>NW_009259529.1:1311596-1330529 GCF_000687185.1 Egretta garzetta
CTCTCTCAGCCTGTCCTCATAGGAGAGGTGCTCCAGCCCTCAGATCATTTTTGTGGCCCTCCTCTGGACCCGCTCCAACAGTTCCATGTCCTTCTTGTACTGAGGGCTCCAGAGCTGGACACAGTACAGAATATTTGTGGAACTTCAGGATGTCAATGTCCTGACTTCTTTCTCAACCTCCTTCCTCTCTCCAGCCTTTAATTTCATCTGCTTGTATGTTAAATTAACTTATAGATTGACTGGGGCAGGAGACACATTCTCCCATGCATCTGTACAGCAGTCATGCACTTATAGGAGTTACACACACAGGTCTGTGTAAACAGTGAGTAACAATATTGTCATGCAGGTGAATGTAACCCTGGTCTACAAAAATGTTATGCAGTGCTCTGTGGCATAGCAGACCGGTGCGCTGGTTAGGGCTAATGTGTAAAGCAAGCTTTTGCCTTCTGCCTCATTCCCCAGTGAATCGACACCTTCTCCCACTGAGGAATTCCTACAGTGGAGAAAGGGGCTTTAGCAAGAAGTGCATGAGTAGGTGGAAAGGCATTGCAGACTGTCTCCCCCTCAGAAGGAATCAGCCCATCTATGCTACTATATGACGCTGTGGGAGAGGAGGATGTATCAGGATCGGCAGCCATTTTGCTCAGGCAGCAGGGGAGGTGGGTAGGTACCTTACCCCACCCCATCCAGTGACAGGTTCACTTATGAGGTTCCCATGTCTGGCCTAAAGGAAAGTGGAAAGAAAATTCAAAAATCTTCCCAGCCTTTACCAGCCTCCTAGTGGCTAGTAATTCAGCTATTCACTCTCCCTGGCATCAACAGACATGGCTACCCTCCTTAACCAGACTTGCTGTTATTCCAAGAGTTTGTGGTGCACCTGAAACTTTGCAGTAATCAGGTTTTGTCAGCACACAATCATAAGAAAGCACCAGACCGATAATTCAGCAAAACTCACCTGCTTTAGCCATTTAGATCTTATTAGAAACTTATAAATCTTTAAAGACTTTGAACTTCCTAGAAGCATTTGACATCCCAGAGCGGTTTGCTGCTCTCCCAAATGCTGTTGTGGGGGAACACTAGCAGTTTGTTCAATTCAGCTTTTGTTTCTCCTCCATTCCCTGTCTCCATTCAACTGGCGAGTTTTCTGCCACTGATTAACCTCAGTCTGAGGTGTTAATTCCCAGCAAAAGTGAACAGAGGGGTTCTTCCTTGTCCAAAACTCTGCATGTTATCATGGGGTGACCGACGTAGATTTTTCCCCTTTCCTTTAAACAGCTCATAGCCACCCTCCTACTGTTTGTAGAATAGTTCAGGCAGGTCTCCTGGCACAGGCCTCGGTGAGTGTTGGGGTTTGCTTCACTTGTCCTCCTTTCTCTGGAGTTCACCTGCTCTTCTCGTTGCACCTATGTTCGTGTAGGTAATCTCTAGCCTTAAAAGCATCTTCTCTCCTGCCTTTGCATCTCCATCACTTGCAAGAAGAATTAATTAGTAGCCAACAGTCTTTTGCTTGTGGATTTCTTCCTGTGCTGGTTCGCCGGATGAAAAGGGAACCTTGTTCTGCAAAGTACTGTACAGCTACTACCACAGCTTCTGGAAATTAAACCAGTAGCTTGAGTTTTTTGCCATTAACAATTCTGTCTCTCTCTTCTGCTGATTGATTTTTGTCCATTTCTGGACTTCAGTGTCCCTGAATGCAGTTTCTGATGTTCAGCATCTCTCCAGATTTGATCTTTTGAGGAATAACCTTTAGCAAGTTGGACCTGATGATCTTAAAGGTCTTTTCCAACCTAAACAATTCTATGATTCTAAGTCTTCTTGCAGGTCCTGCTACATAAAGTAACTATTTGCCTGACACCTTGGCTTTGCAGTCATGGCAAAGTATGTGCTAGCAGCAAAGGCCAACAAGCTGTATTAGCTAGAGCACCATCAGTAGATGAAGACACATGATTGTCTCCCTTTACTCGGCACGCATTAGACCACATCTAAGATACCGACCCCTTTTGCCCCCTCTAACACCATACATGAAAGACATTAGTAAAGTGGAGTGAGTTCAGTGAAGGCCACCAAGATGATCAGTGCTGGACCATTTGCCCTGTGAGGAGAGGCTGAGGGACCTGGGCATGTTCAGCCTGGAGAAAGGATGGCTTTAAGGGGAATTCAGTGAACTCGGTGCTAAGGCCGCCTTAAAAGCATATGGCCACTTTCGGCCTATTACTTTTCAAGCGTTTGTTTAATTATTTACTTATCCATTCAGTTAGTCTTTCTGCTTAGTGTTACAGTGGAACAATAATATTTTAGAAGACTTAGTCTGTTTACTATTAATTAAATTTGCTATGTATCTCCAGCAGGTCTGTTCTCCGATTATTTTTGTGATCAAACACAAATCACATAGGGGAATGGCCTAAGAGCTAGAAATTTGAGGATTGCCTCAAGGGTAACATTCAGACAGCCTTTATTTTTTTCCTCTAATGACCTAATAACCAGAAAAATTTTATTCAGGGCCAAAGCTCTGTGCTTACAATGTCATGTGCCTACAATGTCACTACCCTGACAAATTAGTTCATCAAGCGTTGCTGTTGTGCTACCAGGTTAGTAATGATATCTATCAGCTTGTTTGACAGTTTTGTACCCTTGTTTCTTTCTGTGAAAATGGGAATAATAGTGTAGTATTAAACCTTGATTTGTATGTTGTTCCATGTCAGGAGTTACCTGCCATCCCTTATTTTCTCTGGTTGTATATGAGCTTGTGTACATAATGTAAAGAGCACACCAACATACCCTCCCAGGTACTTAATGCACTTAAAGATGTAGTTCTGTAAATCCTAAATTTCCCAGGCATATCAGTCTGAAGTTTGGCTGTTAGCACTGCAGAGCAACATTGCTGTGTTTATACCGTGCAGAAGAGTAGCAATCCAGGCATTACGAACCAATTCTGTTTGGACGAGAGGAAGGCCCCCTTGCTTTCTAGCCGACCTCAGACAAGTCTGGGAGGCTAGGGGCGGCTGGACCAACCTCTCGTTTCAGGTTCGAGTGAGATTAAGACACAAACGAGGTCAGATGGCGTAAGTCCACCCATTTATTAATTGTTCGGGGGAAAGAGAGAAAGCAGCGACAGGAAAGGAAGGAAGGAAAGATAAGCAATAAAACAAGAGGTCCGGATAGAAGAGAGCAGACAGTCACCACCATGGATCTGCGGCATCCCCGGAGTCTGTGCTTCTGGGGTCTTCACTGATCGCACACGGAATCTTTGGTGGTCTCTTCACGAGGTCGGTGATCTTCCTCCGGCATCTTTGATGGTGTCCCATGAGATCCCCCCGCAGTCTGAGACTGCAGCCTTTTTTATAGAGCACAGCCCAGCACATGCGCACACATTTTGCGTGCTTTCCTTTTGGCGGGCTCCGTTCGCGTGCTTTCGTGTTGCTGGGCAGGGGCAGGGGTCTGCTTGCATGCTTTAAGTGGCAGCAAACCGCAAGCCGTGGTGGGCAGGTGGCCCTGCCTGGGGGTCCACTGCCTCAGCCAGCCTGCAAGCCGCCTTGCCTGCGGCAATGCTGATCTTCGCAGGTCGCCACACAAAGGAGCAAGCTTTGAGACAGTTGGCTGGCTGTTCAGTCTCCCACACCAGGCACCACATCTCCTAACTGCTGCCTCCGGGGGCCGCGGACGCCCAGCACCCGGCAAGAACTCTGTGTCTGCCTGTGCCTTAGGAGGAGCCGTGCTCCCTGAAGGTCCCCAAAATAAAAGAGGACGTGTTTGCTAACAGGGAAGAAAGTATGGCCTCCCCTCCCTGTAAAGCCAACCAGGGACACTGAAATAAATGAAGAGTCCACCCATTGTCCTTTCTCTGGCAAGGGGCTCCTAGATGGTTGCATGTGACCCGACAAAATTAAACTTCTGGCCACTGTCCTGTGCACATGAGAGGTTTTACCATCACAGTGAAATCTTAGTCTGTGAGGGTGGCTCCCATGCGGTGGCACATTATAAAAATAAAGAGGAATAATAAATAACAAGCTGTGGGTCAGAAGAGTAAGATCCTGCCAGTCTCACCTGCATATCTGAAGTCTGCTAGGCTTTCAGAGGAACTTCTTCCTCTCCACTGAATCTGTAGGAGACTTTGGGACTCCTACATGAGGAAGCCAGGCAAAGGCAAGTGAAGAGCACATGAGCGCACTTCGCTTCAAATGCTGGAAGCAGTGAATTTTAGTGCCTAAAATTTATGCAACTTCTAGATTTAAATTCGGGTTTTGAAACTCCTATTTCAGAATTTTTTCACCTTAAATTTGAGCCCATTTCTAGTAATATAACATTTCTTCATGGCAGCTAGACTTCCTGGTGGTCCAGCCCAGTGAAAGATTTCATATATTTCAGTTAGTCCATTAACAGTTTCCCCGCAGCTGCCTGTATTTTACCTCTAGTCAAGATACAGCATGATGGAAATGCCACAAGTTCAAATTCTGTTGAGGCTGCAGAATGAACAAATTCCCAACAGGAAGCTTAAGTCCATTATCTGTAATCAGGCTCTTGAACTTCATGGCTGGCAAACCTTGTTTCAGAGCATTAAGTGATAGCCGCGGCTGTTGCATATTACTGGATCTATTTTTCATTAATTAGAGTGATAATGAACCATCAAATGGCACTTTTTTCAAACCTTTGTAAACAAATCCATAGCTAGTGTGTTACAAGATCTGCTGAAACTTTAATTTGAATTAATTCTTTATATTTATGTAATGATACGTTGTGTGTCTGTCACTTTGGTATTTAGACACATTATATAGTTTAAATACAGATAGTAAATCTGCTGCTCATGATAAACAATATAAACAGCCCCTTTCCAGTATAATTTGAACTCTAAATAACCCAGTGATGGTCTGTCATTAAGTATATACTTGACCAAGGAGACACATCTCACATCACATCTCATTATAAATCCCAGCAAAACCAAGTTCCAGCAGGAGCAAATTCCATGTTGAGGGGGGCTCTTGCCAGCCTGACTTGAACTCGTCTCAGGAACACACTGCCCACTTCACTCCAGAAAATACTCTGATAGTAGTAATAGTATTAAGACTGGAAATTGAAATTTCCTCAGTTAATTTTGGCAGCCATAATTATGTGCAATGAACAGATGTGTTCTTTAGGCTAAATCAGTCCCAAATTGTGTAGGTTTTTAAAACTAATATTTAGTGGCATATCTTCATGTTTGACAGTCCTGGCAGTACAGTTTTTAGAAGTGCATAGGAAAAATAATGTCTTTGTAACATCATCTATGGGCCTTATTTCACATTTTCTTTTGATGACTACTACCCTCACTGCTCAGTAAGGTACCCTTTGCTATAAGTAAAGGCATCAGGCTCTGGTCTTCTTTTTCTAGAAGCTGTATGTCTGCTATTCAAAAGAAATCTGCTAGTTTGGTACGAGGCAGTTCATGTTGAAATTTCTGCCTGGCATGTGCTAAAGAATTCAGCAGCTTGTATTTGTTGGTTGGCATGGTCTTTTGATCTTACACTAGTGTCACTACTGTGCTATTTTGAGTAGAAGAGCTCCTACCATGAATTGGGCAACCTGAGTGAGGTGTGTCTAACACCTTTTTCCTTCCCCCTGGAGAGCTGTGGGTAGTTCATCTTCCTGAGGCTTCAAGACTGAGGTTTTGATCTGAGGGCTGAGCTTTTTTTGCATCCGTATCCTGTGCATTTGCTGAGATATCTGCTGATGAAGGAACTCAACAAGGCTAGTTAAGATCTCTGATGAAATTATTTTTCACTGAAAAATATTGATTAACTGAAATAAAAGTAATTCATGGAAACAAACCATTTCCCTTTTCCCAGGGAAAAGCATTTTATATTCAATCTGGATCTTTTTATCTTTATCATCAAGATTAGAAGCACTCTCTCTCTCCCAAACATGCAGAATAGCCAATAATACAGTTTCTGTTTTCTGGATAAAGTATGGTTAAATTCTTGCTTGGGGAGATTTGGAGCAGGAAATTGCAGTCTCTCAGCCCCATTGTCTCCAAACATCAATAAATAAATAATTTTTAATTGGTCCAGAGAGAGATGCTGATTTACCCCGTCACCTGGTGTTAATTGTAGTCATCTGCTACGTGAGAAACTCTGATTTTGTTCATCCAAAGAATAATCAGTCATTCATAAACAGGCAATTCCAGCAGTACAAATTAGAGGAGATCCACACCAAAACAGGTGAAATAGGTTAGAGCACTGGGATGTGAAGTATCAGAGAATGAAGACATGTTTGTGATAGAAAGCCTTTTAAAAGCCAAAGACCTTTTACTAAAAAGAATTTATTTGTGATATTAGGATTACTTTCTTAGAAGGCTATTGAAGATATTTTCCCAAGCATGAGGTAGTTATGTCCATTCCAAACAAGACTGATATAATTCAGTACCTGTGCTAAAATGTTTAGCGATTCCTAATTCAGTTCACTTTTGTTAGCAAAGTCTCCTAAAGTCAAATGTCACAGTCAAATGATTAAGAAATAACGAGGTTCTCTGTCCATATTCACTTAGATTCTGTAAATGATTTATGGAGTCTTTCAAATAACTGATGATCCCTCATATCTGAATATCAGAAAATATATTATAGTATTCCAATACTTATTATAAAAATAACAACTTAAAGTTTTTAAATACTATGTATTATAAAATATTATATATTATAAATGTATATTATAGAACTTCCAGTGCTGCTTATGAACCACAAGGTTTCAGTAACTTGGAAATGTACAGTAAGAAGGAGGTAAGCAATTGTCAGACCAAGAAGCACTCAACATTTTTTGGTTTTAGACTTGGTATGTTCAATTTTGCTCATATTTTTTAGGGACTGGCTTTAAACTTTTTGCTACTAGAGATACACGGTATATCAAGAAGCTTACAGAAATATCTTTCTTTTCACTATCTGTCTATTCAATTTGAGATGTTCATATCCTGCCTTACTATGACGAATTCCCATCATATCCATAGACAAGATAGTTGCTCAAACTTCCATACGTATGTGCCAATTCTCCAATCCAAAATGTAAGCACTGTTGTGGAGGTTAGAGGCAGATATGATTGCGACAAATTCACTTATCTGCCTATCTATCTCAAGCATACGTAGTCTCAAAAGCAGTAAAATAGTTGGTTTGTTTTTCAAATTTTCTCATTCCTAGCATCTAAAACATATATATATATATATATCTTTAAGTAAGTAAGTGAATAAAGAATCATAGAATCATAGAATGTTTTGGGTTGGAAGGGACCCCTAGAGGTCACCTACTCCAACCCCCCTGCAGTCAGCAGGGACACCACTAACTAGATCAGGTTGCTCAGAGCCCCATCCAACCTGGCCTTGAATGCTTCCAGGGATGTTGCCTCCACTACCTCCCTGGGAAACCCATTCCAGTGTTTCACCACCCTCATTGTCAAGAATTTCTTCCTTATATCCAGTCTGAATCTACCCTGGTTTAGCCAACAGGTCCATGTACTTCTGTTGGGGGCTCCAGAGCTGAATGCAGTACTCCAGGTGAGGTCTCACCAGAGCAGAGTAGAGGGACAGAATCACCTCCCTCGACCTGCTGGCCACACTTCTCCTGATGCAGCCCAGAGTACAGTTGGCCTTCTGGGCTGCCAGTGCACATTGCCGGCTCATGCCCAGTTTTTCATCTATCAGTACCCCCAAGTCCCTCTCGGCAAGGCTGCTCTCAATCCTTTCATCCCCCAGCCTGTATTGATACTGGGGGTTACCCCGACCCAGGTGCATGACCTTGCACCTGGCCTTGTTGAACCTCATGAGGTTCACACAGGCCCACCTCTCCAGCTTGTCCAGGTAACATGTCAGAGCCTAACTGTTATGCAAGGAAATACTCAGCTTTCTTGGCTTCATTCCAGCTGTTGTGCTGCAGATCAGCTGCTTTGGTGTGCGACATTCCTTGTAACTCCCAGCTCGGGTCATCATCAGCTCTTCCCTGTAGCTCCTGTGTGAGAGGAATCGCCGCTTTGGTGGCTGTGCAGTTTTTGCGTTTGCAGCAGCGAATTATGCTTTCTAGGCAGCAATCTGAATCATTTGGGAACATTTCCTATATTGATCCAAAATAACATCATATTAGACTAGATGTTTGCTACTGTGGACTTCCGCAACGGCCCGTTACTCTGTCCTTGGCATACATGCAGCCTCTCACGAGACTGTGATATCCCTAGCTTGTGGTCCCGGCTTTATTCCAAAAGCCACTTTCATTGTGTCTTCTGTGTTACTAACATGCCTATGGGGTGTTTTGGCAGCATGTTAACATAAATTTCTATGTTAATGCCTTGGCGTAGTACATTAGACAACTGTCAATCTGACTATTTGAGCCATATTTAACTACTCTTGCAGGTGTTAATCAATCAAATTGTGCTTGTTCTCGTGGTGTCCCAGCCTTACCCGTGAGCCCAAGTGAAGAAATTTGAAGAGGACTTTGTGGAGTTATTGCCTTGGTATATACTGCAGGAATTTTTCTAGAATGGTTTGAAAGTGCTATGCAAATAAGGGAAACGTAGTGAGAAATGATCGTCCTACGTACTGTATACGGGCGGCTACCTCATTCACATTATTCTGTAATAATAACACACTTAATAATCCTTTTGCACAGATCATTCTTTTTACGTTCATCCTGCAGCATATGACAGCAGGCAACATGCTGCTGTCTTCTATACGCTGTATGTCTTTCCCTCTCCTTGGTGGTTTTAGTTTACAGTTATTACTCTTATGCACATTTAATTTCATGACTTTATTGCTGTCTTTGCTGAAGACTACCTTATTTCTGTTCAGGTCATCTGTGTGTGAACCAGGGCTCCAGGAAAAGCGTTGTAGGTGCAGTCAGTTAAAACCAGAGGTTTCATTTTGCTTGGCTATATTGTCATTTAGACAAATAGGCATTTTCAGTTGCTTTGGAGATAGCGTTGTTTCCTTCAAATGCAGTTTTCTGGTATGTGCTCAGCTTTAATTGTTTAATGGGCAATGCCGACAGCTTAAAACACAAGCTTTGCCCACTGTTACGTTCAATATCATCAAATTGATGGCCAGGTGTCTTCATCCAGCCTTGCAACCAGCTTATTAGTGATCACAAAGCTTGAAGAAACTCAGTTTCCACAGATGTTTCCGTTCTTTTGCATCCCTTCAGAGACCCACGTGTCGCCACCAGCACTGCTAAGGCAACTGATGGGCAGAGTATTCCAGTGGGAATTGCAGGAAATCTCTATTTTTATGATCATGCCTCGAATGGTTACACTCTAGCTGCCACATTAGAAAAAGACTTGTGTACAAGAAGAGAAAGCACAGTTTTTTAATTCCTCCTTTTTACAGCTGCTGTGTTAAATACAGCAATTAGGAAGGATTTGACAATGCAACAACATTGTTACATTGTGTAAGAGAGTTACAGTATTTATATCTCAAGTGTAATACAGCTAAGTAGAAATATTTGCACATTGCTAGATGGCAAATTGGGCATGTTCTGCACATTTTAATTTCCTCTCTTCCCTTCCCACCCCTAGCACTATAAGCACCTGGCCCCCATAACCTGCAGTCTCCTCTTAAAAAAAAAAAAAAAATACATTTTTTACCTTTAAGCTTGTGCTGATAACTCTCAAAAGTGAGGATTTGACCTTTCTGCTGATAGATGATATTGCTGTCAATAACAGATCTAAGGAAGGTGTCCACCAGATCTATTTTGCATCAACCTATGTAAGCTCTGAAATGGTATAAATGCTCATTTGATTCTGGCCTAAGCCCTCTCAGACAAGCACTGAACAGAACTTCTTTCTTTCTTCACATCTCCTGGACTGGGAAATCTCAAGGGTGGCTGCAAGGTGCCCCACGCTAGTGTTCTCCAAAACATATGAAGCTTTTTGCTGGCCCTCTTAGGCTACCCACCCACAAATTGCAGGCAGGATAGCAGCTGAGGGTAAAGAGAGACTGGAAATTTCTGGTTCTGTGTCATCTGAGTAAACTCTGTATTTACAGAAACAGTGGAGTCCCAGGAGGCACTCACACTGACTGTGCAGACATCCAAAATAGTTGTGTAGGTTAGGAATGCGAGTTCTGGTTTTAAGCAGGGGGAGAGGTATACGCCTCTGGAGGGCCGTTTAGAAAACTTAAGGTTGGAATTCATCTCTTTCAGTCAGCACTGAGGGACCCGTGTTCCTGCCTTCAGCACCTGCATTAGATAACTCAGGTAGATACTAGATACCTCATGTTTCCCCCCCACCCCATGAATCTGAGAGCAGATTACTAATACTGTCTTTTCCCTCTCCACCTACGAACAGGCTTTTCTTCTCCCTCGGAGACATGCTCTTCTCTCTTCTGCTCCTTTCAGCATCATTACTTCTCAATTTTTGCCTGTCTACTTTCATCCTCCGTTGCGGAGGGAGTGAGAGGGTGGCAAAACCTATAGTTTATTGATGTAAAACAGTGAGTTAACAAAGTTCAATGGTAAATGCAACAGTAGTTTATAAGATTCGATGGCAAGGTACACTTAGTTATTTACTGCACTTAGGACAGGGTCAGACAGAACTGTCAGGGAGACCCTCCCATTGAGTCATGAGGTTCAGAAAAGGTCCCCTTGCTTTCCAAACTCCTTCCTCAGACAGGAGTCTAGATGCGGCTGGATCCAATCCTAGTCCCAGACTTGGTCAACAGTTTATGTCTAAAGGATTATATATGTGCAATCAATCCTTTATATCACTTAGCTAAGGTCTCAGAGTTTAGCATGCCATTAGCCACTTACCGAGGATCTGTTGCAGTAAGGAATCTCAGCCTCAAGGAGTAACCCTGAGAGGCATCCCTGCTCAAGGGGAGATCCTGGCGTGCAGCCCGCCACCGTGCAGGAGAACCCACAGAGCCCACAGGGCTCTTGGGCTGCTCACTATTGATGAGGGGCAGATGAGTGGCTCATAGACATATTTGCAAACCAACCACAGATTTTAGTTCCTTCACTGTGCTTAGGTGGGCACATTGCACAATAGCCCTCAGCTACTGTATTGCTATCTGTCAGGTGGCTGTCACTTGAGCAGAGTTACAGGAAGAGGTCAGGGGAGGGGGGACCACACTGCCACACCTTCACACCCAGGATTTTTCTATTCCATGGGTTTTTTGGCCTTTCCACTCCCATACCACTGCATCACTGTCATTTTATGCACAACTTGGGAATGCATTTGATGGACGCTTCCAGGCACCCTGCCCGCCTGCCCCTCCCTGAGATTTTAGAGTATGATTGAAAAGCTGTGAAAGTGCAGGCTCCTGCCTATAGATTCCCACCTGTGTGTTTACAAGGACCCAGCAAAGAGATGGCACTGCTTCCCCTGCTGGGTTGGATCGCGTAGGAGCCCCGTTTGGTGCCTTTCTACATGCTGACTAGTGCCAGACACTTCTAAAAAAGGTGTTAATACCAGTAGCCCAAATAGCCAGTCACACAGTATTTTTGTTCGGACATTGGGTAATCAGTGACTGACTCATATGGGAATTTTGGATCCCCTGAAAAATCTGATTCCAGGAACTCAGGGAGAAATATCCAATGTTGCTTTTAATTTTCCCTTGTTATTCCTTTATGTCCTGTGGCAATGAATTTTACAAGTTAATTGCGTGTTGTATTTCTTGTTATCAGATTTAAATTGTCTTTTGATCTCACTTTTATAAGGAAGGGTAAATAGGAGGCATCCAACAGACCTTCTTATCTTCCACTAGTTTGCATACCTCTCTCTGCCATCTCATATTTGTATTCTGACTAACCACTCCTAAATTATTCAGCCCTTTCTCCATACACAAGTCTTGCCATGCCTGTAGTAATTCTGTTTCTTTCTTGCTGATAACTTTGTGGTTTTTTTACAGTCCAATCTAATGAGCCTCTTTATTCATCATGTTCAGGTTTTTTTCTCTCCGCAACTATAACACTAAAGTCTACTATCCTCCAGAAAAAAGGCTCAGACATAGTAAAGCGACTAGCAAACCTTGTTTTCCCAGGGCTTGTAAGGCGCAAACCAGTTACTGGGCAGAAAAAGTGAAGATTTACGGGGAGGATCTGCGTGTGTTACTCGCGGTTTGTGTCTTGATCTAAAGATCAATTATTGGAAAAGGCTAATAAAGTATAAATCCATGAAAGGCTTGCCACTAAACTTAATCTTAGCTTGTAGGAGGCCCCTAGATTTTTAAGATTTATTAAGCCAGCTGTTAATAATATAAAGATGTTTGCTGAAGACTTATGCAGTCCATAGAAAGAGGGTATACTCAACAGGGCCATGAACTTCAACTGCTAACAGTACGAAGACAGGTGAAATGTTCCTCCTAATGTTGTTATTCTTATCCGGACTGAATCAAAAACTGTAACCATAATTTAAAATTAGTATTTGTTGAGCTATTGCGATTCTCAGCCCACAGAGAAATATTTTTGTTATCTAGAACAAAAAGTAAAATGACATTATTTTGATATATTTATTGTCGAGGCCTGCAAGTGTGCTGCTTGCATCTTCTTCATTCTGGAATTTCATAAGGGAATATTTAGTTTTCTCATCTAAAAAATGTCCAGTATTGACTTTTTGCAGATACTCCTTGTTTTTCTGTTTCAAAAATTGTTTGACCTACTAAGTCCTAGTTTCTTATATTTGGTTAGCTTTACTAACAAGTGTCTTTGACTTGTTTCCAGATTTGTTTTATTTTGTTTGGGGGCAACTTATGATTGCATTGTATGGTAAAGAGGTCTTTACAGGGTGCCTGTGAAGAAGGGGATTTACTGGAGCTGCTTGGAGTGTTCATAGAAGGAGGAAATAGGATAGTTCTCCTCACCTTAGAAAGAAATACAGCTCCTTTCTGCAGTTGAGGCAAGAAATCTTAAGCTAATTGGTTTTCGCTAGGGTAGGCTGAAGAAATACACTAAGCATGGGGCCAACTTAAGAACAAATGTTTAGCAGAAGGGTGCGTGAACTCAGTTCTAGGTGACAAGCTTGGTTTGTGTTCCCCTGGACCACTTTGCTTTGCAGATTCTGTGTGTGTGTGCTGGGAGCTGGTGGCAGGGATTTACACGGTTATTCATCCTGCCTGATGTGCTGTGGAAGAGTAAGCTGAGCTGCTGCTGCTGCATCGCGTTTCATCAGTTACTGCCAACCTCAGCCAAGCAGACGCTCTCGTCCTGGCGCAGGTACATGCTGGGCTGAGACCTGCACCGGGGTGCAGTGACACCTCCAGGTGCCAGGGTGAGGTCCCACATGGCTTGAGCCTGCTCTGGGGCTCAATGTAGTCTGCCCTTGCATGGACAGGCTTGTCAGTGACGTGCCATGGGGTACGGCCCCGTTTGCACCCAGTGACGTGCCATGGGGTACAGCCCCAGTTGCACCCAGTGACGTGCCATGGGGTACGGTCCCAGTTGCACCCGGTGACGTGCCATGGGGTACATTTGCACACAGCTGCTTTGCAGAACCAGCCTCTTCCCCAGCACTGGACTCTGGGGGCTCCCATCAAATCTGGAGTTTCAGCATCAGGACACAGTGCTGTAGCTAATCCTCGCAGTGTCTGCAGTTAGAAAACCTTTGAAATAACCTCCTAAAGCACACTTGCAGTTTAATGCAGTTTGTTTTCCATGGCACTGAAAATACATAAACATAACCTATTTTATATTATATGGTTTAATGGTTATATTATATGGTTTAATGGTTATATTATATGGTCATGGTTTAATGCCAGCTGGCAACTAAGCACCACACTGTGGTGCTTTTATAATATTATTTCATTATTATATAGGCTTTATATATCATGCAAATAATATAGTATATTATTTTATATGCCTCTTTTAAATTTTAATTTAATTTATCTTAAATAATTTTAACTCCTACCATTTTCTCCTTGCCAGAAAAGATAGCTTTACATGTTGGTGAGCTGCTTTTCTAAATAGACCCACTTTGGCTATGAAAATTTAATATGCATCCTAGAAAGATGTTGTCTGTATTTCCAGGAAGTCACTTTAATTTCATATTCAAATATTTTGCTTACTCAGGTGATTACAATACATTGCAAATGAAAAACAGGGATGGAGAGTAGGGTTCAAGATGGTTCATCTCTTTTGATCTCCTCACTGGAGTATTGCTCAGCTGATGAGTAAGAAAAATCCAAGTTTCCATGCACAGATCAGTTCTAGTGGACTCCTTAGAACTGAGGTCAGTGACTAATGTAGCCGTTTTCCATTGTTAGAAGAAAAAGAAATCAATAGAGTGGAAGTAGTAACCTCTGGATTTTTTTTTAAAATTCCACTTCAGTGCCTAGACAGTATTACACATTTTTTATAATCCTTTCTCTTCTCTATGCCACTGCCATACATCCCAATCTTCCTGTTTTTCAACAGCAATAAAAGTCAATTTTCACACTCATCTGTGTGTATCTCCGTGAACTATCTTGATAGGCAAAACTATTTCACTTTCCTGCTTCTAAAAATAACAAGTTGGTTTGCATCTTGAAAAAAGATTACAAAAGGAAGCGAAATCACCAACTTGTTTTGCCTGTAATGACAATTAAGATGGTTCCCATCCAGAGAGTGTCATATATTTAAAAACGCAAAGACCTTTTGGCTGGAGTGACAGCAACATCTGCAAAAATCAAACAGCATCATCCATCCCAAGAATTTCCTGAAGATATCCTGCCAATTACTTTTACTAGTAGGTGACGATTAATCATAACCTGTCTGGCAACTGAGTAGAGAGATCCGATCCCTGACCAGAAAGAAAAGCTATATTCAGACATAGCTGAAAGCAAATTTTGCCAGGACTCAAGATCCTGAGCACCATTACTTTTAGTATATGAAAAACTCAGATTATCTCATATTGCTTGGGGGTTTTTTGTTGTGTATGTTTTTTAGGGTTTTTTTCTCTGTAAAAATGAGGCCTTTTTGCTGTAAATCTACTCAGCTTTTTGTGGGAGGTGCAGAACTCAGCTTCCTGCCTCTCCCAAATTACGCTAGAGATGTTCAGGTGATATAATTCAATGGATGACATTAAACTGCCTTTTTTATAGGCAGAGAATGATGCTGGAGCATATCATATTTCAGAGGGTGAATTCAGGTGACCTGAAAGGACCGTGTGTTTCCAGAATAGTCTCTAAAAATCCAGTTTGCAGATTTTGACAATCATCTTGCACATACTGAATTGTACTTTATCAATAAATAGTTCTGTTTCTTCCAATGGGATGATTTACGAAATATGATAATATCCATCATCTTTCCACATATGGTACTATCGGTCATCTCTCTATTCAGAGGTGTAATTACAGGTTTAATCCTTAAAAAAAAAATAAGTTAAGATTCTGGACATTTTAAAGATAAAAATATTGAAAATTCTTGTTTTCTGGGGTAAATACTTACACAAGGTCACTGGAAGTTCAGCCCATATTAGACCAAATTTCGCTGTCATAACTATGTGAAATATCCCACTGATTTCATAGCAAGGGGACTATTCACAGAGCAAAGGAACTGCCACCTGGTAAAAACATTACAATTTGCCTCTTTTCAGATTAACTGTTGCAGCATGCTCTAATCATGATTTTTATTCTTTGCCCTCTTGAACCGGTAGAGGGAAGTGGTTAATCCCTTGTTTGAAGCTAAAAGCATTTTTGCAGCCAGTTATGATGAAATGACCTTTTCCATTCCATGACCTTCCTCAACAAGTGCTCAAGGAATAATGATACAATTATTTCCCTCTCTGAATACCCCTCTACTAGGGTATTCAGAAGCCTTAAACTCTGTGACTGAATTTTTCTTTTATTCTTTCTTTATTTTTTTTTTAGCTAACCCACAGGAGCATAAAATACACCAATCCCAAATTACTAGGCTGTGCAAAAAGGCTGCTGTTCCTACAGATGAATTTGTATAAACAGACCTTTTCTTTCAGGAATTTGAAAAAGACCAGCCTTATTTTCACGTACTGATGTATGGCTTAAGTCAGGTGTTGGTCATCAGGTCTATACCTTGAACTGCTTTAAACTGCTGATTTATACCAGTTTAGGATAGAGTCCGTTGAATATATTTTTGTTATCATGTTTCTATAGTGCGATGTGCTCAAATACAGTGTTCTGGAATGTGTGTTGTGTTAACTTTGTGCTCTAGTGTCTGATTAAAATCCGAAGTACATTTTTACATTGATGATACCCTCTGGCCCCAGCCAGCTAGCTGTGGAGATTATTGTAGACAAATTGAAGGGAGTTCTGAGAATAGCAAAAAACATGATGAAGCTACTGGAAGGACCAATATAAAAGGAGATATTAGAAAAACTAAAATGCTGGTCGTTCCCTCCTTTCCACCTCACACTTCCTTGAGACTCAGAGTAGAGAGTTGTTAAATATTTCTATGTAGTTGTTGTTTTAAATCTGGATCAAAACTTATTTAAACTCCTTAGCAAGTGAGAATAATTGCTCACTGTGCTGCAATATGCATGCATAATCTGGGTTGTTGTAACTAGACGGAGCTGATGGCAAAGCACTTGTGGTGCTCTTAGTCAATTATGGACCCCGGTGGCTCTGTAATGTCATGGAATCAGAGTGCTGTTTTTTTCAGGAATAACTTTGAAATTTAGGATAATGAACTGTCCCGAGAACTATTCACAAGAAATGACCACTACAAGCTGTGTCTTTTCTCTGGGTCATAGATAATTACTCTAGCCCAAAATTGGACCTTAGAAGGACAGCCCTAAGGGTAGCCTAAATTCATACTGTTGCCAGTTAATTTTCTTTGTGAGCTAATACAGCTGCAAGCTGGATAAACCACATTCTTGAGATTTTCTGCTTATTCCTGCAGTTTGGGGGGCAGATGTGTCCCAGCCTTGTCCTAGCTTGTTGCCTCTCTGTACTGTTCTGTAGCTAGAGCAGACACAGTAAGGGACAACCATTGCAGTTTCCAGCATATTCTTAACAAGAATGTGTAAACTGGGAGCATTCTCTGTGAATTTATAGCAAACACTATTTTGATGATACAATGATGATCCTGAAATTATTAAATAT
Organism: Egretta garzetta; assembly: GCF_000687185.1. Taxonomy (NCBI): domain Eukaryota; kingdom Metazoa; phylum Chordata; class Aves; order Pelecaniformes; family Ardeidae; genus Egretta; species Egretta garzetta. Next base: position 1,328,587 of record NW_009259529.1, read on the forward strand.
TGTTCATTTTCTATTCTGATAAAATCAGAGAAAAAAAAATCACAAGATTCATTTGACCTGTATTGGCTCAAAGTGTCATTTCTATTTAGAAGGAAAGGATATTCCAACATATCAGCAATAAATGCAGGCAACAGGAAAAGCTCTCACTAACATCTTCTTATACGTAAGACTTTGAAGAATATGAAAGAAAAAAATAATGCAGGCTTGTGTGTTAGTTGGAGCACGTACATGAGCTTTGAGCAGGCGAGAGATCATGAATTGCATTTCCTAATATCATCCTGACATTCTTTCTGTAATATTAGAGATTGTCCTGATGGCATATCAAGGCTTTGGGATATTTCGCTATATCCAAGTAAAGCTTCTGTGTTCACCCTTTACCCATTCCAATTAAGTTCTTTAACCGGGACCATTAGCATTAAACCCTTTGAATACTGTAGAATCTCACAACATTCAAAAAGTTCGTGGTGGGAACTTTATGCCGAAGAAGTCACTACAAATGAAACAATCCATTAGGACAATTTGTGATGCCTCCTTTTTTATCATTATGAATCTCTCGGTCACAGAGTTGCCATTGGAAGTGCTTGCAGCTTAGAAATGCTAACCGCTGTTCCAAGCGACCCAGGGTTTCTGACTGAGCTTGAGCAGTGTAAGGCAGCCCAACACTGGCCTTCCTTCGTGAAGTGGGTAACGCAGGCTGGCACACCTCGCATGTCATAGCTGAAACTATTCCTGAATTTCACATTGTTGCATTACTGGGCTTTGGTTACTTGTCTTTACTTACATGTCACTATTTTAGTGAGACTGGACAATAAACAAGGGTGATCTACCACACACACAAGTTCTGGATTCATTCTTTTTTTATTTTTTGAGGGGAGGCCCAGTTATTAACGCAGTGGCTGTCAACTAAAAAAGCCTTTGCTAAATTACTATGAACAAAACCTTCCTGTAATCTCAGGATTTTCTTGAATGGTACTAGGTGAAAGATCTGAAATGGAAGAATCAATTGTTGGAAATTTAATTTGAAATGAAGTGTTCAAAAGCAAATATTGCAGAAACTGCTGAGAAGATTTGAAATCTCAGACTGGAGTTAACCAGGAAGGATGCTATCTGCAAGGATAGGAATATGAGAGATATTTCTAGAGTGAATAAAATCAGTCTCATAGCTGAGGAGATGCTTAACATTTTGAAAGATCACATGCAAGAGATAAGCTTTGAAAAAATCAAAGAAGTAAATGTGCTTTGGAAACTTTTGTCTTCTAAAAATTAATTACAGAGAAACTTGGAATTATACCACCCATTACTCTCACATCCTAAACCTTCCTGTTTCTTTACAGCAAGATATGGAGTGAAACCCTAGTCCCAGTTAAATTAATCAAAATGTTGATATTCACATCAATAAAGTTGAGTTTCACCCATAATCCACTTTCTGGGTTTGTTTTTTTTCTTCCTGATTTCCCAGTTTTACTACAAAAAGGCAAGAAGGAAAAATATTGATAGAAGAGAAAAATATCAATGTAAGAGGATAATACTGATAGAATTTTATTAAAGCCTTTTTAAACTATAGAAATACCATGGAGATTTTAGCTAAATTCAAGTGGAATATGAAAGGAAGTTCAGAAGATTTTGCTCTCTTACTTGTAACAGGGCAAATAGCACCTGGCATATGTTGGATAAAAATGTGTCAGGGAGAGAATCACAAAGTACTTAACTTTTAATTTTTCCAGTATAGATATATTTAGATAAGAAAATCAAGCAAGTTTAACATATTCAGAAGTGACTTTCAACTGATGCAAACTTTTCTTTGGACTCTGATTTCATTTCAAGAGAAGTTTATTTTGGTTTATCTTACACCTGTTCCTGGCAAGTTAAACTACGCTGAAATAATGTGCCTGCCTGCCTTCCCTGCCTCCAAGGGAAAAAAAGCCAGGGAGGGCTGCCCTAGG
>NW_009259529.1:1330579-1335171 GCF_000687185.1 Egretta garzetta
GGTTTGGGGGTGTATTGTGAAGAGGTGAAGATGATGAGAGAGCAAAGTGTGAAAAAAACCTGCCAGCAGATGGGGAAGGCTCTCTTCCCTCCTCTGTTTGTTATACACATGCCAGTGCATTTTCTGCTCCCCTGTTTCCTCAGCCTCTCCCCATGTTGCCTCTCCCCATCCCTACCCTCCATCTAGAAGGGCATACACAAGTAGATAACTCCCTTGGATCAATACTTCAGAAAAGGGATAAGAGAGCTATGCTGCTGTTGGCTTCTTCGTATCTCACAGGCAGAGGGGACCAGAGACCCTCAGCGAGGCAGAGGGTTCCCAGCAGCGCAGGGCAGATGCTGTGCTGTGCTGGGAAAACTGAATTAATTTGAATTTTTTGCAGTGGGCGACCTTCAGGAAACTCTGTGTTATAAGGAAAGCTGCCAGAGCTCCTGGAATGGGCAGGAATAAGGGCAGGGGCAAAACACGGGCTTTTGTAAAAAACTGTCCTAATGAGTGTGGTTGAGGGTGACCAAAAACTCCAGTAAGCACTTTAATAATTTCCAGACCAAATGCGTAATTCATAATATTTGGGTGACCTTACTTTTTTTCAAGTTCTAAGGATGCTTTGCAGGAGTGCACACTGCTTTTCTAACGATATCTGATTTGCTGCTAGCCAGTCACCACCAATTAAAAATGGCTGTAATATTGCTGCTTTGCTCGGAGCAGCGTGGGACAAACCAAGCTGACCTTGCTGTTGTGTTAGTAGCCCAGGGCACTCTTTCTTCAACACAGTCCACATTGCTCAAGACTTTCCAGCATACTCTATGTGATCCTCAGATCCAGATAAACACACCTAAATATAGAAGTTTGCTTGTAGGTGGGTACATGTGTGCTACGTGTCTATACTTCCAGTATAGCTGGTTGAGAACTAGGGCTTAGTTCAGCAGAGTACACAGAGGTGTCCCTTGTTACATGATATTCCCTGCTCTCCAGAGACTCCTCCTGAAGGGCACAGCCTTCCCAGGTCTGAGGGCATAACTGACGGACCTAGGGGATGTCTCAGATACCTTAGGGCATCTCAAATGGCACTGAACATATAAATTTGGGCAGCTGAATCAAGCCTTTTTTTGTACCAAGCCCAGAGCACGAGTCAGCTGAGCAGCCAGCAGGAGCCTTCCGGAGGATTAGCTGTGCCTCTCTCAGCTGACGTGATTTCCTTGTGCCACACGGCGAGTTCAGGCACCTGCTTCACATGTAGGCACCTAAATTTAAATGTCTTCACATGGAGCTGAATCCCACCCCATCTACTTTTCTAACGTCCATTAGAATTTGTGATGTCTTTAACTCTTCCTGGTAAGTTACCCTGTTTCCCAATTCTCACCCAGACCTGCTGCATCTGGTTGCTGTGCTCTTGAGGTTTGTACAGTGCAGAGATGCCCTAGGATGCTTTACCTATTTCTGGCTCTTCCTGGTCTCTGAACTTGTTGGATTGACATCTAGAAGCAAATCCAGCTTTTTGGTAGCCAGTTATATAGTAGCCACCTATGATCCACCTATGCAGTAGCCAAAGGCATTTTAAAATGCCATAGCATAAGACAGGCAGGAGGTCCGCCTATGTCCAACAGTGACACCAGTCAAAAGTGAACAGTCAGGAAGACTACACAAGCAGGGCAAACATACAGCAATATTTCTTCACAAGAGTCTCTCAGCCTCCAACAGCCTGCTACTTGGAGATGTCCTGAGCCAGAAGTGGGCTCTTGGTATTAATTAGCCAGGTATTAAATTTTCTCCCATGAGATCATCCTGCTGGCTTTGAACCCATGTAAACTTTTAGTATCTTGTGACAAGGATTTCCACAATTTAACAGGACACTCATAGAATCATAGAATCATAGGTTGGAAGGAACCTCAAAGATAATTCAGTCCAACCTTTCTAGGTAAGAGCACAGGCTAGACAAGATGGCCCAGCATCCTGTCCAGCTCCTTAAACCACAGATTGTCTTAGTATAGTAATAAGAGGGCAAAGCCATCCATAGGTGATTTCAGAGAAGCCCAGGATGTCTGCAGACAAGGGGTTTTGAACCTCAAGTTACTTTGGTGGCTGAGCAGAATGAACCGAGGCAGTTTCCCACTGCACTGGAGCAGGCTAAGGAAAGAGTCTCTTGCTTGTAGGTACAGCTAGTCTCTCTCGCCGCTCGCCTGTGGGGAGCCTTTTCACTTACTGGGTTGTTCCTGACTTGTAGAAGCTATGCTTGGGACAAGATGAGTGTTCATACCCGACACAAAAGAAGCAAAACTCACGTCAGCAAGAAATTATTTTCAGGAAGTTCTTCACTAGCAAACATGGGTTTAGATTATCCTCACATATAACACCACAAAATCCTAAGATTTAAACCACGTGTTTCTTTCCAAAGGCTCTTTAAGTTTTTCACAGAAGGTCAGGAAATTAATGACGAGGGGATGAAGTAACACAGCACTTGTTCTGTCCCTTTCCAATCCCTGCACACCACCGTGTCTGCCCCAATCATCGTAAAAGAACATTATGCCTCCTTGAAGCATCCATGTGCCTTCACTGTGCTTCCTCTCCTTGTCTCCCTTTAAATGCTGTTCTGGCTCAAAGAGCAGTTGGCTGATTAGTTCATGCAGAACAGACTCGCTCTCACAGTTTGAATCTGTGACCTGAAGAAATAAATCCTAACACTTGCTGGGCTTCAACAAACTTTCCAGGCTGCCAGCTAAAAGAATGCTTCTGAGTACCCAGCACTGTATTTCTTCCTTTCCAGGAAAGGGTACATCATGGGAGCTGTGTCCAGAAACTACGTGCCTCAACCACACAGTGTTTGTACTCATAGGAAACTTGTATGCGTGCTTGTAAGTCCAGTGCCGCCGGACTTTCACTGGGGCTGCTCTACTTTTTCTTACCTTTGTTTTCTTTTTTGCCTTTTCATAGGGAAGTTGCCATGGGAAAAGATGCAAAGGGAAAAAGTTCTAGTCCATCTACTGACTTGTACAGTTTTCTACATCAGGCTTCAACACTCCTACAGGAGGTTCCTTCAACACTGCTCCTCTTATCCATGTTTTTAAATTTACTACCCTCAGTTTTCATGCTGAAGGCTCCGGAGGCAGTTTTTGACACCAGCCCTGACCTCACATCCCTAACTCAAACAGGAATCTCAGTGCTTTAGATTCCCACCCACCGCAGGAGTCGTCTCTCTTTTGTCTCCTCATTCAGCTCATGTACATGTACGTGTTATTTATTGGTACTTGGACATTAATGTTTTCTGTAATATATTTCTTTCAGACATCATTGTTCTCATCGCTTCAATAGCAGTTGTTTCTGCAAAAACTCAGGGTAACATTTTTGCAACATCAGCACTGAGAAGTCTTCGTTTCCTACAGATCCTTCGTATGGTGCGCATGGACCGAAGAGGAGGCACTTGGAAATTATTAGGTTCAGTAGTTTATGCACATAGCAAGGTATGTAATCCTAGATGCTGATTTTGTCTGGCTGGTATCTTCACTTGATGTGATTCAGCAAGAGGCCAAAAACCCAAACATTTATCAGTTTTGAGCAGAATACCTAAAATTTTCTAAAGTGACATCAGTTGTAATGGGCATTAGCACAAATACATCAAGCCATGTTAAATGCGAACAGTTTTTAGAATATATTGGAAATGTTGTATTTGATATGCTGTTGTAATTCAATAGCTATTGGTGAAGTTGGAGTGTCAAACTAGAGGAGTAGACTCGGTCCAGTTTTAGAGAAGATTTGCATCTTTAGAGAAGCATTTTTCTTCTAACTGCTCACATGCCAAAAAAACTATATAGATATTTTCATTATGTCTTCCTTGAAATTCTGTTCAGTCTTTCAAATGGATATTGATCTTTGATTTCTTTTATCTAGGAATTAATCACAGCCTGGTACATAGGATTTTTAGTACTCATCTTTTCATCTTTCCTGGTTTATCTGGTGGAAAAAGATGCAAATAACCAATTCTCCACGTATGCAGATGCTCTCTGGTGGGGCACAGTAAGTACAGAAAAATAATATGCACTGTTTAACCAGTATGCTGGCATGCTTTGAATTTCACCTACTGTGGATTTTAACTTGGTGTGCTGTTCAGTGAATTGTTTTTGCTGGCAGAAAACTAGCCTGAGAAGTTCCCTCCTCCAGCTTTTCATTTGCACATCCACAGTTCATTTCACCCCACCCTGCAGAACAGCCCTTTATGTGTTTCTGCTGCAAACCAGAGCACTGAACCTTCAAGAGAAGAAAGCATTTTATTTTTTAACCCAGACCCATTTGGCAATACAGTTTGTAATATGGTCCCACAAAGAGCTGCTTTGATCCAAATCAGAGGGCTGTAAGCTGCAGTGCAGGAAGAGGAACAAGTGTCAGGAAAGAAAAAAGGAAGGCATTCTTATATCAGCTTTATGGTGAAGGGAAGAGTATCATCAGCGCCCTTAGAATGACAGTGTTTCTCCTTCCTCTGTACCCTGAGCACAAAAAGCAAGAATAAATATTCCCTTTCTGGATCAGTAGTGTTCTCCAATTATTTTTACAGGTGTAAAAGCCCTGATTTAGTTGAGCTCATGTTTAACTATCAAATC
>NW_009259529.1:1335429-1348664 GCF_000687185.1 Egretta garzetta
GGTTTGGGGGTGTATTGTGAAGAGGTGAAGATGATGAGAGAGCAAAGTGTGAAAAAAACCTGCCAGCAGATGGGGAAGGCTCTCTTCCCTCCTCTGTTTGTTATACACATGCCAGTGCATTTTCTGCTCCCCTGTTTCCTCAGCCTCTCCCCATGTTGCCTCTCCCCATCCCTACCCTCCATCTAGAAGGGCATACACAAGTAGATAACTCCCTTGGATCAATACTTCAGAAAAGGGATAAGAGAGCTATGCTGCTGTTGGCTTCTTCGTATCTCACAGGCAGAGGGGACCAGAGACCCTCAGCGAGGCAGAGGGTTCCCAGCAGCGCAGGGCAGATGCTGTGCTGTGCTGGGAAAACTGAATTAATTTGAATTTTTTGCAGTGGGCGACCTTCAGGAAACTCTGTGTTATAAGGAAAGCTGCCAGAGCTCCTGGAATGGGCAGGAATAAGGGCAGGGGCAAAACACGGGCTTTTGTAAAAAACTGTCCTAATGAGTGTGGTTGAGGGTGACCAAAAACTCCAGTAAGCACTTTAATAATTTCCAGACCAAATGCGTAATTCATAATATTTGGGTGACCTTACTTTTTTTCAAGTTCTAAGGATGCTTTGCAGGAGTGCACACTGCTTTTCTAACGATATCTGATTTGCTGCTAGCCAGTCACCACCAATTAAAAATGGCTGTAATATTGCTGCTTTGCTCGGAGCAGCGTGGGACAAACCAAGCTGACCTTGCTGTTGTGTTAGTAGCCCAGGGCACTCTTTCTTCAACACAGTCCACATTGCTCAAGACTTTCCAGCATACTCTATGTGATCCTCAGATCCAGATAAACACACCTAAATATAGAAGTTTGCTTGTAGGTGGGTACATGTGTGCTACGTGTCTATACTTCCAGTATAGCTGGTTGAGAACTAGGGCTTAGTTCAGCAGAGTACACAGAGGTGTCCCTTGTTACATGATATTCCCTGCTCTCCAGAGACTCCTCCTGAAGGGCACAGCCTTCCCAGGTCTGAGGGCATAACTGACGGACCTAGGGGATGTCTCAGATACCTTAGGGCATCTCAAATGGCACTGAACATATAAATTTGGGCAGCTGAATCAAGCCTTTTTTTGTACCAAGCCCAGAGCACGAGTCAGCTGAGCAGCCAGCAGGAGCCTTCCGGAGGATTAGCTGTGCCTCTCTCAGCTGACGTGATTTCCTTGTGCCACACGGCGAGTTCAGGCACCTGCTTCACATGTAGGCACCTAAATTTAAATGTCTTCACATGGAGCTGAATCCCACCCCATCTACTTTTCTAACGTCCATTAGAATTTGTGATGTCTTTAACTCTTCCTGGTAAGTTACCCTGTTTCCCAATTCTCACCCAGACCTGCTGCATCTGGTTGCTGTGCTCTTGAGGTTTGTACAGTGCAGAGATGCCCTAGGATGCTTTACCTATTTCTGGCTCTTCCTGGTCTCTGAACTTGTTGGATTGACATCTAGAAGCAAATCCAGCTTTTTGGTAGCCAGTTATATAGTAGCCACCTATGATCCACCTATGCAGTAGCCAAAGGCATTTTAAAATGCCATAGCATAAGACAGGCAGGAGGTCCGCCTATGTCCAACAGTGACACCAGTCAAAAGTGAACAGTCAGGAAGACTACACAAGCAGGGCAAACATACAGCAATATTTCTTCACAAGAGTCTCTCAGCCTCCAACAGCCTGCTACTTGGAGATGTCCTGAGCCAGAAGTGGGCTCTTGGTATTAATTAGCCAGGTATTAAATTTTCTCCCATGAGATCATCCTGCTGGCTTTGAACCCATGTAAACTTTTAGTATCTTGTGACAAGGATTTCCACAATTTAACAGGACACTCATAGAATCATAGAATCATAGGTTGGAAGGAACCTCAAAGATAATTCAGTCCAACCTTTCTAGGTAAGAGCACAGGCTAGACAAGATGGCCCAGCATCCTGTCCAGCTCCTTAAACCACAGATTGTCTTAGTATAGTAATAAGAGGGCAAAGCCATCCATAGGTGATTTCAGAGAAGCCCAGGATGTCTGCAGACAAGGGGTTTTGAACCTCAAGTTACTTTGGTGGCTGAGCAGAATGAACCGAGGCAGTTTCCCACTGCACTGGAGCAGGCTAAGGAAAGAGTCTCTTGCTTGTAGGTACAGCTAGTCTCTCTCGCCGCTCGCCTGTGGGGAGCCTTTTCACTTACTGGGTTGTTCCTGACTTGTAGAAGCTATGCTTGGGACAAGATGAGTGTTCATACCCGACACAAAAGAAGCAAAACTCACGTCAGCAAGAAATTATTTTCAGGAAGTTCTTCACTAGCAAACATGGGTTTAGATTATCCTCACATATAACACCACAAAATCCTAAGATTTAAACCACGTGTTTCTTTCCAAAGGCTCTTTAAGTTTTTCACAGAAGGTCAGGAAATTAATGACGAGGGGATGAAGTAACACAGCACTTGTTCTGTCCCTTTCCAATCCCTGCACACCACCGTGTCTGCCCCAATCATCGTAAAAGAACATTATGCCTCCTTGAAGCATCCATGTGCCTTCACTGTGCTTCCTCTCCTTGTCTCCCTTTAAATGCTGTTCTGGCTCAAAGAGCAGTTGGCTGATTAGTTCATGCAGAACAGACTCGCTCTCACAGTTTGAATCTGTGACCTGAAGAAATAAATCCTAACACTTGCTGGGCTTCAACAAACTTTCCAGGCTGCCAGCTAAAAGAATGCTTCTGAGTACCCAGCACTGTATTTCTTCCTTTCCAGGAAAGGGTACATCATGGGAGCTGTGTCCAGAAACTACGTGCCTCAACCACACAGTGTTTGTACTCATAGGAAACTTGTATGCGTGCTTGTAAGTCCAGTGCCGCCGGACTTTCACTGGGGCTGCTCTACTTTTTCTTACCTTTGTTTTCTTTTTTGCCTTTTCATAGGGAAGTTGCCATGGGAAAAGATGCAAAGGGAAAAAGTTCTAGTCCATCTACTGACTTGTACAGTTTTCTACATCAGGCTTCAACACTCCTACAGGAGGTTCCTTCAACACTGCTCCTCTTATCCATGTTTTTAAATTTACTACCCTCAGTTTTCATGCTGGAGGCTCCGGAGGCAGTTTTTGACACCAGCCCTGACCTCACATCCCTAACTCAAACAGGAATCTCAGTGCTTTAGATTCCCACCCACCGCAGGAGTCGTCTCTCTTTTGTCTCCTCATTCAGCTCATGTACATGTACGTGTTGTTTATTGGTACTTGGACATTAATGTTTTCTGTAATATATTTCTTTCAGACATCATTGTTCTCATCGCTTCAATAGCAGTTGTTTCTGCAAAAACTCAGGGTAACATTTTTGCAACATCAGCACTGAGAAGTCTTCGTTTCCTACAGATCCTTCGTATGGTGCGCATGGACCGAAGAGGAGGCACTTGGAAATTATTAGGTTCAGTAGTTTATGCACATAGCAAGGTATGTAATCCTAGATGCTGATTTTGTCTGGCTGGTATCTTCACTTGATGTGATTCAGCAAGAGGCCAAAAACCCAAACATTTATCAGTTTTGAGCAGAATACCTAAAATTTTCTAAAGTGACATCAGTTGTAATGGGCATTAGCACAAATACATCAAGCCATGTTAAATGCGAACAGTTTTTAGAATATATTGGAAATGTTGTATTTGATATGCTGTTGTAATTCAATAGCTATTGGTGAAGTTGGAGTGTCAAACTAGAGGAGTAGACTCGGTCCAGTTTTAGAGAAGATTTGCATCTTTAGAGAAGCATTTTTCTTCTAACTGCTCACATGCCAAAAAAACTATATAGATATTTTCATTATGTCTTCCTTGAAATTCTGTTCAATCTTTCAAATGGATATTGATCTTTGATTTCTTTTATCTAGGAATTAATCACAGCCTGGTACATAGGATTTTTAGTACTCATCTTTTCATCTTTCCTGGTTTATCTGGTGGAAAAAGATGCAAATAACCAATTCTCCACGTATGCAGATGCTCTCTGGTGGGGCACAGTAAGTACAGAAAAATAATATGCACTGTTTAACCAGTATGCTGGCATGCTTTGAATTTCACCTACTGTGGATTTTAACTTGGTGTGCTGTTCAGTGAATTGTTTTTGCTGGCAGAAAACTAGCCTGAGAAGTTCCCTCCTCCAGCTTTTCATTTGCACATCCACAGTTCATTTCACCCCACCCTGCAGAACAGCCCTTTATGTGTTTCTGCTGCAAACCAGAGCACTGAACCTTCAAGAGAAGAAAGCATTTTATTTTTTAACCCAGACCCATTTGGCAATACAGTTTGTAATATGGTCCCACAAAGAGCTGCTTTGATCCAAATCAGAGGGCTGTAAGCTGCAGTGCAGGAAGAGGAACAAGTGTCAGGAAAGAAAAAAGGAAGGCATTCTTATATCAGCTTTATGGTGAAGGGAAGAGTATCATCAGCGCCCTTAGAATGACAGTGTTTCTCCTTCCTCTGTACCCTGAGCACAAAAAGCAAGAATAAATATTCCCTTTCTGGATCAGTAGTGTTCTCCAATTATTTTTACAGGTGTAAAAGCCCTGATTTAGTTGAGCTCATGTTTAACTATCAAATCAATTGTTTTGTTTTTACTTTGCTGAAATCTGTACAAGTACATGCCTGACTACTTTTCTGAAAGGAGAGGATTAGATGAATGCTTACATGTTTAAATAAACTAGGCTATAGAAGAACAATGAAAAACTAGGTCTGAAATGTTGAATTTTTTGTAATGGCATAAAGTGTATGGTTTTTTGCTTAAAAATGTCCCATGGTGAGCTAGAGTCCCGCGCTGCATGGGTGTTACTTAGGCAGCTTAGGAAATCTGCCCCAACAAAGCCTATGGCAGAGCTATTGCCAGGCAGTATAAAACTGCTTTTTTCTTCCTTCTCATGCAATAGAACAAACACCATGAGCTCTGACAGTGTCTGGGTAGTGAAATGACGCCTGTGAGATCATTAATGCTGACATAACCTAGAGCACTCATTAGTTTTCCTGGAATAAGTGCAAGACCTGAACCAGCCTCTGCCACCTTTCCTCATCAGAAGGATGCAGAATTGAAGCTTTCTCACCTCAGACCTTCTGCTGACAAGACTTCATCTGGTATCCGCAGATTCAGAGCATGCGTGGATGGATCATGCAAAAGCCTTTTCCAAATGCCATGGATCTTTGAAAAATATTTTTAATAAGTTTTGTTTACATTTTGAGCAAAGGTCAATGTCAAGGTCATGTCCTATTAGTAGGACTAGTTTGTGTATTTGAAATTTGCTCAGCTAAGGGTTAGTCATTTGTTACACGTCTTCCCTAGAGACTGTATTTCTGTGCTATCAGTGCACAGAATTGGGAGCTTGGAAAAGCCAGACCTAGTAGCTCTTACTTGTGCATTTACAAATACATAGAAGTATTTTTTTCTGAAACTCATTGCTTTAGAGCATCAACACAGATATCTAACAAAATACACTATTTTATCCTGTAATCCAAACACACGTTGGATTCGTGTTGGCTAAGCCATGAGAGAAGGTTTTATCCTCAGCAACACCACTGTAATTTGTTTTGTGGTTTATCTATCTGTAACTGAGAGTAGAATTTGGCCCATGCAGGAGGAGTTTCACTTCTCTTCAAAAGCTGAGATCCAGATTTGGCTTAAAGCTTTCTGACCTGCCCATGTTGACACAGTGGTGAAGCTAGGCCTTGGGATGCTGGTGTCCTCCCTGATGGGTAACCAGTCTGCAAATATCATTGCTTCTTTGGGGGTGGCAGTGGGGACGTGGTCCTGAAGGAGACCCTCCTAAGGTCATGCAGGTGGGATGTGGCAGTGTGTGGGTCTGGGAATGTGCATTTTCAGCTGCTCAATTCTCCAGGAAGCACCCTCTACCTCTCTGCAAAGCCATGTTCAGCTTAGCACTGCATAGGCAAGGAGTTTGGGCTAAGCAGAGGATTGCACACACCTGCCAGCAGGCAATAGTGAGGGGACACATAGGTATGAGGAACGGGAAAGTCCCAGCAAACTCAGACCTCAATTCCGATGTCCGACCGAGGCTCACATCCGATCCACATCCTTCTCCCTGGGCAGCTCTAGCAGCAGGAACAAGATCTTTATTTTAGAATTTCCTTCTCCACTACCTGCTGACTGCTATTTTTTAAGGAAAAACCCTGCTAAGAAATAATCGTTGTATAAAGTGGTGCTTAAAATATTTTGTACACTATGAAGTGAAAATGTATGACTCATAGGTCAGATAAGTAGTGCAACTGAGAAAATAGGAATCTTTTCTTGACATTAGCAGGAAAAACAACAAATTATAATCAAAAACCTGAAAACAATCTGCATTGTGTATTTCTATATCTTTTCTTCTTTCCCCAGTGTGTGACATGAATGCATTTAAATTTTTAACGTGCTGAAGTGCACAAAGTTACTGAAAATCAGTGTTCCCTCTTACCTGTTATCTTTGCCATTTTAATAATAGTATTTTTTGTATAATATGTAAAACAGTATGTGGGAAATGCATAACGTGCTTCTTAGTCATGGTTGTTTTCACTGCCAGAGTAACCCACATGCAGATTTTGAAAAGGTCAGATTGTGTGGCATTCTAGGGGAAATCAATGCTTAGTCTCATTGATTTGTTTATTTGCCAAAGTTGTTCTAACTTAAACCACGGAGTAGCTACCAGCTCCCAGACTGAACTCCGTGATGGCAGAGGTACAAGAAAGAAAAAACTGCATTGAAGTCGGGCACAAATAGTCGTCTTGAATTTCAAGCTTACAGAGGCACTTATGACCGCTCCCCCCTTACAAGACCAGACCCAGCATGAAGCAATTAATCCAGATTATTTGAGGCCCATACCCTGCTATGGTCGTTTCACTGGCTCCATTTTTGAAGCACATAGTTTTACACTGAAATGAAAGGCAGGATCTGGCATCCTGATTTCCATATGAATGCTCCCCTGTATTTGCAATTGCACATTGTACTGTGGAACCTGCAGTTTAAATATCATGCTAATATTACTGTTGTGAATATTCTTGTGGTTGGGGTCCCCACAGTGCTGCCTAACACAGCAGCCCACAACAGTGTGCGCTATATGAAGACTTCAGGTTCGGAATTTGCTTTGGTAGGGAAGGTAAATTCCTTTAACAGAATGAAATATCTAAACTACATGGGAACAAAAGGTCAATTCAAAAACCTGAGTGTTTCGAAACCAAATCATACATGATTTTCTGAGAACTGCTAGTGTTAGCTAGAACTGTGTGCTTACAGCAGCATTTAGTTTGTACATTAATTAGTTTTACCTGCAAATGTAATGCAATTAAGATTCGTCTCTCTTACACATTTGACAGAGTTTCTCTTAATAAGCCATTATTTTCTAGCAGTATCCAGTAGTTACAGTTGGCTACAGAATGGCTCTGGCACTCCACAGTGACCCGCAGGGGAACAAAACATCATACGATGAATAATATTGTCACAGATACTACTTCAAATGAGTTAATATTGATGACGTTTCCCCCATTTAATGTAATGACAGCATGAGCAAGCAACATTTTTTTTTCAGTTAATTGATGTCAGGTAAAGATTCAAAAGGTAGCAGAACATAAAATGACATCAGAAAGAAGTACAGGGGGAGAGGGGGGCCTCCTGGATCCTATCTCATCTAATTGAAGGCACCTAGGTTATATAATTACACGCATTATTATATTACCTCACTTATTATTAGCATATTTATTAGATCCAGCAATGAGATATAACAGAAGTTCTATCATTGTTGTGAGTTTTGAGCCTAGCCAGGTGACACTGCCTGCCTTGGCCGGTCTGTCCAGACACCTCATTTACAGAAGCAACTAAAAATGGAGTGGTTTTCGTCTGGTACAAAAGACAGGACTTGGCTAGCCCGTTACACCATGTAGGGGTCTCATTTGGTTGCTTGAACACAGGCGCATGGTACCATGTGGCAGAGTCTGCTGCCTCTCTGGCAGGTGGTCCCTGTTCAGGTGCCCAAGGGCATCTCAGGCGGCATTTGCTTTCAGGCAAGCCTAAGTCCCACATTTTAGGATAGGATGAGTTACCTGCTGGAGGAATCTACTTATTTCCATTGTGCACATTGCAGTGAGCAGGTCATGCTAAACACTTAAGCATTTTATTTTTCGAGTTAGGTGAAATGAATCCTATACAAATAAACTCTAAAAGGTTTGGTTTATTGTCCTGGCTTAAACTGTGGTGATCAGGCACAGGGCTGCTCAGCAGGTATTCCCAGAAAGACATGATTTGCACACCTTGTTATTTCTTTTACTGTATCTTGATCCTCTTTCTCACCACTTTGCTTCCTCTGACCAAGTCTTCTCTCAAATAAAAAACCTGTCCCAAATTACCTCCCCAGGTTTGCTACAGATTTTGTAGTTCTGTTACCTAGTCATGCTTGGCCTCGTATGATACTGCTGATGCAGTCACCTAGGTGCTGATGTAGTCACCTAGGTGCTGATGTCCTTGCAAGACTGTAATCCCCAAAAGGTCCCAAATAATTTCCTCCAGTCATCCTTTGAACTTTGGTCACTGCTTCCTTAACCACCCGTGGGGTCCAGCCTTCCCTCTCACTGCTAGTGGTAACTTTTGTCTGCTTCTTACATTATTATCAGTGACGTCTGGAAATTTCTCATGTTGTCTTGGTCTTACGTCCAGTAATTTTCCACACCCTGTTCAGTTAAGTTAACCTCAGGATTATGCCAGTCCAGGCCTGGCCAGTAGTTTAGCCATTCGCTTGCAGCAAAGATACTGAGGATTATTTCTGAACTTGACCCTGAAGTTGTCTGGAAAAATATTTTCTTAGTTGTGTGATGAGAGGAATATAAAATGAAGATCAAATCCATTTGTTCAGTGTTGAGTAAGATGATATGGCACGGTGCTGACACCCATACGCCCATGTAAAGACCATCCTGAGATAAAACAGCTCAAAGTGAGCAAGAAGCCACTGATACTCGTAATCATTTACTGTTATCATCAAGTCTTCAGGGCCTGCAAGAATGGAGGGAAAGGCTTTAATATGGTCCTGCTATTTCCTTTGGAGAAATGCCAGCGATACAGTCAGTGTGACTGCTCCTGGGTTTGGATCGCTCCCAGATGTCAGATCCCAAAGGTTCAAGTTTACCCTGCTATTTCCTTTGGAGAAACGCCAGCGATACAGTGTGACTGCTCCTGGGTTTGGATCACTCCCAGATGTCAGATCCCAAAGGTTCAAGTTTATCTTTGACTTCTTCAGAAGATAGTTTGGTGGCCATATCATTAATATGTAGATGACACTTAGTTCTGTTTCCTTTTTGTCAGCCTCGGCAGGAGATATCTCTGTATTTTCCAGTGTCTGGCAGAGATAGGGAGCTGGGCAGAAGCCAAGAAACTGGGCTTGTTCCAGAGCTTCAAACTGCTTCGCGATGACTGGCCTGGAAACAAATTTTGAGGAACTTTTATTCAGGGATTCATTTGTTCGAGTGCTTCATTGCTCTCAGGGTCTTAATAGCCTCAAACTGTTCTGCACTTGCCCTCTGATGAGAAGAGCTGGGAATACCCTTTCCTGCAAACAAAGGAAAACCAAACCAAGCCCCTCTGCCAGGCCAAGAGCGTGGCTGCATCAGCTCGCCTCTGCCAGAGAAGAGGGAGCTGCATTCCATCTCCTTTCCTCCTTATGGCTCAATCTCAGCCACACGCTGCCTTGTGCAGGCTCTGGGGCTTGTGAGGCGCCTCTGTGAGCGAACACGACTCACCCAAACAGCAGAAACAAACCGTGCAGAAGTGTGGATAATTCTTTCCACCTTCCTGGGTTGCATTAGCTCTCCAAAGAGCTGGGAAAGGGGCTGGGGCAGGGAAGTGAAGAGGAGCAAGGAAGGAGAGTGAGACCTGATAAGCAAGCAAGGTGGTGTGCCTGCGACCAAGCTCGCGTTACAAAACTTGAGACTTGATAACCACTTGAAATTTCAGCTGCAGCCTTAATTCAGCTCACTCTCTTTTAGTCACTATGGCTTTCTCAGGGTAAATTACACCCACAGTTTGTTCCCAACAATGCGAGCAATTAAAAGCACTGTTTACTATCTACAGAGCCCTAAATAGTTGAAATCTAATTACTTCCAAAAGACTTTCCTTCTTTTGTCCTGTGGTGACCCCGGCATTAAATAGAATTGCTTTGGCCATCTTGCCTAGGAATGAACTTTGAGGAAGCTGGAAGCAAAATAATGTCTCTAGAAGGCATTTTCCTGAAGAATTCGTTCCTGCCAGAATATTTGCTAAGCCTGAACTTGCCCACATTTGGTACATGATGTAAAATAAATCTCCGTGCACATGTTCTCTTCTAATAACAGGCCCCAGAGTCCTTGGCATTCAGCCTACTGTTGTCTATCTTTGTCCTTTAACATCGTGTGCCGTTGCCTAAGCACGCACCCCGCAGCCTCCCACCCGGCCTCCAGAAATCCTTCACTCTGCCCACACCTCCTCCTACTGCCCGCACCAGGCAGTGGGGTGGGTCCAAACTCCCCAAGTGGGAAGCGCAAGGACATGACTTTCTCCTGCCAGTCCGGTCCCCAAATTTGGGACTGGCACACTTCCCCAGGCCAGGAGTAGCCTGGAAGACATTTCCTTGGGTTGGGGAAACAGCCACACACAGACATGAAGCCGTAGTCTTGGCCTATCTTGGAGATAGGCTCAGTAAACTACAACCATGCACCATTATCCCAGCAGTATTTGTGTATGCACTGCATTTCTACGTGGCCTGCGGTCAATGAGTTGCATGTGGAGAGCCCTCCCACATGAACCACACTCTGCCGTCATCTGCAGTGGTGCTGCTCGGCAGGGGCGCTGGCCTCTGCAGCACAGCTTTTGAAACATCTGTACGCTGAGCCTCTGGTTACGCTCGCCACATGAGGGGATTACAGATGCCCTCCTCTTTCTCCTTGAACTCTCCCCACGTAGGTCTGAGCTAACATTGTCGAACAGCCTGAGGTACCTCTGCATCTGCTGCTGTGTAGCAGTCTTTGAGCTTCACGTCAGGAGTGACGTAGGTGTATCTGGGCCTGGCATACGGAAGAGGAAAGGACCAGGAACTTCCTAAAGTTCCTTCCAGCTTTTGATTAGTGTTTTTTGTGTTTCAGAAGATGATCCACTTCAAATTGTACTGATGGGCTTGTAGAAAACGCAGCTGCTTCTTGCTGTTCCTTTGACTTTCTCTCACCTGTGAACTTCAGCTTCCTTTTGTCCTGCTGTATTCTTCCAATATGATCTCTGTGTAATTTATATTTGTGTAGTTATGCAAATAGATAGTTATATTTCCCTGCTGAAAATAGGTGAAACAGCTTTACATCCAGTGAAAAGAACACCTTTTTTTCTGCCCGACTCACATAATTTCCCATCATTTGCCTCGACTTTGAGAACCCAGATCTTCTCTTTTATTATTTTCAGAACTTATTTATTGCTTATTTAGGTATTTTTCTCACATTCATTATTTATCTCATTTTCATTCAGTCATAAACAGTATTAAGTTTTCACAGAAAAATATATTCATATTAATTTATTGATGTATGTTTTTATTTTAGAAACAACTATATCATTCATATGTCTTGGATTATTTAGTGGAAATGCTGTTTCATGCCCTGTAAATAATCTGCAACTAATCTCTCGGTGACTTCTGGTAAACCACAAAGTTCATTCATTTCTTTTTAGATCACATTGACAACTATTGGCTACGGAGACAAAACTCCTCTTACTTGGCTTGGAAGGTTGCTTTCTGCAGGATTTGCTCTACTTGGCATTTCTTTCTTTGCACTACCTGCTGTGAGTATGTTTATAACCTCTGTAAAAAGGTAATAGAAACTTCCATAGCTCCTACAAAAAGATGAAGGAAGCTCTCTAGATGAAGAACAACTGTTTAAGGCTATTTGCTCTGTGGCAAAACTGGTGAACTGCTATCCAAAATCCAAATGAAAGGTTTGGTGTTGCTGTCATTGCTTGGGTTTTGGGGAGTTTCTTTGGCAAGGACAAAACTGGGAAATAATCCTAAATTAGGTAGCATGCTATTGTGTAAGGTTGAAATTCCTTTCTTTTGTTATGAATTGTGGCTCATATATTACCACTTTTCCTTCAGATTTTTGAAAAAAATCAGCTGATATGTTTTTCTGAATTAGATTCTATTAAAAAAAAAAAGCGAACTATTTCTAATAGCTTGTCTTGAACGACCATGTTCAGGTTACCACCAGAGAGTAGTAGAAGGCATTAAATCAACCAAAAGTTAATGCCGTTGAATGTAAAAATGCAACTATCATTTTCTGTGAATGATTGTAAATAAACATGGCAGTTGCTTTTATCAGCGTTCAAGAGATTTTAATGGAAATGGGAATCATCTAACAACCGAAGGATAGTGTAGCTTCAGAAATAACTTTGCATTTTTGTGAGTTTCTTTTTTAAATTAACATTGAATAAGCATGAAATCAGAAGTGACATCTGTATATTGTTGTATTGCATCCTGTGCAACATATCCAGAAAATCAATATTTTAATACTCAGCTTCGTTATCTATAGATCACTATAAAATATGTGCATTATTATAACACATTTGTTTTCAACCACATAGACAAAAAAAGATTAAAAGTCAGCATTTGCCAAGAGCATTGAAACATCTTGTGTACTGCATTAATTTCTTATTCTAAGTTCAGAGAGTATTTTGGTATCTCTGGCAAATTATAATGCATTATAATTATAATTATAATACATTACCTGTTTGTGAATCTTTGACATTTAATGGCAGCTACTGTAATTAATTCTCTTTGTTACCTAGTCACCACTAACAAGAAAGTTAGTATTAGCAGGACTACAATGAACATGTAGAAGATTAATAACCTTACATATTAGAGATGCCAGAACTTTTATTCCTTATGTCGTATCTATATACAGATACTCATTTTCCTCACAAACACTTTTGTGTTGTATCTGTCTGTAAAACAAGATCTATGTGTGAATCTTGTGCATTTCTAGTGTTATTTTATTCTGACTAAGAATGCAGGGGAAATATTCTTCCTTATAATGCAGACATGGCCAGCAGAGATATTATACTCCTTGTAAGCCAAGGAGGGAAACATTCTCAGTCTTTGGGTCTGTTTAGCAGGAGTCAAATTTGTCTTACTTATTTGAAGGTAAAAAAGCCAAAAGGGGAGACATTTCGTTGTCAGCTTTTTTCATAGCCTATAGAATGAGTAATGGGAAA
>NW_009259529.1:1348773-1377422 GCF_000687185.1 Egretta garzetta
TTAATATATTAAGCAAGGCATTTTCTAACTTTTCTAAAATCAAAAGTTATGATAAGCACTGCAGTTACGGACTTTGAAGTTCATATATATATGGCATATCTGGCAGCTGGTCATTTCATCATTCCTGGCTTAAATTTCTCTGAATGTTCCTGCCTGATGTTTTATGTATAGATATGTATCTGCGGCCCTTAATGTTGCAGGAACATAGTGTAGCACAAACCCAAGCAATGGCTGGGATGAGTGGTCATTGGTAGCACCAGAGATGTTGTATCTTAAGTAAGGGCACTGTTGTTAAGCCTTACACTGTCACAGACTGTCATAAATGTGGTATCTGAAGCAATCATATGGCAGAACATTTTCACAAAACCTTTGTAGCTGATTAGGTATATTTGTTGGAAAAAAAAACCCTGCATAATCATAAGTGGCATATTGTATTGCAGGGCATCCTTGGCTCAGGATTTGCATTAAAAGTGCAGGAACAGCATCGTCAGAAACACTTTGAGAAAAGAAGGAATCCAGCTGCCAGTCTAATTCAGGTAAATATGAAACCAGTGAAAAGATAACAGTAGGTGATTTAAAGTACGTATTCGAGCAAGTTTGATTTTTTCAATTTGGAAAGTTCTGTGGAAATAACAGTTAATAAATTGGTTAGTTCCATGAAATAAGTTTGTTCAGTGATTGCTATGTGTTGCCATAGTTGTGTATATAGCATTTCTATGAACAGTTTTTGAGTTCTTCTATCCATGCTGAAGGAACCAAGTCAAGGATGTCAACTGCATGCCTGCACTAGGTAAATTACTTAGAAAAATAGAATTGATCCCTAGACAACCCAACTGACAGCACAGCACTCTTGCCTATATTAAGCTACTTTTCATCTACTACAGGGTTTAGAGTGCTCCAATGAGTTATATACTTGGTGAAAATGAAAAGTGTCCTGCCCAGAGAATTGCTTTCACTATTAGTCAGTTCAAAAGCTGGAAATGTAGGTGCTAGCAATTCCAAAACGTCTGAAATTGTCTGGAGTGGTTTCAGCTCCATTATTGGCATGATGGTGCAGATCAATTATTTAGAAGGATTTTTTAAGCAAAAGTGGCTTGTATGATATTTGTAAAACAGCTATTTTGCATGGGTTTTTTCCTTAATTTACAATCCCAGTTAAACACAAGAAAATCCTCTCAAGAATGATTTTGCACCAAGTTTTACGTTACTTGATGCACTGGAAAAAAAAAAGGGCGGGGGGAGGATAAACTTCTAGTGTCCTGGTTTATTTTCTTGGGATGCCAAGTGTTTTACGTGTGCCACTTATGCTGTTTTTCTAATTCTGAAATAATAAATCCAAATAAAGAAGCTGAGCATGAATATACTAGAGTTCCATGATGATTTCAGGACAGATGCCAGGCTGCCTTTGAAGCATTCTTAATTAATAAAGCATTATTAAGTTAATAAATGTTTTCCATTATTACCATTCAATGATTATTAAATACTTAATATTTGAGATGTAATATTTATTAGAATAATTAACAAATATAAATCCACTCCTTTTGTGTCTATTGTACTGTAGTGTCTGGAATATTTTCTAACACATATATTCTCATCTACTTTTTCCAAGTTCGGTTGCCAGAGGAAACACACAATAGATTTAGGGTTTGGATGTAGCTCTTATTGTTATTGTATGACAGTCCAACCAAAATATTAGTAAGACAGCATGCTAAATAGATTAGGAGTAGCTAGCTGATTGATTTCAGAAAGTGACTGAATGAGCAAAAACATTGTGAAAGGAAGACATCTGTGATGGGATCCTAATGATGAAGGTTGTTCAGTATTTACATGTTCAGTTTCATGTTCAGCATTTTCAGTGATATGGAAATTAATATAACATTGCTGATGGAGAGATTTGCCAATGGCAGAAGGCCTGGCAGAATGGTAAAGATGAGGGCAGGCACACGGGAATGAACCCAAGAATGATCTCTGTGACTTTATCCAAATGGCTTACTATACCAAATACAAAGCTTGATCTAGAAACAATGAATTCAGACAAGAGGACCCTGTCCTAATATTAGTGACTCTGGAATGGATTTGACCAAGGATTAGAAACACAGAGGAGAAACTGTGAGGAAGAAGGGCCAAGAGCTTCATACAAGTTCTCTGTATGTTACTCCAGCTTGATTATTACAGTCCTTAGTTACCAAAAAGGTACCAAGTAGGAGAAGGCTAATCTTCACTCCATATGGTGATGCTGGTACTAACATGCTACACAACAACTCAGCATCTACAGTTTGTAGATGAGACTGGAAAATTGGAGAAAGCAAAGAAATCATTGGAAAAAATTAGTCCAGGACTCAAGAAAATTTAATATTCATAAATGCAGGATGTGTCTGAACTTCATAGCATTGTCTACAGTAATGGTGCCTGGGCTTTTTTAAATTGTCTGTTGTGGATATTGATAATGAACTACCATGGAAATTAGTGTGCTTTAGTTTATCAGGATAATGTCTATTTTCTAAACAGTTACTCTGCAGAATTAGTCTGTGCTAACTCCTCTGTTGCCATAGATATACTGTCTGCTACAGCCTTTACCTGACTTAAAGACAGATAAGGTATCACTATAGAAAAATGGAATGTTTCATAGCAACATACTTTTCTTAATATGTTTAATTTTTATGAAATATTCATTGTGAATATTACTTGAACATAAAAGTCCAGAGAGGAAGTACTGGACACTACAGGACTATTTAATGTAGCAGACAGAAACATAAAAAATATCTCTGGCTATAAGCCAAGACCAAATAGTTTCAAATCAAAAATAATGCAGAGACTTTTGACAATGAGAGTGATGAACCAGTGGAACAATTCACAAAGCGAGTGACAGGTTCTCCATCTGTAGATGAAGACTAGATGTATTTCTGGGAGATAGGCAGTAGGAAAACATGTGGCATTAGACTCCGTACAAGAACGCCTGGATGACATTTAATGGTTGACAATATACAGGAAGTGCAGATACTCAGCTGGTACGAATGAATATAGTCATGCTGACATGAGGGAAGCTGTTTCAGTTTGTAAACCTGAGGATCTGTCTTACTATCTACATGCAGTTATAAATCTAAACAGTGAATACATTTTCAATGCTTTGCTTTGGTCATTCAGCTTTGAAATTATTTATTTCGTTTTTAAACATTTAGCAGTGTTTGAAACCACAGAGAATACTTCACTTTTCTTCTAAATACTTTTTGTCTGGTTTTCATTATCATTTACAAAATGTATTATGACACTTTCTTTACCTCACACTGCAAGTTTGTGTGGGTGTCCCCTATGGACTTGTCACAAATAAATCACTGCGATGTTCTTTTGAGCACCTTTATGTGTTGAACATCTTCTGGTGCTTCCACAAAGCCAGTAACTCTTACTTTACTATTTAAAGTGTGCTGTGATTCACAGAAGTTTTAGTAGGTTTTTACTGGTATTTCCTTAATCAACCCAGTAGAGCACATCCCAATCTGAGCAAAATCCCCTCTCTCCGTATTCAGTGTGGTGGCACTGTCACTTCATGTTCTTGGTTCCTTTGTGCTTTTTTATTGTTTCCCCATACCAGGCTTCTTGGCGGTTTTATTCTACCGACGCCAGCCGAACAAACCTGACAGCCACCTGGCGATATTATGAAAGTATTCTTCCTCCCCTCAGGCATGTATCAGTGCTATGAATGATAAAAGAAAGCCATGACTTGTATTGGTTACTAATCTGCTTTTCAATTTTTTGTTTCATCCCCTGCTCCCTCTTGCCTTGTTTTTTCTTTTTTACCATATATCCTGCACGTAGTGTGTATGGCGTAGTTATGCGGCTGATGAGAAATCGGTTTCCATTGCTACCTGGAAGCCTCATTTGAAGGCCTTGCATACCTGCAGCCCTACAAAGTAGGTACAAATATGGCAGCTGGTGCTGTTCTTGATGTCTGTTCAAGCTTATAGAGAATTACTATTTGTCTGTTTCGTCTTGTTTCGTCTTCTTAAGTCCTCTCATTAAAAATTTCTACTAACAAAGCATATCAATATTACCTAGGAGCCTAGGGCAGTGGGACGAACACAAATCATTGCCATTTATCTGGGTGCAGACATTAGAAACATTTTCTTCAAACCCTACTCATGTATCGAGGTTAATGTTTCACCCAGTTCCAAATGATCTCTAAGGAGGAAAATACTAAGTTTAATGCAGAGCTTGTTCCCGGATTTAGTGGTACTTCTATGCCTGTGCCTCTGTATAAGGCTATAGCTACAGACCTACCTCTGTGAGGGAGGAGAGCCTCGTGGTATTCGGCA
Source organism: Egretta garzetta (assembly GCF_000687185.1). Lineage (NCBI taxonomy): Eukaryota > Metazoa > Chordata > Aves > Pelecaniformes > Ardeidae > Egretta > Egretta garzetta. The sequence goes on from NW_009259529.1 coordinate 1,353,084, forward strand.
GTTGAAGGCACCGGGGAATTTGCTCCTTTTTGTCATAGCTTCTGGTATATTCAGTATTTCCTTGGGGCAAATTATATCCTCAGTTATACGCATAGTCAGTGGAAGATGACTAAAAAGACTTGGTGTCACAGTTTGGCAGACAGGAAATATTTGACGTCCTAGTTTGGGTGAGAATTCACAGAGCACTGGCAGCCCAAGGCTCTTCAATAATTCAGTAAAAGATTCACCAGAAGGTAGGAAGTTGACTGTTTCAATGCAGGCCGCAAATCAGGAAATAAAAGATACTTGATAAAGATCAAGAAGGAGAGCGCTAAGAGCCTTATGGGAAAGCTCTGATAAGCATCCTAACTGTTGTTATTGCAGACAGCGCAAGAGAATTAGTGGTTTCTCTCAAAGCTGGGTGATGAACATCCACATGACAGTAAAAAGGTAATCGTGTGCCAAAAAGCTCAGCCAAAAAAGAGGTTTGGCTGGATACCCAAAGCTGATCTTTGAATTTCAAAGAGTTCACAAGAACAGAGCCATAAGTAATCCATTACCATAACTGTAATTCCAAAATGCTCCAAAATAAAAGGAGCTTTTCGATTAAATGTTACATGGAATATTGATTTTTGACATACACAAACAGGTTGAAGGCACCATTGGTATAAATGGATGGATATAAAATTACACAGCTGTATCCCACCTAAAACATTCTAAAATATGACTGTCCCTCAAAAGTGCATCTACTTGTTATTTTAAATAAGCATATTGCTGTGCTATCCTAAAATTAAACCTTTTTATTTACCAGAGATAACTTTACCTAATAAGAGCCTACAGCTTTCTGTTATATGTGTGTCAGCAATGCATTTTACCTAAGTGCTTTGCCAACTCAGTCTGCAGTGGTATGTACTAAGCATGTCATGCATGTGTTAAAACAACTGAAAAGTTTCTTTTTCAGAAGCATTGTAGTTATGAGTCTTGCTTGAATGTTTTTGTGGTTGCAATGTAATGTGTGTGTGTTGTACACTAATTAACATATCCATTTATGTTTATCATATATCTAACATCATCTGTAACTAAGTGATGTGATTACTATCTGCATAACAAGCATGTTTTTCCCTCCCACTCCCTGACCTGAAGAAAAGAACAAGGGGAAGCTTCTAGCAGGTTTGTAGTTTCTTTTATTTCTTTTATCTGTGAAATTGATGCTTCTTAATGGCTTTTAGATTTTGCAGGCTCTGTACAGTAGGTTCAATGAACTGTAACTGTTAACCGATAAGAATCACAAATTGCATTTTTTTAAACTCCTATCAATTGGCTAATGCTGCTGAAATTTGCTTCTTTGTCCCAGTTTTTGTAGGTAAAAACTAGGCAATTTTTTACTTGTTAGCTTTGAGGGGGAGCTCTGTTCAAACAGTGGCAGAGTAGCGAGGGGAGCAGCCTCCCCAGACCAAGCTCCTGGGCAAGGATGTGGCCCCCGGCTTCTGCCATGAAATCGATGTTCCAGGTTTCCAGGAATCACAGTGGAAGCTACAGGCAGGTGGTTGAATTTGGCTTTGTGAACCAGCCCACCAGCCCACTGTCACGGAGGGAGAACCCCCCCAGTGGTGCTGGCTGGCTGTCACCTCGGCAAGGGTCTGCGCTGCCCTGCAGCAGCATCCTCATGGTTTCCTCAGTGCCATGTCTCCATGTTTTCCCAACCTTTTCCTGCCGCCCCCTCCTAAAGAACATTCTGGGACACGGCAGGTGGGGGGAAGGCACCACAGCAGTGGCTCAGCTCCTCCCGGCTGCACGGTTTGCACTCTCGCATGGCCCCGTTCAGGCGGAGGACGCAGCCTGGCACCTCTCCTTAAATAAGGAGACTTCCACCCAGACTGGATGCTGGCCGAGGGCCGGCTGCCGGCAGCATGCAGAGCAGGCCTTGGCAGGGCTATCCTCCTGGGAGATATAAAACCCTGGAGATGCACAGTCCCTAAGGCACTAAGTGGAAATGCTGCTCTTTGCCGTACTTATAGCTCAAATCCTTAGGGACAGGAAAGGACTCCGTGGCTGCAAGAGAAATTACACCACCTCCAAAACTCATTAGGGATAGGAGTCAGCAGGCGTTTGGAGCCAGCACTGCAGCATCAGCAGGATCAGAGAATAGTGGAGTTTACCTCCGAGCAGAAAACAATGAAAAGCCAAGGAAAAAAAGCATTGGTGACACATCAAACCCTGAAATACATCCACCCCCGAGTTGTACCGTGGTTCACAAACTCTTCTGGGTTATTCAGTCAAGGGTGGAAAGTCTTCACATCAATTATCCATGTCCCGTTCCACTTCCCAGATTGCTCCTCTGATGCCTGACTCCATGCTTTTCCCCGATGTGCACATAATTGCTGTTAGCATCGCAGTAACTCAAGGGGCCTGGGTTTGCTCTGGGATGTCCCTCGAGAACCTGCTCCATCAGTTCTGTGACTTTTCATATACGCTACCTCCATAGGCTTGCTAGCAACATATTGATCTCATTAAATTATTACAAGCCCGATCAAAACTTTTTGCACTCGCCAGCCATATTTCCTATTCCTTTAACAGCAACATTTAAGATTGATTTCAGCTTTTTTAAAGGTGAGACTGAAGTTGGCAGTAAATGAGTACGTACCTCCAAAACAGTGATTTGTGCAGAGGGGAGAGGTTATTCCCAGTTGTACCTGCGAGAACTTAAAGAGACAAATTTACTTCCAATAAGTAGAAGCTAGATGCAAAAAAAAACCACCCAGCTGTCAAAATTATATTACATGCTCCATGTTAGTGATAACTGTTGCGATTTTAATAGTAGTCAGTGATATAGCCAGATTTTTTCACTTTATTTTCACTGAATGGAAGGTGTTTGTCCCTTTTGAAACTCTTAACTAATGTGTGCACTGCTGCAAATTAGGGTAGGTATAAAAATGAACTAGTCAACTCCTGAGGTCCCGGTCTGTGGTAAAAACCCTACAGACCACTCAGTGCCTTTTTAAAAAAGGTGTGTTTTGTTGGTGGCTGTTTGTCGTTCTTATGCTGATATACTGCTGTATGTTTGTATCACTTAAAATACATGTGGTGTATGTGGTCGTTTGTGGTAAAAATGTAAATGCAAACTGCTGCAATGTACTTCAAGATAACTGTCCTCGACTATTTAACTTCTTTCTTACTGCGATGCTGAGTGACTTGCATGGGATGCTATGTGAACTAAGTAAGCTGCTTCTTGTTTCACTCTTTAAATGAAGATGTGTTTGCACAAGTAGTGCATTGGATTGCTCTCTGAATATGCTCTTTGCTCTGTACGCCATTCTAATAACAGTGGAGAAAAACTGTTGTTACTTTAGGTAAAAGTTAACTATCTTCTTTCCTACCACAATGACTTTTGTATTTACAGAAATGAATTCTTGCGTTTTGTCATGTATAGACCTACAGTCTTTCATTAGGTAACTGAATGTTGCTGTGCATTTGAGTTGAGAGAGCTGTGCTTATGGGGCTGTAGCTTCACACCTATTTTAAGAAAACTATCTATGTTGTATTTCTCAAAATATTATACACAAGTATTCTAATTAATCATTTATCAAAAGTAATGGCAGACAACCTCTCTGGTGTATCCATGCTGTAAATGAGATACTTATATAAATCAGTTCTAGAGTTCTGCAAGTCATTTAAAAAGCCTTTATGTTAAATTCTCCATATCTACAAATGCACACACTGAATGCAAATTACATTTATTTCTGTTCAGTTATACAATGTGGCTGAAATTCTTCCTGTGCGGAAAACTGACTGATGAATCGTACAACATCCTGAGAGTACAAGCAGTCTGAAGCTGTGTGTAGGACATGCACTGGGTGTCTGCAAAGAGTGAATGTCACCCATCCAGTGCCGTAACTAGTGAGCCTGAATATGAATCCCCTATTCAGACAACTCTCTCTGGTGCAATAAGGAGGAGTTTTACCAGTATAGAAGCTTGGGCGAAAAACTCATCCCTGCTCTGAGGGAAACAAATTGTACTCTGGAATTCTCTCTGCCTCCTATATCATACCTGTTTCTAAAAATAGATTTAACGTAAACTCTCTGCATGCACCAGTGATGCAGAATCTAACTTGAGGTGGAAAGCCTAACCCCTTACCTAGCAGTGGAATGCTTAGTAACACGGTCCTCTATCTCCCCTCACTCCTAGTAAGCTTTGTAGTAATAAACAGAAGCTCTTCAGGATGTACACCCCTCGGAAACATAGGTATTCAGCATCCTGCCTATTCACATGATGTTTGAGAATGCCAACTAACATCAGGTGCATGATTCATTTACTTCCCCTCCTTAGCGCTTTAAAGTTCCTTACTTCTCCAGAAGAGGTTTCTTGATTTTTTTTTCTTTTTTTTTAAGTGCTTGTGATTCCCCTCGTTGCTTGTTGCCTGCAATGACTTTAAGACAATGGCAATAATACCAATTCTTTAAATCTCATCTGGTCAGACTATCGCAGTGTGCAGCACGCCGCAGTTTGCCAAAGCCCGGTTCTCCTTCTCTGCCTGAGACTTGAACGTTTGGAATGCATTACCCTGCAGAGATCTAAACCAGGGGTTGAATATTTGGGTAAAGACATTTCCCCAGGTCCAAGAGGATTTTTATAACCATGGCAGTTGAGTTCTCCATCTAATAATTAGCGGGGAATATTAAGCTATAAGACACTAGGCAATACCAACAGTCAAAATGTGCAATTGTTATTGAGAAGAATCCCCTTGGACACAGCCCAGTGAAGCTGTGCTTGCACCCTGTATGGGGAGGTAGAGGGATGCATGTGAAATCAACCATCTGCTTCAGCTGAATTCTGTGGAAATTGTGTCTCTTACCAAAAATGGTAACTCCTAGATGGATGGATCTTACGGGAAGAAAACCTTGATTTATAACTAAAGCTTATTACATTTTTTTTTCTTACTTTTAAAAAATAATTTAAAAGGCAATAGACATACAAACTGGTGATAGAAAATAGAGATAAAAAAAAGTTTCTCTTCATCCGGAAACTGTTTTGAAAACGGAAAAAATGCAAAAAACCCCTGAACTTAATTTATTTTTTTCTGTTTGACAATTGAAGTTTAAGACATTATGTCCCTGAAATTCTTGTTATTACTCATCGAAGGTATGAGATATAACACTACATTTCTTGGGTTCATGCTCCTAGCATGAGACTGGTGGAGAAGTCTTGAACGTTTGAACTTCAGGCCTCGCTGTACCACCCATTGCATTTGCATTTGTTCACTTTAGTTTAATTTCAGTAAAGTCATCTGTAGGCTTGGTAAGAATCAGCATCTGTATTTCTTGGAAGTTAACTGCTGAAGATTGGCATGTACGTTTGCTTGCTGTTGGTTGTCATGGGTGATAATTTTTGTCAGTTTTAGCTTCTGTCTCAGCTCGAGATCCAAAGCATTCTCCCTCACCCTCAGGCCCTCCAGTTACTTCTGATTCATTGCAATTTCTTCCTATACCCGCTTTCACCAGCCAGCTCAGTATGAAAGGCTGAAAAGCAAATTGTAAACTGTGACTAGTAGCAAGCAGTAGTGCTTCAGGTCTGAGGCTGAAGAAGGGTAGAAGACAAACTTGACCAGAAATGCAGGAAGGGAGGCAGGGAAATAGGAGAGCTGTACTGGGATGCAAAGAGATGCTCAGTTAACCAAAAAGCATAGTAAGATGGTCCATGGAAGACAGACAGAGCTGTGAGTACAGGAGAGAAAAGCAAAGCTTTGCAGGCATTTATCAATTAAAACAAAATCTTTTCAAGTCTAGTCATTTGGTCCAGCAGAGAAGTGTTTGTTCCCCCTGCAGTGAAGCTACAGTGACCTCTAGTGTTCCTTCATAAATCAAAATTGGAAAAGACAGCATTTTAAAAAGAAAAAAGAACTAGAAAGTCCTTTGCTATCCCAGGGAAGTGAACAGCTCATGCATGTATTGGCAGGAAGAATAAGCAGTAAGATCCTACAACTGACCTTCCAGAAGGCAAACAAATAGAGAAAAGTCACTTACTTTTTTTCCCCAGGTGCCAGTTGTAATTGATCTCCACTAAAAGATGCTTCAAAGCTTCAGTGTTATCGATATGAATACATCCCGCAACTTGCAACCTGCAAGAATAGGTCCAAAGAGATTACCATTGCCAGGGAAGATTGCAATAGGAAGCAAATATGTATATAAACCAACTGGGATAAATTATCAGTCACGTAAGGTACAAGAAATGATGGACAGACACACATCTGAAGGAATGCAGAGATGACTGGAGAAAGCTGTGGTTCTCTCAGATCCTGGTCATTTAGGTCTGATTCAGGAACTTGTGCAATTTCATTTTCCTGATTCTTTCTCATGGTTTTTGCCTTTTGGACCAAGGTTCAACTTGAGGCTTGGGAGTACTTACCAGGATATGTGAATTTCCAATGGCCATCAACAGGTTTACATTAATTCAAGGGATTTCCTTTGGATATCTTGTAAAAAGAGAGGAGAAAGGGGGAGAGACAAAAATATAATAGGCTAGGTCCTGGAAGCAGTGGAGGATTTTTAGCACAGCGCTTGGACAGTGCTAATCCAACCATCATTAAATCAGAGTAAAGGGCCCTAAAGGCTTCAGTGGCCACTGACTCAAGTGCAGAATGCCCAAGGATGCTTGAAAGGGTGTAAGATTATCGCCACTCTGCATCTCTAACACTTTCTCCACCACTACTGCAACAGAAAATCAAGAGCCAGGAACTATATAACCTATAAAGAAAGGGACTTTCACTGAGGGAAAAAGACTAGTCAGGATGCCCCCAAAATGCTCTGATTCAGTTATTCCTTCATGATCCATTGTTTATCATATCTACACAAGCCCCATGGCAGGAGGCTCCCAAGGACAGCAGCTTTCTTCTCCCAAGCATGAATGCTCCACTGCTGCAAGTCACACGATTTATGCCTACGCTGAGCACGACCCAGTGACTTCAGGAACATTTCCCACCAGTCTCAAAATAGGAACAGGGATCCAAGAAGCGAAGAATTGCTACAACCAGTGTCATTGGAGAAAGCCTCAAGATGCAAAATAGAGTTTCTAAACCATGCTTCCTTCAGGGGCTGCGTTTCTCTTCACAATGCAGCATCCTCTGCATGGACACTTGGCATGCCATTACATTGCCATTGCTACAAAGCACTGTTGTTTTTTTAAAGTATGAAGTCTGCATTTTGAATTAATATTTTCATTCTCAGTGTTGCACTTTTGAAAAATGTGTCTAGTACAGATGAAGTGTCTACTGTTCCTTTCACCATTGCCTCATTGCTTTGATTTGGAGAACTAAAGATATTCAGGTTAAGTAGCTATTGTGTACCATTCAGCTTTTATAAATGAAATAGCCATGTGTACAAATAAATTAAAGGCAGCCATTGCTTTCATTAGTATAAATTAATTGATGGAACAACACGTGCTTTTTTCATTTTTTTGTTTTGGAGTTAATGAGATTATAAAAAATATGGTCCATATTGATATTTTTTATAGCTATTTCATCAATTTTCCTTTCATTTTAATTAGTGCAACAGGAAGAGAGCTGTACAGGAGCTTTTTTATTCTAAGATTTGTCAACAACAATATAATTTGATTTCATGCTTCCATAGCAAATACAATTTGAGCCATAAAAGGAGTCAAAAAAAGCACAGGAGACACATGCCTAGGAACAATACCTATAACAAGAAGTCCATTTTGCTCATGCTGTATAGTATGACAATGCAATAATGTGGTTAGTCAATATTTTACAGCTTATATTTTCATTAAATTGTACAATGCAAAAGATTCCTGAGCTTAAATGTAATTCAGTCTTGAAATGTCATTTTTATTGAAAATTTTAGACCTCACTTTTCTTGCAAATAATAGGTTCTGCGGGTCTTTTGTATTCCATATGCAATAGCAGACAGTACTGCAGGTGTGGGTAACAATTTGCAATGGAAATAGATAACATTTCCAGCACCATCATGTGTTTATTTCAACAATTGCTTACTTTGGGCAAGGGAAGAAAGGGATTACATTCAGAAATTATAGGAAAGGTATTCTTTCAATGGTTCAACATGCCATATAGAAATACATTTATCTAATAATCTTTCTATTGATGTGCTCACTTTTTAGCATTCTTGAAAATTATCTCATTATAAGCTTCCTAGCATGTGCTTTGCCTGCTACAAGCTGCATCCTTTCTGCTCTCAGTGATGTTTGTAGTCAGAATGAAATGCTATGCTCTGCTATGCTACGCATGGAAAAAGATATCTGATTATCTCAACATTTCACAGCCACAGAAGTTTATAACTACATTCCGTTTCTTGTAATTACATATTAACAGTATGTTTTCAGAGTGCAGTGGGTTAAACATCTAAGAACCACATAGTCCATGTTAGCATTAGCTAATTAGCTGCAGAATTAATTTCTGTTGAAAACAACTTATGGGTATATTGAAGTTAAATGCAAAGACTTTGAGAGCACTAGGAAGTCTCTTGACTTCAAATACAATTATAATCTGCAGGTAGACAGCCTTTGCTATAGGTGTTTTAAAAGCACCCTCAAAGCCTATGCTAGGGCAGTAAGACTGCAAGGTCCAGTAACACCATACCATGAGCAGCTCCCATTGCTCTCATCATCTCCCCCCTTGCAAGAACAGGACCACTGGTCAAGACGACCTTTCCCTTGTACAGGCGATTGAACTTAACCTGGTAGATAAAACAAGGCTTCCAAACCTTGGTATCAGACTGCCTTTCTGTTTCCCCTTTGTGCCTTCTGCTAGAGGAAGAGACAAACAAAAGCAAAAAAGTTAAATAATGAAGAAGTATAGGCAGATAGTCAGGATGACCACAGGATGTTCAGCAGATATGTTTGGGCATGAGCAAAGGTAATTTAAGCACTGGGAAGTAGAAAATCCACATATCCCACATTTAGCTGACTGGAGGGGATGGTTAGCAGCACAGGAGGGAAAAAAATCAGCTTACAATTGGCCAACTATAAGACCACGGGGCCACCATTGATCCAGCACACAGTCATGACCTTGGCTGGGTTCTAGTACCTGTCCTAAAGCATCTGCCCAATACCACCCATGGGTAGTCAGCTCCCAGCTTAATCTCCAGCAATGACATCAGTGAGCACACAGTGTATCATTATGTTTCCATTAATCAGTCATCATGCTGTTTCTTAGATGTTTTGTTAATTTTGGTTTCATCTTGTCCAAGCAAGTGCTGTAACAAGGAATTCTGGATATGAGCGATCACTAACAATGCATATGAAAAGATGGAATTGCCACATTTTGAAAAAGCATGAGTGTACTAACAGTATTTTTGCCTGCTTAAAAAAAAAAGCAACACTACATGGCATGCAGTAATAATAGAATACATTTTGTTCTTGTTTATCTGAAGAGATGGGCAGAAATGCACTGAGCTGGGCTGACTAAGATGAAAATAAACCTATTTAAAAGTCAAGGAATAAAAAAAAAATCTTAGAGATTAATTTGTAACAATTGGGTGAAATTTGTTTCTCTTTTTTAATTTTAATTTCCTTTACGAGGTTATTCCGTACTGTAAAATCGAAATCGACTGCCATTGATAATGCCTCTATCAAAAAACAATTACATCAAATCAGTTTCATTCCCAAATGAAATATATTCAATGAAAATAAAAGTGTGTAAGAAACAGGTTCATACAATTGAGAATTTTTAGAAATTATTTCCTAGTATCATACGATAGAAGAAAAAAAGAGTGGAGGACCTGTGAAATAAAATACATTTCTCTTCTTCACAGTCAAAAGCTAAGTTTTAAGGAGCGGGTCCGGATGGCCAGCCCACGAGGTCAAAGTATAAAGAACAGGCAGTCTTCAGTTGGAGATCGCCGGTCACCAAGTGCTGACATTGCCACCGAGGGCAGCCCAACCAAAGTCCAGAAGAGCTGGAGCTTCAACGACCGAACCCGCTTCAGGCCCTCGCTGCGGCTGAAGAGCTCGCAGCCCAAACCCGTGGTCGATGGTAGGAGTTTTTCATGCCTCATTTGCCATTGTGCGCTGCTGCCAGCCTGCTCATGTTCTCGCACACCTGCACTGGGAATGCAACCCGGTATTTGGAAAGCAGAAAGAGTTGTTGTGTCGGGGCAGAGATTCTAGAAAGCTTCAAAGAGTGTGCCGACAGGATTTTTTTTTTTTTAATAAGAAACCTTGTGTCAGTGGGGCATAGGGAGGAAATGGTGGGAAAAGGGGTAACTATGGAAAATTGCAGGTGGACTAAATGCATCCCACGGGTTTGGCTGCAGCAGCTCTGCCGTCGCAACCCCTCTCCCACTGCTGGGCACAGCTGCTGCCCAAACCTGCTGCCTCTTGATGGTGGTTAACTCCAGACCTTACTTTGGTAAGAGTCCTAAAAATGACTCCTGCTGATGCCATGCACTGGGACTGAATTTTGTGTGTTTTCAAAGTCGTAACAAGTTTCTATTTAAGATGTCTGAAGTAGCAAGCTGACATCCCAAGGAAAAGGTTGGTCTTTTATTCTGTGGAGAAGCAACTGAATATTGCAGAGCATGCCAATGAACAGTACTTTCAAATGGCTTTGATATGGGAACATTTGAATACTTTAATGTAGAGCGTGACACTATAATATGTTATGAAATTACAGCAGATAGAAAATTAATAAATTATATTAATTAATATATCTTCTCTTTTGGAGAGCTATGACACCTTATGTAATGACAGTAGGCTCTGCCCTTAAGAGGTCTTATTTAGTTTTTCTCTTATTAGGTTAATAGCAAGAACAACATTAAGAAAAATGTAATGCATGTCTCATACACCAAATTATATTATGCATCTATCCTACCACAGAGTGAAAAAAGCCCTTCTGATGAGTTTGCATAGCTTAAAATCAATTAATTTTTATTTTGTAGTAATTTGTAGCAAATCAATAGAACCTCTGCTGAAAATGTTGGACCAACCTCCACACTTGATGAGACTGGTGAAAATTTGGAATTAGTGCCTTGATATCAGAGGCATTTCAATGGATGCAATTTGACACATACAAAGTGTATTTTGGCCCATTACCTTTTTGCAGTAAAGGGAAACTTCAGATAGTTTCCCTGTTCTGCAGTGTAGAACAGCTGATGCTGCGCTGGCTGAGCCTTTGCCAGCCAAGAGCACAGCTTGCACGGCACTGGCCCCCCAGGCAGAGGAGCTCGCCGAGGAGCTGGGAGATGCCCACTTACCTCCACGGGGAGTACAACCACCTGCGGCTGAGTGATGCACTATGGGGTGCTTTAAGTTGTGCAGGGTTGTATCGGGTTTGGTAAGGCAGGTGGCTTTAGCAAACAAAACCAGTTATTGCTTTATGTATTGCTTTCTAGAGGGTATTTTAGATGTAGGAAGGACTCCTAACACGTGAAGAAGTGGTTCTTTGTGAGAATGGCTGGCTGACCCCACAGCAGGCAGGAACGCTGCCTCCCCACGGGAATGGATGCTGCCCCTCTCCACTCTTCGTTCACCATCTAAGGTCCTCTCTGGCATAAACTAGCCAGTTTCAGGCAAAGATCTTCAACTGCAAAAGCCTGCCAAAACAGAGACAGTGACGCCCCTAAGCAGGGCAAATGGAGGCTGGTGAGAGCAGCCTCCCGACAGGCAGGAGCCCAGAGCAGCGGAGGAGCCCGACCCCTGTAAGGGATGGGTCCTGCACCAAAAGGTGCACTCACGCAGCTCCGGGGGTACCGCTACCCCAGTGGATTTGGATTTGGGTTTCCCCATTCACTTCTTTCCCAACTTACAAGCATTTTGTTCTTTCTTGTGGGACTCCCAGGTAGAAAATAAGAGAAACAAACTGATGGGCTACAACAGGAGGCAGTGACCCTGACTGCATGAGAAAGGTACAACGTAAATCATTTGATCCAAGTAAACAGATATAACTTTAAACCCTTTCTATGATGGCAATTACGCACATTACATCCAACAATTGTGGTAAAACTAATTAAACAGAAGTGCAATTTTGGTGTCTGCTTCCTTTTTAAGAGCACATATTATCACAGACATGTAGGCTGCAAAATACCCATTGAACTGAAATGCCCCATCCCTCAGCTGAGGACATCCTACGCAACGCATCTCTTCAGGAAAAGCCTGGGTAAATAAACATTTCCTGGAGGGCAAACAAGACAAACCAACAGTGTTTGCTAAGGTCATTGTTCCAGGCTAGCCCTCCCCCATGGAGACCTCTCAGATGCACAAATCCTGAATTTGGCTGCGATACAGTGAGCTACTGGGGTGTACCAGCCACCAGGCTGCTATAGAGGTTGCTCCCTGCTCCTTGCTCCATCCTGGGGCCTGAGCCCTGGCTCAAGTCCCACAGCAGCGGTGGCACAGGGGCTGTGTGATGCTGGCCTGGGTCTCACACTGACATGAAGCTGGGATGAGGCCACTTGCTCCACAGTGGGAAGTGAGAAATACTACCTGAGTGTGTTTGAAGCTACCCTGTCTAAATTTAGGCTTCCTATGTAATCACTTCTATAGCAAGAGTATCTCCCCCAAACCACACCAGAAGTGATTTCACAGGTTAAACCCCCATAACTCACACTGCACCTGGAAGTGACCTAAGAAGCGAGTCATTTGTTGAGCATGCTCCCGGGGTTTCAGTGGCTCACTTCTGCTCCAGCCCCACAGCCTGCACCTCGCTCAAGCACCCATTTAGTTTTTCATGAGCCCGTTTGTCACAGAAACATTTCCTCAGTGCGTCCTCTATTTTGTCCTGTACGTATTGTCACTAATAGCAATGATCTGCACAAGAAAATGGTCTTCCCTCTTACTGTCTCCCTTTCAAGGAAAAGGTGGCATAAACGGCACCTTGGGTTTTTCTGTAGATAAAAGATAGTAACAACAACAGTGCCTTTATTGCTGTGTGTAAACCCTTGAAGATCTTCCCGCTCCTCAGGGCAAGCACAGCCTGTTTCCTTGGCAGCATAAGCTTTCCACCCTTATGAACTGGGGCCAACAGATATGACCAATTTCTCATCCGTGGCAGGAGGAACAGCTTCCATTGTGTCCAGATTTTAGGTAAATGCCAAGTTTCCACTCTGGGACCCAGTCCAGCTACTTCTAGGACTGGTATCATCAGAGAGGTGTCCAGTGTGCTCACTGCTGAGAGGCAGCTCCCTCCTACCTTCCCCAGTCCATTGCAGGAAAAGTCTGGCGCTATCAACCCTGATATTTTTTTTTTTTGGTGTATTACCAATTTCATATTTTGATATGCTTTCTTCATTTGAAAGCTCAATGAAAAGGATATGGAGATTATGCATTTAGTTTAGACTATCTTGCATGTCAGCGTCCTCCATTTTCCTTCTTGAGGCATTCTCCTGCCAAAGGATTAACTAGTTTGGTGTGCTGATATTCCAGCCAAATTAGAAGCCACCTCTTTCTGGATGAAAGTCTGGGCACAAAACAATAACCTTGAAAATCTGGTCTTTCTGGTGATTCTTACATCTCCATAGCATGTTTGGGGGGAGAAGAAATGACACTTGCAATAGATCTTTCTGACAGAGACAACGCAGCACTGGGTACACAGTCCAGTGTCGAAATTTTGTATCAGTGATCTAATGAAAAAATAATAACCCCTCACTATGAAATTCCCCTTCCAAAAGAAAAGACTTTCATGTTTGCTTGATTTTTCCTTAACTGTATGGGTTTTGGCGTTGTAAATGTTCTTCCATTAGTGCAGGCAGAGGAAGAACTACCTCATTGTGAAGGTCAGGTGCACTGAACTCTGTGCAAAAATAAAGCAAAGAAGCAAATATGTAAGTAGAGGGTTCAGAAAGGAAGAAAAATTATTAGCGTAGGAGGATGATCTAAGGCAGACAGTCAACGTAGTGACTTTGCAGGGCTGACTGAGTTCTGATGAAGGACGTGGTTGGCAACTGGGCCAAAATGATCAGGAAGAGACTGCTGGAAAAACTAAATGTCAGCAATTAGAAACTGGCCTGTAAAGGGAGGTTTCTGACCCAGACAGGAGCTTATGGAGGCAGCTAAGAGGATAACATGATTGACAATGTAGTAGCCTTGCTCTTCAGCTACCCAGTAACAAAAGCTTCCCTGCTGCATACTAAAACCACAGGAAGAGGTTTTCTTGGCAGTAAGCAAAACGCTTATGCTGGCCACAGGTATCTCCCAAAAGGTTTTTGGTGTAGCAGCCTCAGAACAGTATGACCAAAACTGTTGCACGAATGGCTGTTTTTTATGGGTAGCAACAGTCCTCTGAAACTGCCTATAAACCATTTATTGCTATTGCCAAAGTGGGCCTAGCAATGGCAGCAATTATTCCAGCTACATATGTGTATTTGCAAGTGGAATCCAACCCTGAGAGAGCTTTGGTGGCTGGAGAGAGCTTTGGTGGCATGGGTGCCGACACTCTAGAGCGTTTAACAACAGCACAGGGGAGAGAAGTTGAAAACCAAGATTTGTGTAATCTGATTTAAAATACATGCCCAGTCTCTGGTGAAATGTAGCTCACAACTGCCAGAACTCTTGTTGAAGACGAGACCCTGCACAAATTAATGAACATGCCAGGTTGCTGTATTTCCAATCCCTGTTATCGGTTTAAAAGGGAATTATCAGGACCAAGCAGATCAAAGGGAAATCTTAACCACTCAGTAATGGTAAACAGTAAAGTTTTACAAAGTGCACACTTAAAAGGACACAAGAATCATATAGGGTTGTGCAAGACCCTCCCCCGAAGGGATGCCAGGTCATATGGGCGAAGGTCCTACCTGGCCTCAGAGCCACACGCAGCCACCACCACACCCACACACCAAGTGAGCCAGGAGCCACCTCTGGCCCCGAAGCCTCCTCATGCAGTATGGTTTGTGTCCCTGTACCAAAACCAGGGAAACAGCAGCCAAACTGCCCATGGGGAATGGCCCCCGGCACATGAGAAACAGCCACAGCTGAAGCAATGAGCGGACATTATGTTGTGCATGCAGTTCTCAATGAGGGACAAAAATGCCCTATTAGACTTGGTTTCTACCACACCATGCTTCTAAGCCTCTGCATGAGTTATTGTGCCTTTACTGTAAACTAGAGACATTGTATAGCTTTTTGAATAAAACATCAAAAGCGTTCGGCACTGGAGATATTACAAACATATTTCATTTGATTAATTAAAAAGAACTTTCTAAGGAACTATTTGATTTCTTGCACCATCCCTGAACATTATATGCTCACACGACCTCTAGCCTTTCATTCCCTACAGAGTACTTGCACCAAATCCTCAGGGTAGAGTATATTATAATAACCATGGAAAGAATGCAATTGTGCATTTCAGCCCCCATGCCCTCAGTTACTACCATGTAATTTATGTATTGCAAAAATGACAGGTTTTCCTTTCAGTAGCACAAATATCTTGACCTTGTATAAGGTTCACTTGATGTGGCAAAGGTCCTTAGTTTGGTTTCTTTTACATCTCAGTTAGCTTAAATTTGCTGATTCAAAATGAAGCTGGTCAATTTGTGTAACACCGGCATGATGGGTCTAAATGACATTTTATTAGCAATATATCAATTTGTGCTAGACAGGAGATTGATTTTCTTGTGACTGTTTAACTCGATGATAGAGCTGTCATTTATTACTCTTGTCACTGTAATTAATTAGGAAGATCTTATAAAAATAATCTGGCATTCTGATCTAAGCTCCAAGTCATTTTTTTCATTTTGTGTAAATAAGTACAGGCTTTTGTGTAAATAAGTACAGGGTTTGAGGCATTATTTTCCTTTATTCCAACCAAGGTCCTGGCCACGCTAGTCCGTAATTTAGTCTCTCTCCTTATGAAACATCTTGAGGAACCAGCTGTGCACCATTGCTCACTGGACTGAGTGCTTACTTGGTGGTCACAGGTGAATGATTAGCAAGCTCAGCTCCAGGAGGGACAGCAGCAGACCACCAAACAGACGTATGATTTGTATGGATTTCAGATAACCTCGTCTGCAGTGAAGGGTAAACAAATGAGTTAAGTCGTCATTTTGAGAGGATGCTCATAAAATCTTCCCAACCACCATGTAACCCACTTGCCCCAAATCTGAAACATTTGAGGAATGTTTTTGTTTTTAGAAAAAGTTGTTGGAGAAATCCTCTATAGCTTTCTAAAATGCAGGATCTCTCCTGTGGCTACCTGAATCTAAAGCTGCAGTCCTCCTCTCTCCCTTTGCCTGCAGCTACCACCTCCTTCAAACAACAGGACCTGGAAATCTCCCAGGGTGTAGGACCTCCGTAGGCCTTATGGAATATCAGACATCATATCAACTGATGTGTGCTACAAGGTCTTGCAAAGAGGCAGGCAATTAGGCATGACATGTAGCTCATTAGTCCACAGTTCTTGATCTTATCATATAGATCTGCAATTTCTTTTACAGTTTTCTCTTTCCGTAAGCGGTGTATATAAAATAACAGAGACATCTGTATCTAAAAATACACTAAAATCATACATTTAGAGTCACCTAGCACTTTTCTTTCTTACTCGTCTCATATGGCCGTCTAAAATCGCTGGCTAATATGCCACTATTTATAATAAGCTCAGCCATTTTAACTGCGCAATTACTGCGCGCGTAATGAATTGTTTTTAGAAAGTCTCCTGGTTATCCATATCATCACTCAAAATGAAAGGGAGTCCTTTTTAATTAAGTAGTGGGAGCTGCTCCATGAAATATTGCCAGTGCAGAAAATTTTTGAGAAGTTAAATAATAACTAAATATAATTGAGGGTTGTTAGCAGGGAATGCTAGAATTTTAGATATTTGGGACTTGCCTGCATTATATGATAACTGATATAAATTAGGTTTCTGACCTTAAAAAACTGTACTTACAAAGAAAAGAGACTAGATAATTATACTCAGAAATGTAAAAAGCTTTCCACCATCCCTATCCTCCATTTTGGCCAAATCTGAGATTTTTTTAGAAACGCTTTCACATATTAAATGTTGTTAGGGATCTTCTTTATAATATTCTGCTTCATACTGCACTGCAGCTACCAAATACCAGTTGTGGTGTTCTCTTCTCTTCCCCATCAAGAAAGCTTTCCCTTTTTCAGGAGAAAGGCGAGGGAGAGTGGCACGGGCTGTGGATGCAGCACTACTGCATAGGTACTGCCCGCAGGGTAGAGGCTCAGGTGGCGCAGAAGGGAAAGGGGTCTCCTACAAGCTCGTGCAGAAGTGCTCCTCCTTCCAGGAGGCACCTTCCTTTCCTGGGAAACTGCTTTCCAGCGTGGAAATGGCAACCATTTCATAAAAGCTCCCTGTAAACAATGTTTTCAGAGGTTGTCATCCTTATTCCCTCTTTCTTAATTTTACCACTTGAATACTGTTGTGCACTACCAGGGATTTTTACATCGTTTGATACACAAATATTAAGCTTGTCCTGCCTCCTTCCTTCTTTCATGATTAGAAGAAAGCCCTTTTTTTTTTTCCAGGGATCAAGGAAATAAATGCATGATTCACTCCCTTGGGCCTCCTTTTCCTGGCCTCTGCTCTGGAAAGCATGTAAACACGGGCTGCTGCCTTTCCCCCTTTGGGGGAGCTTTGGGTGTTCTTATCATTAAGCATGCAATTAAGTTCCATCCCAATTAGCGTTGCTTTTTTCAGTTGATTTTTCCTATGGAGCTTAGCAAGCAATCACGGTGAAACAATTTATGTGAACTCTTTACTGAAAGAGAGTCAGCTTGTTGATGGTTTAAAGCGAAGGAAAATTTGAAAGAAAATCACTTCTAGGGAGGGCATTTGTATTCATGGTTCAACAAACAGGAAAATAATGAGAGATTGTGAGGAGGTGCAAAGTTTCATGAAACAAATTTCAACAAAGGCACTAGGCTGAGACATTATAATTTGATAAAGGGAAATTGCATGAGTTGTATGAACATAAACCATGAAGGTGTTTGTACTCAGAATGATTTTTGAGGGAAAAACGTAACTGAGACTTTGTGCAACATTCTGTGCATTATGACATTTGTGGAAATACTATAAAATACATACAGGATATCTCCATTTTTTAGAGAATATAGGCTAAATCCCTAACTTCCCACAGCAGATGCTCAGGGTGAAGAAAGGTGCTTCAAAGGCAGTGTAAAGATGAGTGAAATGCACCCAACTTATGTGCATCCTAGGCATTACTTACAGCAGCTCAACAAGGGCTGCTACATGGCTTTCCAAAGGGGTTGAAAGAACAGAATAATGAGAGCATTAAGCTGCCAGCATTGCTTCTGGAACAAGAGGGGTCACCTGAGCTCAGCAGCCGTCTCACAGTAAGGCAGTTAGGAGTCTGACGCTAAAGCGGCTGCCCGGGCACCCCTGCTGCAGCAGACCTACCCATCCACGCCTCCCACAGGGCTGCCCATCGTGGGATGGGACAATCCGCCCTCCAAAAGCTTGGAATTTATGTCTAACTTTACTTGCCCAGAAATTCAATGCACTGAATTCTCCACTCAATTTTCTTTCTGGCTGTTCACGCAGAAAATGAGTTTGGATATGAGTGTGCCCCGTTGGGGCAGCCAGAGCAGCTCTGTGCTCTGATGAGGTTGCCCTGGCGAGCAGGGTGGAAAGCAGGCTGTGGAGCCGCATTATGGACTGCTTGGGCTTCAATTCCCAAGTTGAACTCTGGATTTTGCATGATAGTTATAAACTATGGCTTGAGGTAACTCAGCACCTGTGAAAATTAGGCCACCATTCATTTTTCACCGTGAGTCATGCATTACAATGAAAATCAATCCATCAGGCTTTTTTTCCAAATCAGTGCTTTTTATTACCAAGTTGACACAACACTGTGCTGTAACATGAATAATTGAGAGTCACATGCAGACTACCAACTTCAGACGCCTATTTAGGTTTTTCCCATGTCTAAAATGTGGGTACTCAGCCTCAGGAGAATGTTTTAGGTCACCCACATGAAGAGCCCTAAATACCTCCTACGCAGTCAGAGTCTAAGATCTAAGTGCTTCTGAAGGCTTCCAAAAAACAAGTCAAAGGGTCTATGTTGGGATCACCATACTGCTGATGGTGTCGGCAAAAGCACTTGCTAATGCCGGATTGTTGTCGCTGGCATATGGCTGTTCCCAGAAAACGTTAAAGAGTACAAAATCTTTTCGATTCTGTTCAACAGGCACAGAATTACTCGAATGTTACTAACACTGAAAGCATGGGGGTGATCAGAGTAGTGTCACAGTTTTCCTGATGCCAAAGCATGTCATTAAACAACAGAAAACACTTCTAAGAAAGGGCACATGATATTTACAGAAAAAATAAATCAAGCCTTGTGCGGAACTTTTGCACAGAGCCATACGAAATGCAGATACAAACTCGTAAATTTTTTGTTGGTGACATATAATGTTTCAGAACAGTGTAATTTTTAGCCTGTTCATTTGTGGTGATCACAAATGACGAGTTTGCATGAAGAATGCATAAATACTGTGACAAACAGGGAAATATCAAGACAGTTTTAATGACTTGTGCGTGCCTCTCTTCTATCTCTCGGTAATTGCTGATTTGCTGTGTGATTAAATCAAAGACAGCTCTTAAGGAAGAAAGAGGAAGAAATTACAAAGTGGCAAAGACAAGACTTTAGCCCAAAGTAAATAATGTCAAAGTTCATGAGATAATGGCGGATGCCTCATCTGTTGTGAAGTAAACACTTTCCAGACTGACGTTTAGAATCAAAACACATCCTGAATTGTAAAGATGCTGGTATTAAAAAAGGGAATTATTTCTGGATTGTCAGACTGGCTGACACCCCTTCTTAGGGAGGCTTGCAGGGGTATGTCTAAATCTGTATTAAGAGACACTTTGGCCACCGTTGAGACCGGATTCATGAGCTGCCCAAGCAACAGAGTTGAAAGACCTGTTTAGCTGTTGGTAGAGGCTTCTGGAGAGACAGGAGAACCTGTGCTAACCCTAGGAAGGCCTGGAAGAGTGGCTGGATTCACATAGAGCAGCTGCTGCCTAAGGTTGCCTGTGGAGCCCACTTGGACCACGCACAGCCACACCGATGGAGAGCAGATGTGGCCAAAGGATATGGGGAAGGATGAAGAAGCAGATGCCTGCAGGGCTAGGCATGAGCTGGCACTGGAGGGTCTACCTGCCCCAGTCAATGATGGGGAAGGCTCTTTCTGGGAACAAGCAGCAAGCAGCGTGGAGTGGGGCTCGTCAGAGGCCGTAGCTTAGCCCCGTCTGGGAACTGGCAGGGATTTTAACAGCTGGATCTGCTGAAGCAGCCAAACTGGCCCCAACATGGCCCTGACCTCAAGGATGAACTCTTGAGGGACAGAAGCAATGCAAGTACATCTCACCTCGTAACTATGTCGTACACATGAGCTTCCACTGGAAAAATTCATCAGAATGTGAACTTTGATTTCGGGGGGGACTCAGCTGGAATTTTTTTTTCCAAATTGTTAATATGCATTTCCCAAACTTTCTCCCAAGTCTGCTCAGTATTATAAAGAAACATGAATGTTTCCCATATGAATCAAACAAGGTTTATAGCTTTTCACAAGTTTTATTGTCATGTGGTACTGAGCGCCTGCCATAATGAAGGAAATTCATGTCAGTGGGAATATTAGAAAAAGAAGGTGATTTATTAGGAGCAGTATCTCTTCTTAAAGCTGGCTTAAATTTATAAGAATTTTCCAGCATCTGTCTAAAGTTTTTGCTGATTTTGGTATCCACATGTGAGCAACATGGAATATTATAATTGCACCACACTGTTCTCAAAATGCTTCTGCGAAGATATACTGTGTTAAGAAGCCTTTTTGTTAATGACACTGTACTTGGCAAACGACCCAGAACCCGTATCAGTGAGAGAACCATTCAGAAACATGTTTATTTTAAAATTCCAAGTTGGAGTCTCCTGTTTCACTGGGTTTACATGGTTGTAGCTCTTGTGACCTTAACAGAATTATTCCTAATTTATACCGGCATAACTGAGGAGATTCAAACCTTAGAAAGCCACTGGAAATACCAGGAGCGTAAAATGCTCTAGTTTTTGTATGGCACTTAGAAATGAGCTGGGAGATTTCAGGACTGGGAGAAGTAACTGGAGAGGCTGATCAGGCATGACACTTGGAAAGTTAGTGTCGCGGAACATTTAGCACCTTTGGAGATAGAGTTTTAGGTAATCTATATACCTATCAAACTAATTACATAGTTTATTTTAGCTAATTACATTTTTGGGCAGGGATCCAAATGTCAGTTAGGCAGGATAGGTGGAGAGACATACATATTTTATCTATAAGATGAGTTGGTAGCAAAGCTTGTGAAAGAGGGTGAGAAAAAAGCACTCATCGTTGTAGGGACAACTTACAGTAATAGCATGGAAGGGGAGATTTCAAAGTTTTGTATGAAAATTTCCTTTTTACAGTGCTAAACTGAAAATCTTTTAAGGTTGCATTTAATTGTTTCACGTGTACTTGAAGACATTATTAACATGGCTATAAACCATCTTTCTTTCTATATTAAGTTGATCTGTCAAAGATAAAACCTCCTGCTTGTCAAAGGTACAGTAGATGTCCCTCATGGACGTACCAGCTCAGCAACCATCAAAAAAGAAAAGATATTCTTGAGGGTAATGAATTGGCCAGAGTCATTCTCATGGCCAAATGTTAAATCTGTGAAGACAGCAATGCAGCAATACCAATTCCTGAAGATGCAGCCTAGTATAATGCTGTTTATTCTAAGATAGCATTCCTATTAGATTTAAAAGGTACCATGAAATTTCCAGGCACTTCTGACTGACAAAGAGTATTTTTCATCTTTAATTTACAGTCTCTGTGAAAAAGGAACTTGCAGCAAATGTCCCGCAATCATTTGTGCCTGATTGTGCTTCAAATTCACTGATAATAGAAGCCCCCAAAGTGGTTTACTTGCAGTGTTTCTGGGTGACTAAGCCTACGTTTTAAATAACAGCATGAATGCAGGTAGGGACATAGGATTGGGAAGAAATCTCCTCCATTACTGAGTGTTACTGAATCCCATCCTTTTTTTTTCGCTATTTCATTTTACACTCCCTTCTTTATGAAGCAGAGACACTTACATGTTGAAATACACTGACCTTGAGTGAAATCCTTCACCTGGGCACTTGGACTTTATGCAGGTGAAGAGAGATGGCTTGGGAGCAAAAAACATTCACTCTCAAGACAGGTTTCCTATATTTCGTGTGCCTTTGAGACATACATGACATAGGGGCGTTCTCTGACCCTGCCCTCCTTGCTCCGTTCCCACTCCAGTGCATTTTAAGTTCATAGAACTTCTTGGTCATGAATCGGTCCCTGTTTTCTTGTGTTATTGAGGTACACTGGGCAATTCTGAGACTTCCAGTTAGTTCTCAGATGGTGACTGCGGAGGTGATGTTAGGAAAGGGTAAAGGATCCATTATTTTCAGGCAAATAAATACAGTGACTTGGCTTAAGCTCCTAGTGTGAAGGAAGGCTGCAATAGCTATATGGCTCTGAGGTTTAAGGTGGCAATTGATCCATGATGGATATAATTCTCTATTCATTTCTGGCAAAAAGGTACTTCATTTATTTTCACCTGTAATAAAGCATTGGATCATTTCACAGCCTCCTTAGTAAATGAAATGGATCTTCTCCTTTGTCTTCAATGTCAGGTTGATCCATAGTGGTAAAAAAAATATAACAATTTAATATAACTTCAGCATCTTTTGATTCTGCCATTGCATCTGTTAGCTCACCATTTTTCCTTACAACAGAGAATGTGATGAAAAACAGTGAGACATCAGGAAGAGACATACTGGTACTAAGCTATTAATTTGTTTGAAAAATAACCGGGTGCTCTTCCTTTCTAACTTCCTCTGTTTACACTGGGGACTACCCAGGCCTTTAATGACACAAGCGTGGACATAGACAAGTGCATCGCATAGTTTGTAAACTGATGGAGCTCTGTCTTATTCGATTTGTAGTCCTTATTTTTTCCAGAATCACTGTGCAGGCGGTTAGAAAACACTAAGGAAGAGATTTTTAAGTGCTGCTTGTTTAGTCTGCTCTTGTATTTTGCAGCTGACACCAGTCTTGGAACCGATGATGTTTATGATGATAAAGGGTGCCAGTGTGATGTGTCAGTAGAAGATCTCACCCCTGCTCTTAAAACTGTCATCAGAGCAATCAGGTGAGTAAAAAATACTGAGTGAATAAGTATTTGAGATTTCTTTAACTAAGATACTAATTAACTGCATGTCAATTAATAAAACGGTAGGTAGTTGAACTTATTACATGGCTATATTTGTTGCTCAACTAATGCTAATATAGTTCATCTACACTTCCTTTTCATCAGCATTTTATTTATAAGTTGAAATATTTTATCTGTTCTGTTACCAGCTTTGCAATGTCTAAAAATCTTACATGGTTTGATTCAGAAAAGAGTGAGAGTAGTGAGTGCTGGTTTCCACTACATTTCCTGTAATCCAAATTACTGTGATCCAATCTGATCAGTTTTACTGAATGTATATCACCTTGCCTGGAAAAGTTATTTTCTTTAAAAGTTTAGGGTTTTATTATATTTCTGTATTCCTGAAATTGTCGGCCATGTGACTGCTATTTCAACTTTCTTCTGGTAACAGCAGAATAATTATATTCATTCGATTGTACAAAGCCTTGCCTGCCACTATCCATTGGACTAAATACAAACCCAATAATTTCAAACTAATAGTCTCCTTCTTTTCCAAGAAAGTAACAAACTGCATTGAAACATAAAATTATCTGTATTGAAAGCTTAAACTTAGCATTCACCCTCCTGAGACTGCCAAGGCTCTTCATCTTCCTGAATATTCTGAAGTGCAAATCCTGACAGGCCAAATCCCCACCATAAAGAGTACATCGACAAGCCAGGAGAGCTCAAGCATTCCCTCTCTGCTGACAGCAAAGCCGGGTTTTTTGCTGGGGGTCACCCCACATCGCATCAGTGCCCGGCACCCTTCTTGCAGGCAGGCAGGCAAGCAGCAGCCACAGGGGATTTCTGCAAAACCCTACGGAAAGATGATGGGTTTTTGCAGGGAGACTCTTGCCTGAGTTTTCTCAGCACTATGGGAAGACAGAACTCAAGCTCTTTATCAAATAATTTCATACAGTGATAACCTACAAGCTACTTGTATTTTCTTCCCCTTTTTCCATTGATTGCCAATGAAGACAGATAGTGAGTAAGGCTGTTTCTAATACTTTCCTACTAGCACAGACAGCTTTGACAGATCATTTGCAGATGTCTGTTCCAACCTTTTTTCCAACCTGGAAATGACCTCACAGGACGTGTCAGATACCAGGTCCGTGTCCACAGCCACTGCAACCAGCAACTCAGATGTCACTGCTGAGAACCATCTCTTGCCAGCAGCATTTCA
>NW_009259529.1:1377446-1394593 GCF_000687185.1 Egretta garzetta
ATTTCAGCAGGAGACAGAAATCTTTCTGCGCAGTGGACACCCACCTACAAGACAGACCTATTCCTTCAAATGGAAAATGCTCAAATTAGGAACAATCAGCATAGTCCGTTAGCCCTGGTGCCAAAGATCCTTGTCTGCGATGTTGCATTTTAAACAGATTGGTTGACTCTCAGCTTCCAAGTATGCACCTTGCCACTGTACTGGCATGCAATACCAACGGTCAGCTCATTCTTAATAGTGTCCAAATTCCTTAAGATCAACTTGACATTTTAATACTGAATTCATGGAGCTTGTTTTCAAAGGATTGTTCAATGCTGGATTGTTCAATGCATAACCTTCATCTTTGCTTGGTTCTCTTGGTAATTATCAGCTCAAATGGAACGTAATCAAATGCAAAGGACGTAGCTGGCAAACTTTCTCCACAGTGCCATCCACAGAAATGTTCTAAGAAGAGCAAAGATGCAAGTTTGATTGTTTCAGACACACTATTTAACCGATAAGAGTCAACCTTTTAGATCATCCCCAACTTTTTCTTTGCAAACTTGGCCTACCAAAAACCAACTCACTTCACCACAGAGGTTGAGGAGAAGAATTCTGCGTCTCCAACTGCTATTAATCAGCCACGAACCTCTCCCATCTCTCCCTGCAAATGTTAGTGTTTTACTAGATTGCAAGCAGCACATACATTTTGCTCCAGAAACATACCTTTATTTGGGACCTGTAAAGCAGCAATACGCCATGATCTTCAGACTCCTGTTAAATGCTATACCTTATTCTCTCAAAATCAAGAGACTGATAATTCAGTTTGTCAGGTAGCTGATACTCCCCTTTCTGATTATTCAGAGTATCTGTTACCTGACTACCCTGGGATCTATGCTAACATCTGAAGAAGGACCTGAGACACTGTATAGTAACTGTAGAATTTCAAGATGATAACATCTGCCTATATGGAAACTTTGTGCCTCATTTTGAAGTTTGTTTTTAGCAACGGCTTTGAATTGCAAAGGCAACGGGGTGAGAGTGGAGGCTGTTTTTGCTTTCTTGCCGGTAAACAGGGCGAGATGAAGCCAGAAAGTACTTGAATAGCTCATGAGGCACTATTCAAAAGACCCCAAGTGTAAGCACAGACAGTTGAATCCATTCTGGCTACATTACCTTGAAAAACTGCAATAAGGGAGAGTAATTATTTTTTCCTGCTTACAGCTGGGTACAAAACGCTTTAAAATGTATCGAATGGTCTTTTTGCTTTGGGGAAAAAAAGAAATTGGCAAATTAGTTCATGCCTGAGGGTTTACAGAAGTAGGGCCTCTCAGTTTTGGAATCAGAAAGAACTGAGGTTTTTTTCTGTGAAAGGAGCCTGGAATATGCTGGTTACTCTCAGGTTGGACAGCCTTGAAATAGCAAAAGACAAAACCTAGTTTATTTATAATCTTTCATTTTGGTAATTTCAAAGTGTACTGCTCAGTTTTGACCTTGCTTACTTACACTTTTCCCAGGACCACTTTATTCTTCAAAACAAATTTTTGATTCTAAACAAGCCAACCCACAAACTTTCATTTTGAAATGGTCAAAACAGGAGATGGAGAAAGCAGTCCTTCCATTAAAAAGTTCTTAACACAGTGGCCCTTTCCAAAAATAGGACTCCCAACCAGCCCTACTGAAGACGCACTGGGCAGACCTGTCTGCTAACATGTCAAGCTGTCAGCCTGCTCTCAAAGCCCCCCAAGCTGAGTCTTCCACAGCCCATCTCTTCTGCTGCCCCTTCCACCCCCCTTTCTACAAACTCTTTGACAGGAAAGAGCATGGGAGGCAGGAGGAGAAGTAAGGAAAAGCTGTTTGATGCATTTGCCCGATGTTGGGTGAGTAGGGAACAGCTGGGTAGCATGGTGAAACGTGGTGTGCTCCACAGCGTGCCTTGGGCCTGGCCAGCATCAGTCCTGCTCCTCTGTCTGGGATCAGAGCGGTGCACAGAGCAGTTCTTGCCAGCGGTACACTGAGCCTTTGTGCCAGCAGGTTTTGTAGCACTACTCAACCAGCCCTCGTCTTGTCATGAACAAAAAGCCATTAATATCCCTCAGAGTTCCTGGAGACTAACAAAACCCATTGCATTCTCCAGCTCTCTCTGTTAGTTCACAATGATGAATGTATATCAAAGAGACTAAAAAGAAGATAAGGATACCTTGTTTCCATATATTGAGACGTCTCTGATCATTTTTCATAACAAGAGCCACTAAATTCTGTAATACTCTCCACAATGGAAATGATGGAATTATTTTACTATTTATGGAACACAAAATTAGATTTGAGAAGCATAAATAAATATGCAATAGGAAATAACTGCAATGGCAGGAGGATGAATTTGCTGACCTAAAAGGTCTTTCTCTCTTTAACTCTAGTGATTGCACAGATATATTTTCATTTGTTGTTAATATGAAATAATAATAATAAATGTAGCTAAACATAATGAAATTTGAGCATTCTTGAGCTGATAAGCTGTATAGTTGAATAGTCACACATATTTAATAGCCAAAGAAGGAAAACATAATTTACCATTTATGTTCAGTCTTTGAAATGTTTCTGCCAACACCTATGAAATGTATATTTAGCAGCCATTATGACTTTGGTTAATGGTGGTGTTTCAGAATCCTCTATTTCTTTTAAATCCCAACACACTGTAAATTTTCTGCCCAGATGGTCTTTGTAATCTAGGCAAGGCTCTTAGATGTGTCTTTGGCTACAACAGCACTGTGCCTGGGAGAAGACAATGTCTCTGGCTCCTAGGGGATGGGTTAGTCCAGGTCAAGACCCAGGAGAGGAGGCAATATTGACCACAGGCAGGGGAACTGCCTCTCAGCCACCTTTGCCTGTTGGCCTCTCTATCCTGGATCCTGATCTCTTCTGCGCGTTGCAGTTTACCAGGAAGAGGGCTATTTGGCAACCTAAGGGTCAAGAGACAGAGGAACCAGAGCAACTAAATCTCTGTGGACCTGCTTTGCTGATGTAGTAAGCAAGCAACCAACCTGTGGGCACCTCATCTAGCAAGCAACCTACCTGTCTTTTAATCTTTAAGGTGGGAACCATGTGTGAGTTTACCTGAATCCCAGTAGAATGAAGCTCCATTTCTTCCTGAGGTAGTGACAAGACTGACAAGATACGGGTTTAAAAAAATAACACAAGTACGACAGGGCTGCACGGAGGATTAGAGATGTTCTGACTCAATGCCAGTCTCAGTAAAGTGCACTAATGACAAAGCAGAATAGCTTTTAATACTGGAAGGGACAACATGAATGGAAAATAAAATGCAACAAACACCGGGCAAGAGATGCAACCTGCGCATTCAGAAAACACTGTGGTTCTACTCAGTGCTGATCCTGCATTTGACAAGAGTTAAATGAAATGGATGCTGCTTCTGGCTACTAGGGCTCAATAAGACAAAAGTTGGTACTTGACCTGTAATTTTCTACAAATTACCAGGCCATGTAAAGATTAGTGGGACCTGTGGTTTAGACGTTAACTATAGACAAAGGACTTTGATATGTTGGTCTAATTCAACAAAAAAGATTTCTTTTTCTGCTCTCCTCTGGATACCTCATTGAAATAGGCTACTTTCTATGGCTAACACTCACCAGAAAATTTTCATGCTTGTGACCTGAGTGCATTTACAACCATGTATCATCTATCACGCTAGATTTGAGATTCAAAATAGCACCTCGCTACGTGGCATACAGCACTTTAAAAATACAAATAATGTTTTAAAAAAAAATCATGGGGACCACACGCTTTGTTCTTCTGGGTTAATCCTTACTTTCAATTACTGCTTTTTGGGCAGTACCAGCAGCTCAGTATTGCCAGTGGCGATCCAGTTTAGTTTATGATGAGTCTTGTTTGCCCCCGTGTGGTATAACTCGAAAAGACAGACCGAGCTGTGGTTTGCTCTATTCCTCCTGTTTCCTTGAGACACTTGGGGTATGAACCACTTTGTGCTCGTTCCCCCTTTTCTGTACGGGTAGGTCACCCACCTGTGCCCGCATAACTAGACCCTTCGTTTTTATCACACAGGAACACACCAGAATAGGCAACTTTTTATTCTAGAAGCATGAATGAAGGAAGCTCAAAGGCTTTTTTGTTCACAGTTCAACTACCACTTTTGAATATGCTCTGTATAGTTGCAATAATCTCTCAGGATGGGTGTTGGTCAAGCCTATTGAGTACACAGTTACTTCAAGATATAGAAAGAGAATTGAATTTTTAAAATTGGCAGTAAATAACTATGGAGAATTGACTAAATTTAATAACTGCAAAGCAGTTGCTAGGTTTCATTGGAGAAAGAATTCAGGTTTTCTGTTTCTTAATTAACTTTCAGGCTTTTAAAATGCCAGTCTTTTATAACACTTCGGGGTTTTTGCAGTTTTTGTAAAATTTTATACATTTGAAGCAAAAAGAAGTAAGCAATATGGGTCTGTTCCAAACCCTGCTGAAATTAATTAAGATGGCAACACATGAGCTCATAACTAAACCAGAAGTAGTACAGTTACACTTCACTGATGCAGCCGCCAGGCTTTCAGTCCATGTTTGACTTCTGAACATTATGAACAAACTGCCTTGATAACCAAAAAACCTGTTACAAAGCTGCAAAGCAGTAATGAAGACTTTTGTGCACACTGATTAAGAAGCTTCTATGACTGTTAATAAAAATTAGTCTTCCATCTCTTCTCTTGTAAAATCACCCAGTTGTGGTTAAATTCAGTTGTCTTCAATTATGCTATTAATCCTCTGTCTCTGCTTTTCTAATAGTTTCATATTTTTACTTTATCAACTGCACGAAGTAAAAAATTGTGACCACCAAAACAGAGAGAATAGTGACAAAAGAAAAATACTTCCTTGTATGTCAGCTACCTCATGTATTCTTTGTAACCTGAATAAAGAACTAGATTTGAGGAGATTATCTGTGCTGCCAGGCTATTATGAACAGAACATCTTGGCATCATTTGACAGCTAAAAGAAAGAAAAAAAAATCTGCATCCCAGCTTCAGAGGCTTTCAGATTATAAAAGATGCCAAAAGCCATTAGTCTGTAGAACTGCCTGACAATGGAAAAGAGGAAAGTGCATCATCTGACATATTTAAAACTGCATGGAGATCAGTCCTGAACTGTCAAGATGATGGACTACTCCTAACAGGACTTTTCCATTTTTACTTTCTATAATCAGAATCATATTTGGTTAATATTCAAGGATCACCTCCTCCAAACTCAGGAGTGATGCGTCCCAACAAAGAGGAAGTCAGGCAATAATGCCATGAGGCCTGCATGGATTAACAAGGAGCTCCTGGACAAACTCAAACACAAAAAGGAAGCCTACAGATGGTGGAAGCAAGGACAGGTAGCCTGCAAGGAATGCAGAGGAATTGTCCAAGCAGCCAGGGACGAGGTTAGGAAAGCTAAAGCCCTGATAGAATTAAATCTGGCCAGGGATGCCAAGGGCAACAAGAAAAGCTCTTATAGGTGCACCAGTGATAAAAGGAAGACTAGGAAAAATGTGGGCCATCTCTGGAAGTAAACGGGAGACCTGGTCACCCAAGATATGGAGAAGGCTGAGGTACTCAATGACTTTTTTGCCTCAGTCTTCACCTTGGGAGCCTTGAGGTACTGGAAACCTAGAGAGGGACTTTTTACAAGGGCATATAGTGATAGGACAAGGGGTAATGGCTTGAAGCTAAAAGAAGGTAGATTTAGATTAGAAATAAGGAAGAAATTGTTTGCTATGAGGGTGGTAAGGCACTGGAACAGGTTGCCCAGAGACGTTGTGGATGCCCCATCCCTGGAAGCATTCAAGGCCAGGCTGGATGGGGCTTTGAGCAACCTGCTCTAGTGGAAGTTGTCCCTGCCCAGGGTAGGGGGGTTGGAACTAAGTGATATTTAAGGTCCCTTCCAACCCAAACCATTCTACAATTTTATGATTTTATGATACTTCAAGCTTTATACCACTGACAAGCAATCTTGGTTTTAACTGGAAGTTACTAGAATGGGAAATATCAACAACCTAAGCACTGCTGGAAAAGACTGGTATTATTTGGAAGAACATTTATGTATAATACAGAAAACAGTGGAGGATCACTATATATAATTAATCTGAGTCTATATACCTCTTATCATAATGCCTGTCCTAACTACAGAAAGTACCATTTTCCTGAATTCCACTAAAATACCACTCGTCTATCTTTATCACTGAGTGAGAGCCATGTTTTGGCTTTTATTATCTTTCATTGTCTTACAGCTGCTAAATACATAGGGAGGAAATAGGGGTCTGGAGCACAAGTCTGATGAGGAGCGGATGAGGCAGCTGGGGTTGTTCAGCCTGGAGAAGGGGAGCCTGAAGGGAGACCTTATCTCCCTCTACAACTGCCTGAAAGGAGGTTGTAGCCAGGTGGGGGTTGGTCTCTTCTCCCAAGTAAGAAGCAATAGGACGAGAGGAAATGGCCTCAAGTTGCATCCGGGGAGGTTTGGATTGGATCTTAGGAAAAATTTCTTCACTGAAAGGGCTTTCAGGCACTGGAATGGGCTGCCCAGGGAGGTGGTCGAGTCCCCATCCCTGGAGGCATTTAAAAGCCAGGTAGACAAGGTGCTTAGGGACATGGTTTCGTAGTGGACAGGTATGGTTGGACTCGATGATCTTAAAGGTCTTTTCCAACCAAATGATTCTATGATTCTATGAAATATTGGGGTTTGGAATAGGATACCAATTTACTGTCTCTGCTTTTTTAATAGCAATAGACAGCAAATGTCAGCAGTTTAGCCCTAATGGGGATTCATAAACTCTGTAACACAGACCAGAACGGAGAACACACCTGATCCCTTGGCTTCTCTCCCAGCTCCCCCATGGTTCTCTCTTCTGCAGTGCTCATGTAAACCAAGGAGAACTGCAGGTTTTACCAGCTGACCTGGAAAATCAGCTCACTGTCATTTACTTTCCAAATTTGTCATTTCTATGATTTAAAACTTGCAATTTAATATCAAGCTTTTAATTCTAAGAAGAGCTACTCAGGGGGCATCACATAGTCACATAAACATCACAGAAACATGTGCAAGTCTCACATAAAAAACATGCCATTCATCATATTTACTGTTATCTGATACTTACTGTTCTGCAGTAAAATTCAAGGAAAAAAATCACCAATGCTAATTAAACAATAATTCACATAGATTTCAGTATGGAACAAACATGAAAACTTCTCTTTAGCCTGCAAAGTTTGATCTTAAGTCAGCAGAATAAATTAAAAACAAATACTTAAGCCTGAGTGTTAATTAAAAATAAAAATTGATGAAAAATTAATTGGGTGCATAAATTTACATTTTTTACAAAATGGAAAGCAAATAACTTAAAATGAGCACCAGAAAAAGAATATTATTATTTATGTATCTGTAATAGATTTGTTAGAGGAATCTTCCCTCTAACACGGACAGAAGTAGCTTAAGCACCAATGTAGCTTACAGGATATCTCACTCAAGTCAGCGGGACTAATCCCAGGTTTAAGCACATACTTCAGTACCTTTCATATCAGGCACCTAGCATAAAAAAGCCAGATAGGTGCATACTGTTAAACTAAACATGCTCTGCACTCTTTAAAATAGTGTTACCTGATCTCTCTTAAATAACAATTCAAAGGGATAGCTACAACTCATTTGTACTTACACATTTGTACTTATGAAAACAATTTCATAAAAGGAAAAGTTCACTTGCATAAGCTGTATTGAAAATATCTTCCCTTTAAAAATTAGCTGTCAAATTTTGTCAGTGGAATATATTGTATCATTTCCCAACTGTTGAAGATTAATTGGTGAAACACTTTTTCCCCACAGAATTATGAAATTTCATGTTGCAAAGAGAAAGTTTAAGGAAACACTTCGTCCATATGATGTCAAAGATGTCATTGAACAGTATTCAGCAGGTCATCTAGACATGTTATGCAGAATTAAGAGTCTTCAGTCACGGTAAGGAAAGAATAATTTCTGCTCTGCATAAGCATCTTAAGTCATTCACTGCATAATGAATATTGGTAGCATTTCACATTCCTGTGTTGTATTTGGGTACAAATTGCCACCCATGCTTCAGCCCAGCCTCTCTTTCTGTGAACACAGCTGAGCCAGAAATTACATTGTGGGTAAAAACAAACAAAACCCCATGTATCTAAATTGTTCCCAGAAAATGGAAATCTGAACAGCAGAAAATGTAATCCTTTATCTGTAAAGTCCATTCATAAACAAGGAATTTAGTCATGAGGCTGACAAACAGATGAGGTCGACATTGAGAACTGCCTTTCTCCCATCCCAGTCTTTCTGTTTTCACATAAAAGAAATTGGGAACAACTAGTAATGTAGCATTTATGTAGTTTTTATGTTCTAGATTCCCAGCAATAATAATTTAAAAAAAAAAAAGCCAAACCAACATTGCATCATATGTATCATTACTGGCATCAGGGCTGAGATTCCTGCTTTATACTGACAACTTCCCCAGGACTCGATGCTGTTAGGACGGGAGAGCAGAGGGTGGCCCTGGTACATCTGTTCCCCCCCCCAGCATCACCTCCTCTTGCCCCCTCATCAAGTCTAGCCCTGGTTCTCCCAGATGAGGGCTGAGGTCTGGCCCCCGGTTAGTGTCAACAGAAAAGAAAAGCTGTCTCTGAGCTAACCTCCAAATGCTCAAAAAGCATTCATGGTTTTTTCTTTGTTTTTTAATAAAATTGCGTTAGCTTCTTTCTTGGGTGCTTTTCTGAAGCCCTATGATTTTAATTTTTAAGGTACAGGTAAGCAAGCACTTCCATATCATCACTGTTTTCAGGAATCACAGCAGCTTTTGATTTCTCTTACAGTGTTGACCAAATTCTTGGGAAAGGACAAATCACAGCAGATAAACGAAGTAGAGAAAAAAATCCTGCAGAGAATGAGACAACTGATGACCTCAGTATGTTAGGGCGTGTAGTCAAGGTGGAGAAACAGGTAAAGTGATTATCTGTGTTGCTTTGTCTTGCTCTATTGTTCATGCCTTTTGTGTATTTTATTGCCAGTCGCAAAGGCTGAACAGGTAAAATATTTTTTTTCTAGTATCTGCTTCATTTACATGTTGAAATAAAATTGATATGAATCATATTTACCTTAACTGTCTTCCATGTACAGAAAAGGAAGGAAGGAAAATTGCAGGTTAATAATTGCTTTTCCCTTTTATCAGCTTGCTTATGAAAAATCTACGTGGCTTTTGACAACCCTATTTTTCGAGAGTCAAGAGCATATACCAAGCTCGTCCCATTTTTCTCTTCAGCAGCCACATTCTCCCTTTGCTTGGGTTCCAAATATTTTAAATTAGTGTTTGGCATTAATGTTAACCTTTTCCTCTCCTCCTGTAGGTACAATCCATTGAGTCAAAACTGGACTGTCTATTAGATATTTATCAACAAGTTTTGCGAAAAGGATCTGCATCCGCGCTCACTTTGGCTTCCTTTCAAATGCCAGCTTTTGAGTGTGAGCAGACTTCTGATTACCAGAGTCCATCAGACAGCAAAGATTTGTCTAATTCTGCACAAATCAGTGGATGTGTATCCAGATCAGCTAGTGCCAATCTGCCTCGAGGCCTACAGCTTATACTGACACCAAATGAATTTAGCACTCAGGCTTACTATGCTTTTAGTCCAGCTATGCATAGTCAAGCAACGCAAGTGCCAAACGATGGACCTGCAACAATTAATAATACATCAAACCAAATAAACCAGGCAACTAAGCCAGCAACTCCAACAACATTACAAATACCACCTTTCTCATCAATGAAGCATATCAATAGGCCTGAGCCCGTTCATATTATCCCTGTAACCACACAGGAAAATATTTCCGATGTCACCGCTTGCCTTGTTGCATCAAAGGACAATGGACAAGTTGCACAGTCCAGTGCGACAAAGGATCTCGCATGGAGAAAAGGTCTGGATACTGAAGGAGAACCTTTGCTCTCAGTTAAACCTGTGGTGCAAATGGATCTAGGAAAATCTTTATCTGTACAAAACCTTATACAATCATCAGAAGAACTGAATGTACAGATTGCTGGCAGTGACTCCAGTGGTTCCAGAGGTAGCCAGGATGTATACTCCAAATGGAGGGAGTCAAAATTATTTATAACTGACGAAGAGTTGGAGACAGAGGCAGGGACAGAGACTACTGAAGCCATCTCGCGCCCATTAGTGGAAACAACTCTCTCTGCTGACTCTCTAAGGACTGGAATATCAAGATCATCTCAAAGCATTTGCAAGCCAGGGGACGGTACAGAAGCACTCAATCTGCTCCACGTCAAACTTAAATAACAGCTTGTGGGCTTTCTTCGTTGGCTGGGTCATTCCTCTAGTCATACATATCATAGCATGAACTGTTTTGAAAGCCTTTTTAATAAGATAAAATCACAAAAATCAGGATGAATCTGAGAAGCAGTTGAATGAGCCCGTGTCTCCTAGTTGCATGAAAATGCATGTTTAAGTGATGGCTAACATTCAAATTTACACCTACAGTGCGGCAGCCTTTATGTAGTACAGTAGGTTTAAATGACGAGTTGCCTACAAAGCTAATGCTGCAGGATGTATCAAAAAGCAAAAATTTGAGCATTTAGACCTAGTGCAGTTTCTACAGGGCAGAAGTAAAAATCGTAAGGTTTAAAGCACTTTGCTTCTGAACTAATTAAATATATATATATATAATGTCCTGATTTAGATGATAGTTTATGTTTACAACAAAAAAAATTATCTACAGCTGCTAGCAAGGTACCAAGGAAACCAGTAATACGGGATTAGAAATGGCTGCCAGTTGCAAGATACACACATTAGCTCATCAGTAACCAGTTATTTTTAACTCTGGAAAACAGTGCGTTAATATCCATCTGATTTTTGGTGATTTTAGTGCTGTGGCAAAAGTACCTGACACACCACTGTCGCATTGTTCTTTGTAACGAGAACATTATTTTGCTAGGAAAAGTTTGTATTTTAAGGAGTGGGGCTGGCTTCAGAAGTAGATAACCTGGGTGACTGCACTAAAAAGTCAGGGGAATCTCTCCTTCTTCCAGTCTCATTGAGGAGCTATCTTGCGAATCTGAAACATTTTGGCAGCAGTAGGTGGAGGGAAGGAAGCAGGCGCTGCCTTTACTGTAGAAGCGATATTTCCTTCTGTGGAAATTTTGGCAATTTTCCTTGCGGTCCCAGCCTGATACCATGACAGCCCCTTCACAAGGCTGGGAAAGGAGGGAAAATGAGGAACTGAAATAGAGAGTAAAACTAAAGAGGATAGAACAGGGTAGAGAGAAAGACAATACAATGAATGAAGAAAAAAAACAGAACATGGAATTAGATGGGCAGGAAGGGAAATGCTCCCAGAAAATAAAGGAAGGAAGGTAAAGAGGCAAAAGATTTACTTTTTTTTTAAATCCAGCCTGTCAGTCACAGATACTGAGTGCTATTTCCAAACAAAAAAGCCATGTAGGCAGCCAGAAATGGAAATAGAAGTAGGGAAGACCCCCTTAACTGAAAAAAAATCTGAAAGCAAGAGGGGTTTTATTTGTTTGTTTGGTTTCGTTTCTTTGCTTTTTAAATAGAAGGGGAGGAGGAGAGAGGGGAAAGTGGTCACACTCTTGTAGCTCAACACTGTGTCCCAACTGCAGTCACTTCTTGTGAACTTTCCAAGAAAGGACCTTCAGACTCCGTCCTCCTAAATACCTGAGTTTTCAACTTCAAAGCCTACATCAGCCCGAGCATTCCTAAAAATGCCTGCTTGATACATCCTCTTTTTTTTCTTATCCTAACCCACACTTCACTTCTGCTGAGAGGCAGGAGCAGTGTTAGTGCCTGTCCGCACATCCCCAGCACGGCTTCACCGCTGGCAGAACCCTTGCGGAGCCCACGCAGGCTTTCGCTCTTCCCAGATGAGCAAGGTTTCTGTGCGTTGCCTCCCCCCAGATTGATACCCCACCTGCACCACAGGCTTGCAGGCAACCCGGCTTGGGCTCAGCTTCCCTCTAGCAGCAGGAACACCGAATGCACGGGGGTGCCAGTGCCAGCTCACTCAGGGCAGTGTTTTCTCAAGGCCCAGACCTGCTGGGAACTTACTACGTATGTCAAAAACGTCACTCCAGTCTTAACCATGGCTAAATTCTGTAGATTGTATTGTGAAGGACTTGACCTGTTTACTATGAAAACATTGTAATTTCTGCTTCCATATTTCCTTTACGGCAGTATTCCTGGATGCTACATGATAACCTTCTTATGTGAAAGTACATGCAAACTGTAGAGTGTATATATTGTGTCGTTATACGGGGTCCACGGATGGTACACTGTGTTCCATGGCTCACGCCGGAGCAAACTTCAGCTGTTAAATCCTGAAAGACACCTTGAAGCACAATTTCCTCACCACTGATTTGCCATATGATTCACCACATCCAGTCTTTCCTGTTTTCTTTTACATGCAGTCTGATCATACTAAAGCCTGGTTACAACAGTAACTTTATGAGGATAAATAGGGTTTTTTTTTTCCCACATCTCAGTTCATTTACCTATTAACTTATTTGAATGTCTGCAGTTTATCCAGATAGAGCTGTAAGTTTAAAGCCCTATCCAAAATTTTAAAACTCACTAGTGTTTTTTTCAGGCTTTTCTTTCTTTTTCCTAACAGTTTATGGTGCCTTTCGTGCCTTTCACACAAAGTCTCCCATTGGCCTAAGCATAAACCTGCGCTTAGGTTCAGGTAAGGAGCAAGAGACTGGGCACATGGCAACCGTGTGTCAGTAATGAAACTCCCTTCCCCTCCTTGATGGGATCGAAATATCACGGCATCATGAATTGGACTCCATCCACTCTTCCACCTTCATCTGCGTTAGCAGATAGGTTGCACCCCCATTGAGCCCAGGAGGCGTCAATGGGAGAATGGAGCATTGGCCGGCCCTGCCTGTACTGGTTCCATACAGAAACAGGGCCTTGGGGTTTGCTGATCATTTCTCTCACGGAAACTTGGTATTTTTGCCTTAAATGACATGCTTGAGTCCTTCTGATTTTAATTTATTTAATACAATTTTGTGCACAAAAGAATGAGTTCTATAAATTATGTATGAAAATGTTAATGTCTTTACAAAGTACTAATAAATCCAGAAGAGCGTATCTTTTCAAATTATGGTTTAAAACCCTAATTTTTTTCTTTTATGCTCATGGTTATTATTTTTGTAGCTGTAAGTCTTATCATATAGGAATTTTTTAACATAATATTGATAGAAAATAGAGAAGAGTAGCGTATATATGAAAATCTGGAGAGGAAGAACTGTTTGTTTGGATTTTTATAAGCTTTGCTCATATTTCCTCACAAGGGGTTTCCT
This sequence comes from Egretta garzetta, assembly GCF_000687185.1. NCBI lineage: Eukaryota > Metazoa > Chordata > Aves > Pelecaniformes > Ardeidae > Egretta > Egretta garzetta. The sequence continues at coordinate 1,390,828 of NW_009259529.1, forward strand.
GTTTCTACGTTCTTTCTTTAAAAGACAGTGTCATGACTGACAGTCGTTCACTGGTTTCACAAAAGAAGGAGCTCTCTGGCTTTTCAGGTCTCGTCCTGAGCTGCTTATTAAAGCCCAGCTCATGACAGCTAACAAGAATTGTTCATGAGTAGGGACAAAGGACAATTATTTTTCTGATTTACAGTCGACTTGAGGACTGTTGAAGAGAGAATTTGAACTTAAGAGCATCAGGAATTAAGCCTTATCCAAATAACTGTTTTCTGATCGGCCCGTTTCTTGTACCTGATTGAAGAGAGAACTGCAAAGAATAGTTTTGATGATTATTATTATTTGTTTAAAAATTTGTATTTGCTCCTGGCTTACATGATCTATACTTTTTATTTAAAAATGAATATAGTGTTTTAGCCTAGGGTTCAAGATTGCAAAGATCATACACTTTTATCCACAGTGCCCACGGTTGTTCCATATGTTTTTGAGATAATCCTACTTAGAGTGACTGCTCTCGTTACAGTACGGTGATGAGTAATTCACCTGCTCTTCTGTGATAAGTCAAATCATACTGAATTGCTGATGTATAGTAGAACATCTGATGTACAGTAGTATTTCTGGATTGGGACCTGCAATCCTTCCTCAAGCAAAAATTCTATGGAATTCAGTCGTTCTATGGAATTCAAGAATTTTTCTTGAATTGGGAGCTCAGATTCAAATCCTTATTTTGTTGGGCATCTGTTTAAAGTGAAAATGGTAATATTCCAGTTATTTCCTGAGGAAACTAATACTTAGCTGAATTTACCCATGTCACATTGACTATATAAAAAATAACGCACAAAGTATTGATGTAAAACAGGAAGAAGAGAAGGGACATTTTTTAAAAGCACAGAGGAAAGGAGAATAATCAGAAAAGAGGAGTAAGCAGGAAAAGAAAATGTAACAACAAAGGAGCGAAAAAAGGGGTTTAAACACCTGAGGCTAAATTCATCCTTGGATGGCTTCACTGACTTCAATGAATTCACTGCCCAACTGGGTGAAGTTCAGCCTCCATTGGGATAATCAGGCTCAGTTCCACTGACCTTAAAGGAACTGGACCCACCTATACCAGGAATGAACTTGCTTCTCTGGGCCAACTTTTATCCTGACTCATATGTCATGCAATCCTTTTGGATTAATTAGGTTTGAATGAAATACAGGTCAGAAAAGAATTTGCCCCAGATATTTCTGCTTCACATTTTTTTTCAAGTGTGTTAATCGACTTAATTCAAATGGATTACAACATCACACAAAGTGCTGTCACTGTCTAAAAAGGTTAATTGGTTTTTGAAATAAGAACTGTCCCCTGCAGCGTCAGTGGAAGCATGTAATATTTTCCTGTTCATTCATCTGGGTGCAAATGTGGCCATTCATTCAGCTGTGGCCACCTATAGGACAATTCCAGACATATCCAATATCATCTGCGATTGGAAGCACTTTTTACTTCTTTGAAAGATAAAAAGCCAGTTTCGTAACTGGCTTAGAAAGCATGAAGGCTGCTTCCACTGACACTGCAACGACATCAGCCAGTACATTACAATGTTAATTGTAACTTCTTGACAAAGTTGAATCCATATTGTTGTTAATAAAAATGATTTGAAAAGTACCATGCTTACTGTTTTTTTTTTTAACTTACATAAATGACTGTATGGTGCAAGCACATATCAGGCAAAAAAAAAAATTAAACTTGCTTATTGTTTCCCTTTTGAAGTTTTGTGATTTTTTTATTAAATGAACCAAAAGACCACAAAGGACGTTTACTAGAATAAAACATGCACGAACTGATATGTTCGGTTTCTGGTACATGTAGACAGCAGAGTTTACTTAAACTTTGGGTGTTTCAGCACCTCTATGAAAATTAGTTTGGAAGTTATTATTACCTTCACTGTTAGATAAATGGGAATTGATTCGGGATTGGCAATCAGGGCCCTGTGCGAGAAGCAGGATTCCTAAGGGAAAGGCCCATCTGCTACCTCGGTATAACTTAAGGCCAAGGTGAAGCCCTCGAGGTGCGCCAAATCATGAAAGTTGCTCTAGAATGGTACTGCACCAAAGCTACAGCCTTTTTTCCCCACTTAGCTCATCCTGCAGTCCCGCTAAAGATAAGCTTTAGTATTTGAGTGTAAAGTATTAAATATAGAGACCCAGTTTTCTTGTGGTGAAGTCACTGCCTCCATTGGACACTTCAAAATCAGAGCAAGATAATCCCATGTATAGATGACCCCCTACCTCTCCAACATACGTCATCGTAGATATTGAAATTTAAAGATGCAGTCTCCAGAAAGGCGGATTTTTCCATGCATCCATTTGTACCCACAGGCAACGTGAACAATGACAAGCTGTGCCTAAAAAAATCCCCCACAGGACAGGGGAAAAGGCAAACATGTACTCACACTCTTCTTCTGTAAAACCCTGTGGTCTTGCTTCATGTGTACATAGAGATAGTGGGGAAGTGTCAGAAGACAGCAGTGTGAAGTTTTTCCTGTTGAGTTACCCTCCTGATCACAACGGCCAGGCACAGGCAGTAATCTGCATCTGTAAGGGCACGCGAGTAAATGCTCACCATCTAGCTCGTTACAATAGGAATACATGACTGTGCCTAAAAGGTAAATTTAAACCCTCAGTCATTTAGCAAATTTTCAACACAACTGAAGTGATGTGCGGAAAATGGACTCCACAATCTGTAAGATTGTAAAGTAGGTATGTTTATTCAGCGCTGGGCAACACGGGGGGTATTCCCACCAAAGTCGTGCACGCGCGTGTGGTAGCTTGCCTTGAAGTTATACAATGAAGTGTTACATATTCATAAGATTCCCAAATATGCCTATACATATGTATGACTTGTCCTCACTTCATATTAAAATTAGCCCCAAGAAGTCGTTTCCATAAACTCCGCCCAACTGCGCTTGCTCAGTGTCTCCTGGTGGTGGTCGTGGGGGATGAAGGCCGATGACTCCTCTTCGTCACCGCTAGTAACCCCTTGTTCTTGTGCAGACTCAGTTGCTCCTTGGCTCTTGTCCAAACTACAGGGTCGGTTTTAGCTGGTTCTCAACGCAACTTCTCGGTTCTTATCAAGAACTTGTACAATAGACAATAGTGAGCACATTTTAAGCAACATCTTTTCTACTAAGGTCCCCTTTTCAGAAGGGTGTGGGGTGTTTTGGTTTTAGGTTGGTTTTTTTTTTAGTTTTTGTCTTGTTTGGTTTTTTTTTTTTCTACTTTTTTAATGTGAGGGTGACTGAACACTGGCACAAGTTGCCCAGGGAGGTTGTGGAGTCTCCATCCTCGGCATACTCAGAGGGCACCTGGACATTGTCCTGGGCAACCAGCTCTGGGCGGCCCTGCTTTAGCAGGGGGGTTGGACAAGAAGACTTCGAGAGGCCCCTTCCAACCTCAGCAGCTATGCGGTTCTGCTTCCAATATTTAGTAATACTTAGCAGCTTTAGTACATTCAGTCATACTAAAATCTTCATTGAAGTATCATTAAAGCTTAATTTGAGACTAAGTATTGACCTCCCTAGGAAATCCAGACCACAATGTATCAGCATGACACGAGCCTGGACACCCAGCAAAACTACTCGCTGCCGCTCTCGCTGCCACCCGCGTTCCCGGCCTCACCTGAGGCTGCCCGCCTTCCCCCTCCCCGCCCCGCAGGCTTCGGGGGCTGCCCACGCTCGGGCCCCAGTTCTTGCCCCCTCCCATTCTTAAAACACGGCCTCCTCCCGAGTGGAGCCAATCC
>NW_009259529.1:1395005-1405035 GCF_000687185.1 Egretta garzetta
AAGCTTGGGACGCCGCGGCGCCCCTCTGCTTCCGCCTCGATAGCGCCCTGGTCGGGGCTCTCATAGGTAATAATGGCCGCCCCCCCACCCCCCGGGGCGCTTGGCCCGCTGAGGTGAGGGGGTGGGGGAGGAGGAGAGGACCCGGCCGCGGAGAGGTTTGTTCGTGTGGGTCCCTGTCCGTCCCTCTGTGCCCTGAGGAGGTGCATCGCTGCCTTCTGTTTCCCTGGCCGTGGAAGGGCCCCGGCCCCTTGCGATCCCCCTTCCACAGCTGATGGCAGGATGCTTTTGCTAAGTACTGGCTGAAGGGTGGAGCTCTCCCACTTGACAGGGTGGCGGAGCTTTTCCTCCCTAAAGTGGTGGGGTTCTGTTTCTCATGGCCAGCAGTCTGTGTGTGGGCTGAAGCCCCTTTCCAGTTGCGTGAGTCTTGAGCTGGTTTTCCCATCTCTTTAGCTGAGGTGCCTGCCCTCCCGCCCCGTTCCTGGGCAGCTTACATTTGGTTAATTGCCAAAAGTTACCTCCATTTTCCAACAGTTTGGTGTTACAAGTTCTTTTGTTTATGGATGTGTGCACTAACATGAATGTCTTAAGTTTTGGTCACAACCAAAATACAGTTACCACGTGTAGGTTTTGACAGTTCGACCTAAATCTCTGTAATACCTGAGGTGTATCTTTATAACAGGTCGGGGCGGAACTAAGATAAGAGAACTTGAGGATTCTTCAGGTTCCAGGATAAAGGTACCATGTGCTGCGTGTCATCCAAGTCTGGACTCTGTTTGGAACATACTTGGTTTTGCTTCAGTGAAAATCAGAGTTACTGCAGAATGTTGAAGAGTGTTGCAGTAGCTGTAATAATTCTACTCTTTTACAAGAATTGGTAAAAAGGAAGTGGAATTAAGAGTGTAACTAGACTGGTATGTGGAAGTAGGAAAAGCTTACTGATTTTTTTTTTCCTTAAGTATGCATTAATTTCCTTTTTTTATGTGTAGGAAATTAAAGGGCCTTTCCCCGAGAAGTTCAAATTCAGAAAAAAATCAGACTGTTTTCAGTATATATTCTTATATAATGTTTGTCTTTGCAGTATTAAAAAACTCAGGTTTTATGAATATAGGTTATAAAGGGAACCTATGAAGCTGAAGTAAAGATTTTTGGCAGCGTTGCTGTGCAAAACAAAGCCAAGATGTTGATTGATGATGCTGTTAAAAGATCTGGACAAAACTACAGTAGAGGTGGGACTGAGAAAGGTAAGAAATGTGGTTGGGGGGGAAGTGTGGATTGTCTTTCCTTATATTTGGTAGTTTGCTGAAGTGTTTTTCTGTTGTTAGTATTTTAGTGAAGCGAGTTAAGTTTCACCTTGGTCTTGGACAATGGCATACCTCCTTAAAAGAGAAATAGCTAGACATTTTCCTTTCTCAGCTATGAAGTTTCCCCCCCCCAAACTGACAAACTTCTGTGAAAATCTGTTTCTCTCTGTTTTCAACAATCTTAATGAATGCAGAATGTTACACTACTTCGTTTCTTGCATTATCAGTCTGATTCCCCCAAAATAAAAGTATTTGTTCTAGTTTAAGTATTAACGTAGTATCTGTGCTGTATTAAAATTCAATAAGGTTTTATAAATGTTATCTATAAAGCAAACGTACTGATTATAGCATGGATGATGCTGACTTCTTACTACTTTCATAGGAACTTAGCATTTAAGATTTGACATTGCACATCATGCCTCACTTTCTAGGCTTTATTGTGTTAACTGTATCTGTTTTTATATACATGTATGTAATAATTGTATGTTGAGATGCTGCTTATGTTATTGGTATTTGTCTTGTTTGCCTGTGTAAAAAGTCATTGGGAGCACATACAACATCCATCATAGTTGTTGATCTGAGGCACTGATGAGGAAGAAGGGATCCAGGAGTTAGGTTCCAGCATTAGAATAGGAATGGAGTAGTTGTGAGCTTCGGTTTTAGAAGTGCCCCAGAAGGTGGACGAGTGTGTTTCAAGAGGATAGAAATAGTTAACACTTCCTTAGTGTATGTGACCGTGTTTTCCCCATGTTTCCTGCTTTTCCATTAATACGTAACTGTGTTGTCATTTATATCTTCAGCATAAAACCTTTCTTTCTTAAGAAGTGTTGACCTCATCAAAAAAGATGTATAGAGTGTAACTGCACTGAAACTCTATTGTGGTGACGTTGAATGCTTTAGAAGTAAACCTTGTTCTTGTAGCTGTTAAAAATAAAGCTTTCTGTCTGCATATTATCTACTAGGTTCACAAGTTTTTTAAAAGCCTGCTGCACAACAAACCTTATTTATAGCTGGAGGAACAGCATTTTGGAACCTGTCATTCCTTTCTTTAAGTAGCTAAAGATGTTTGAAATGCTGCTTTTTTAATCAGAAATGGATTTGTACAGGTTTTACCAATGTTTCAGGCTAAGACCTAGGAAAGAATTTTCTATTTAAATGCTTCATGTCTATTCAAAATCACATGAGAGACCCTACAATAGAAAAATAAACCAACATGTTTGGTTTGGGTGGGGGGGTTCTCCCCCACCCTCCAACAGATTCCATCAAACAGCAGCATGTTGGTACTAACTCTGCAGGAAGAACTTTGGACTTCATCAAGCCTGAAAATAACCCAAAGCAAGCGGTGATTAACTGGGCCTCTCTTCGAGAAAACAAAGCTAAATATGAAGCTATGAAGTGGGCAGGTTAGTTTTAAAATTTTTATTTTATGGTACTTGTTTATCATATGATAAACCTGTCGAATGCTTAAATGTTTTTAATTCTTGCTTTGATACGACTGAATCTTTCAGTGCCCAAGTTCGTTAAGTATTTGCAGTGAAGTGACCAGGTCAGCATTTGTCAGCACAGTCGTGGAGGACGCTGTAGTTTCTGTGTGAAGACTTAAACTTGCTACTCAGTTGGTATTTTGACTTCACCCTTTGAAAATGCCGTTGTTTTGTATGTGGCCACAGCAAAAATCTGAGAATTGTTAAGTATTATACTGTAACGGTTAGTAGGAATTAGTTAGAACTTGAAATGCAGAGAAGTGGTTCTTTTGCAAATACTTAAGTGTTTGTCTCAGCCTTTGTCTTTTACATGACCAGCAGTAGTCTTCCACCGCTTTTTGAGTAGTCTAGTATAAGGCAAAGTCTGGGGTTTGGGTTTTCCATCTTGAGCTCTAGCAGACTTATGCTGAATCTGTAGCATTTCATACTGACTCAAGCTTACTTTTTCTGATTGTTTAAGACTTGCCTCCAATTGAGAAAAACTTCTATAAAGAATCGTCCAGGACTGCATCTATGTCACAAGACGAAGTGGAACTGTGGCGGTAAGATCATTTCTGTAGGGAATCATCTGCTTGGCAAAAATAACTATTAAGGTATAAAGCCCAGAACGTGGGAGATGAAATACTGAGACAGAAGCATTAATGTTAGGGTCTTGTAATAACTTAAATCTTCTTATGAAGTAAATAGTAACTAGCAGACGAGGTATTATTAGTGGTTTGGAAAATTAACTTTAGGGATTAACTGCTTTTCTAAAATGATTTGATTGACTTTCAGAAGGGAAAAAAAAATCAAGTCAGTTCATTGGCTTTTGGCTGTTTCTTTGCATTTCGTGAGACAGCGTGTTCATGTTTTCTAGGTCCTTCCAAATCTTATTGTTCACATGTTGAATACCTCTCAGCTGCCATTTTTTTCCCCCATATATTTTAGTTGAATACCATCTTCAAAACAAATTTCGACTTCTGTTACTCTTGTTTTCCTATCTATCTGTCTTGTCTTTACAAGAACATCCTGGTGAGCACATGCCTCAGTTGCCTGTGTCCATTCGTTTTGATCCAGCCATCTACATCATTACTTTGCCCTGGTAATAGTTTCAACCCTTTTCAGTAGTTCTGATGAAGTTGGTGAATGTTCTCGAAGCATTACCTTTCATTCCTTTTCTTTTTGCATGCTGTCTGTTTTTTCTCTTGCATGCCCACCAGAGAAACCTTGCCACAGTGAGCAAAGCATGGAATTGACACCTGTTTCCTTACACTATATGTACGTGTTATTGGTAGAGCTAGTCAAGAGCAACAGGACATTGTTCTGTAGGCTCAGAACATGCATTGAGGAATAGCACTTGTAAAGGAATGTGTTTCCTTTTTCATCTAATCTATTTGCTTTAAGGAAAAAAAGACAGTAATTGGAAAAACAATTATTTTTATAAACATGAGGAGAGGTTGCATTACCAATTCATTTCCTAGCCCACACCCTGCTTGTAGTAAAACTATTTGCCGAATGGAGTCTTCAGAAGAGTACAAGACTGGAATGAAGATAAATTACTTAGGTGTGTTAATACCTCTTAATTGGGGGGAGCCTCAGTACCTCAGTTTTTATGTAGCTTTTTGTGTGTGTTACTGTGTTTGGGGTTTGGTTTGGTTTCGGTTTTGAGTGGATTTTTTTCTTGGAGCTTGTCTTACTGACTGTGTTCTCTTTTCTAAACTGCTCTGTTTGTATTTTCTAGAGCATCCAGGGAGCTGCTCCGAATATATTTTGCTAAGGCTTTTGTCCGAATATAGGGTTCCAATCCATTCCTCAGAGTTTTAGGTTGCCTTTAGCTTTAAAAACTTGTCAGAGTTATTTAATTTGTAATAGAATATAACTGATGTCTGATATGAAAGGACTGCAGTTAATGTTAATATCCATATATAACTTCAAATTAGTCATTCTTAAGAAAGAATGGTAATTGATGCCTCCAGGAGAAGAGTTTCTGTAGTAAGGCTTTCTTAAAGGTTAAAAAAATAGTTGTAAGTCTCATTCAAGAGCCTGAACTTGGCTTTTGTTGTTCCAGGAATTAAAAAAAAAAAATGTCAGAAAGGCAGTCTTTTATGTTAGCTCTACTTTTTCAGATAACAGGACTTTAAAGCAATTGCACCTCTTTAATTCTATGCAGGAAAGAAAATAATAATATAATTTGTGATGACTTAAAAGAAGGTGAAAAGCGCCGCATTCCCAACCCTGTTTGTAAATTTGAAGATGTATTTGAGCATTATCCTGATATTATGGCTAATATAAGAAAAGTTGGTTTTCAAAAGCCTACACCAATTCAGGTACTTCTTCAGTTTTGATGACTCTCTTAACTGAAGCTTAAGAAAAAAGTACATTTAAGTATTTGTTGTTTTATGTTAGTCCCAGGCATGGCCGATCATACTCCAAGGAATTGATCTTATTGGTATAGCACAGACTGGTACTGGGAAGACATTAGCGTACTTAATGCCTGGATTCATTCACTTGACTTCACAACCAGTGTAAGCACTGCTCACATGTCTGCCTTGTTTAGCTGTGCGTACTTCCCTCCCATCCCCCCATGTAATGGTTTTCTAGTAAAGAAAATAAATCATACATTTCAAAAAAAATCAGAAACCTGGTGGAATAAGTACCAAACTTGTCACCATAGATTCCGTTAGTAGCAGTGTACTTAGAAAGTCTAGAACAGGATAAAAATACTCAATGTCAGATATGATTGACTTTGCCTAGCCTTATATGCGCACATTCTAAAGATGATTTATTGCAGATCCAAAGATCAGCGTGGGGGGCCAGGAATGTTAGTCCTTGCTCCCACTCGAGAACTGGCACTTCAAGTGGAGGCAGAGTGTTTGAAGTACACATACAAAGGAATTAAAAGGTAATCTTACTTCTCACTTGCTTATTAAGTAATTTTTTCCCTGCCACTTGTTGCTTTAATTCACCTACTAAAGGGGGGAGGGGAAGGTTGTAAATAAAGAGTTTGTATTTTCCCACTTTTTAGAATGCCAGTTTTGACTACTCTATGGTGAAAATCTATTTCCTGCATAGTTGGAGTTCTCTGTGTTGCAGCTTTGTCCATTGCTTCTGCCCTTCTGTGTGGACAGCTGGGAAGAGTCTGGCTGTGTCTTCTCAGCACCTTGTTGTTAGGTAGCTGTAGACAGCAATAAGATCTCCCTGAGCCTTTTCCTCTTCAGGCTGAACGAGCCTGGTTACCAGGTTCTCACATCATGCACTCCATCCTCTTCACCATCTTGGTAGCTGTATGCTGGCCCTACTCCAGTATGGATATATCTGTCTTGTAATAGAGGCAGGGGGTACAAAAACTGGATACTGTGCTTGAGGCGTGGTCTCACAAATACTGAAGAAAGGGGAATAACAAGTTCCCTCAACCTGCTGGCTGTTGTCTCCATAGTAGACAGCTGGCTTTCTTTTCTGTGCTGAATAATGTTCAGTTTCTTGCACACACAAGTCTTTTCATAGAATCATAGAATGTTTTGGGTTGGAAGGAACCTCTAGAGGTCATATAGTCCAACCCCCCTGCAGTGAGTAGGGACATCTTTAACCAGATCAGGTTGCTCAGAGCCCCATCCAACCTGGCCTTGAATATTTCCAGGAATGGGGCCTCCATTACCTCCCTGGGCAACCCATTCCAGTGTTGCACCACCCTCATTGTAAAGAATTTCTTCCTTATATCCAGTCTAAACCTACCCTGGTTTAGTTTAAAACCATTACCCCTTGCCCTGTCACAGCTGGCCCTACTAAAAAGATTTTCCCCATCTTTCCTATGGGCCCTCTTTAGGTACTGAAAGGCTGTAATCAGGTCTCCCCACAGCCTTCTCTTCTCCAAGCTGAACAGCCCCAACTCTCTCAGCCTGTCCTCATAAGAGAGGTGCTCCAGCCCTCAGATCATTTTTGTAGCCCTCCTCTGGACCTGCTCCAACAGGTCCATATCCTTGTTGTGCTGAGGACCCCAGAGCTGGATGCAGTATTTTTACTAGTATTCTGCTTCTTAACTTTTCTCTTGTATTAATTCTTGAAGATTAAGTATTACATATAAAAAAAAATACTATGTAAGATCATTTTCCAAAACACAGGTTTTAAGGATACATAATTTTTTGAGTGTACATAATTTGTTTATGTAACTTATTAGGAGGTTCAGAGGAAAACATCCTCCTAATGAATGTGGGAAGGTCTGCAGTGTAAATCAAACTGATACTTAGTAAGTTCAGTCTCTGACCTATGCTTCAGCTCATTTTTGGCATCTGTCGTCTAGACCCCATGGTACCCTCTGGATGCAACCATCCAACCAATTCCTTATCCACCAACCAGTCCACCCATCAAATCCATAGCTCTCCAATTTAGAGAGAAGGATTTTGTGGGGGACTCTTTTCTGCAAAGCCATCTTCTAGCATGTTGGCCCTCAGCCATGGGGTAATTCCACCCCCACCTTTGCTTTTGTTAAATTTCATGGGATTCCTGTTGGCCCATTTCTCTAGCCTTCTGTGGTCCTTCTGAGTAACAGCCAAGCCGTCTAGTGTATCGACCGCTCCCCCAATTCGGTTTCATCCACAAACCTGCTGAGGGTGTAGGTCTTGATTTAAGCTATTAAACCAGAAATTGCTGTACTCTGAAACTTACTTTTAGGGCTTGTATAGCATTCAGAGTTGCTCTTTTAGTCATCAAATACTGAAACGTACATTCTTCTTCCTTCCCAAAAATACTAGGGAGTTTTACAGAGTGTGTTAAGTTTGTTTGTAAGCCTAATACCTTACCAAGCGTGTGGATTGTTTCAACAGCAGAACATCTGACTTTTGATGGTACTTCTTAAAAAATCGTGAACCCTTTCATGCGTTCATCTATTTTTGGTGTGAATATTTGGAGAAGAATCCAAAACATACTCATGGCTTAATAGCTATCTTCCTTCCTTTTATGATTACTTTCACTGCAGTTTCAGCAGAAAGCTATTGCTGAACTGTTGAGGGAGTGTCATTCAGTGTTAAGTCCATTATTTACTGTGATACTGTCAGTCACACCTACTGTATTCCTTCCTCTTGGAAATGCTGGATGATGCTTTTTAAAATTAATCAACATGGTGGCATTTATTTGAAAAAGAATTGACTTCAGTTGAACCTTAATGCACTACTTCCATAAAACATTTTATTTTTCAGTATTTGCATATATGGTGGTGGGGACCGAAAAGGACAGATAAACGTGGTTACGAAAGGTGTGGATATTGTTATTGCTACTCCTGGCAGACTGAATGATCTTCAAATGAACAACTTCATAAATCTGAAGAGCATAACATACCTGGCAAGTAGCTGATACAGAATGAGTAATGCACCAGTTGGGAAATGGTTGGCTTAGTGTGAACTTAAGGAAAACTTCGTTAAAGCTTAAACTTTTAAAAGTCTTAATTACAATACATCTTAACATTGAGATTGGTGTTGGAGGGATGGTTCATAATCATAATTGCATTGCAGATGGGGAATATTCCCTAGAAAAAAAAACTGGCTTCTAGCAGAGTAAGCATTTTAAAGATGCTAAATTGTTATTTCATAGTAGTAATGTTTGCTGGTTTAAAGTTCATTTTGTCAAAATCAGTTATTAATGGATTAAATGCATTTCCCAAGTTTTCTTTTCTTTTAAAGGTTACCAGTGACTCAAGTTCTTATTAGAACTTGTGCAGTAAGAACCAGTCACAAACTGTTAGATATTCAGATGTTTGGGTGACTTTCTTCTGATCTCAGTGGGAAAATAGCTGTGTAAACATCATTATGAATCTGTATGTCTTCATTCCTGCCTTTTGCTGTGCTGGACGCTTAAAACCATTGCTATTTTGTAAAATACATTCATGTATTTAAATTATTTCTGAGTTGTCTGGTTAACTAGTGACTTGTTGCCTAGTTTGACAGCTTGACCTGCTTTCCCTCCCTTATCTCCAACACCCACTCCCCTCTAAGGGTTAAGCACTCATTATGCTGTACAAGTTAGCTCCAATTCTAGCTAATAGTTGTGAGCTTACTGGCAAGACCAGTGGTGGCATAGCGTTATTAGAAATTTGGCCATCTGGAAGAAAAGAATATTATTGGAAGACAGGAGAGTAGCTTCATGTAGAAGAATAACATGTAATTGCTAAGCAGGAGGAAAAAGGGCCTGAAAACCTGCTTTCTGAGAACTATAGGAACATTAGTAATCTTTCTCTACAAGGGTAAAGTGTGGCCATACTACAAACAGACACTGCTTTGTAAAGCAAAGAATATGTATGTAACCAAAATCAGATGTTTTAGGATGTGCCAGATATATTATAGTATGACATTACTAAAAAGAATTAGCTATCAAATTGAAAAATACAGTGATACAAAGAGAAAACCCTTTGTTGTTCTACCATTAGCAGTTAAATATTTTCAGAAGATTGAAACCAGTGTAAGGACCATGTTTTCCGAAGTGGTTAATGTCTCATGCCTTAGACTTTCTGGAAATGCTGTGCTCCTTTAGGTCCCATGTGAAAAGTTGGACGTACAAAATTATATTTTTTTAATGTTACCATATATTTTTCCTTGTACTTTTTAATACATAAGATGCTTTCTGTTTCCACAGCTTCGTTGTTGATTTTCAGCCAACAAATAATTTAATCTTGGAGCCTTGTTTCAGAGAAAAGAGAGGGCTATTAGGTTTCACCTTTTAACACCTTGGATGAAGAATGCTCTTTGCTGAAGAGCTTCATTTACAGTTTTCGTTTAAAGATACTGAGTCTTCTGAATGGACCAAAAGTGCATTGAGTGTTATTTGCTGGTATGATACAGTTGTTTCCCAAAGGACTTCCAACCTCAGAGTCTGGGATACAATTGTTTGCTTAAAAAAACCCAAACAAACAAAAAAACCCCAAATAAAATAGTTATATTTGAATATACAGTGTACAGAAGGTGAATTGGAGGCAGGGAATTTGTCTTCTTGCCTGACAGAGCCACTAAGTTAGTTGCAGTCTTGATTCAGATTTTTAGGAACCCATTTATTCAAGACATCCTGCTGTATTTCATGATTTTGGAAGAAAGACTGGGAAATTCTGTCATATATGGCCTTCTGATTGTTTACAATACATATCATTTGAAGATTGCTTTCTTTTGCTGTGTTCAGTGTAAATCAGTATCCATCAGTAATCCGAGTGCTTTTTTCTTTTGACCTTATGCTCATAAAGCAGAAGTAAGGAAATTGGAGTTTTGCGTGAATAATTGGGAAGTGTTT
>NW_009259529.1:1405045-1422437 GCF_000687185.1 Egretta garzetta
TATAGAGGGTAGATTGGTGTAGTTCTTTTATTCTTCAAATACAAGAAAAATAGTGTAAAATTTACCAATAAGTAACTTAAAACAGAGGAAAGAAAATAATTTTTACTTGAAGAACTGGCTTGTAAGAATTTCTTACGAAGAAATAGAACTGAAATGAATAGTATTAACAAACAAGTAAATATGTATAGGTAACAAGAAATCTGAGATTATGTCAGCTAGGGGGAGATTTGGCTTATAAATCAGGACCTGACTATGAGACATTAGGAAAAATAGTGCTAGTGTCTATTTTGTATCTGTTACAGCCTTTATGCTTTATAAAGCAGCTATCAGGAATAAGGAAAGTAAACTTCAACTACTCTGATCCATCTAATACACATACTTACATGCTTGCTTCTCCCTTTCCAGTGAAGTACCAGTGTGCTTAATAGCTTAGAAAGCTTCTGCTGCTGAAAGGGGCGTAGCAGCCAACGCTGTATACAAAATTAGTGGTGTTTCAGCCTTGCCATTGTATTAGAATCCAAGTACTTAATGAAATCTCCATGAGTCCTTTGAAAATAGAGAGAATTAAATCAAGAAATAGAATTCCTGTCTTCTGTCTCTCAGCTGATGATTTGTTATTATTTCAGAGATATACATAGATAACGTACTAAAAACCTTTAAAACATCTGAAAAGAATGGAACCGGCAAAATCAGCACAGTAGAAAGGGATCAACATCAAAGGCTTATGTTTCCACATAAGTGACTAGAAAATGTCAATACTTATAAGCATGATCTGTACAACTTTGATTTATATAAACTCTATTTGAAAACTAAAGACGAAAAATCAGTCTTGGATGGCAGCCTTCTTCCTTCTTCAGGAATTCTGAAGTCTCAGACTCAGAGTCTCAGGTGTGCTTGTAAATTAGAAAAAAGATGAGTTCCAAATAGTTTTACTCAGACCTTCAGCTCACTTCTTCTCTTTTGGTTTTTTTACAAGCTTGAGCTCTGGGAGTTCTGTAGTGTCCTAGTGTGAGCCAGAATGTATAGTCTGGCTTTTTTCCAACTAAATTCATACTGGTATTTTGGTCTGGTATGAGATCTCTAACAAGGTAGAAATTAGATTTCCCCTTTAAATTACTAAACATTTGTTATTGAAAGTGTGTTGTGTGGGATCCCCCCTAGGTTTGCCTGGTTTTGGCTTTTGGGGGTTTTTTTGTTTGTTTTAATTCTGTGCTTAATTTTAGGTACCAACCAAAATGTTGTTAAAACAAACAAACAGTTGTTTCTTCTTCATTGACTTCAAGTGCTCTTAGAGGTGTTGTGGATTTTCTTATTCTGCCTGCAAATGTATTACTAAATGAAAAAGCTTCAAGGAAACTGAAGAAGTGAAACAGAAGTTGAACAGGTTTTCTACAGTTAAAATTGTTACCATTAAAATAGTCTGCTATGTAATGTCTTGCTGAAACCCTTATCTAAGGAACTAGACACCATAAATAACCTTGTTCTGAGCAGGTTTTAGATGAGGCTGACAGAATGCTGGATATGGGATTTGAACCTCAGATAATGAAGATCCTGATAGATGTGCGGCCTGACAGACAAACTGTTATGACAAGGTAAGTAAACATAGTAGTGCTTAGTACTTGAACACTGTAAATGTAAGGTTATTGAACAAGTTAACTTCAAAACAAATATGTCACTTTCCATGAGATTTTTACTAGCCTAAATGGGAATGGCATCCGTTTTCTTTCTGATTCTGTCTAGTCAGCCCTACTGAGTCATTTGACAATTTTACTTTCATTTCTTGCCCCTTCTCTGATTTTTGCATCAACTATAAAAACAACTGCGTTCTTACCAAAAAGGAAGGTGTCCTGGGAGTGCTAGAATTTGCCATTTCAATTTGAAATGCCAGCTTCCACTTCCCCATCTGGGACCAAACGTGTATCCTAACCTTCTAATTAGTATCTGTGCTAGTCTATACCTAGCTTAATTTTGAAATGATGGAGCTTTTGGGAGGTTAACAATGCAATATCCCCAAAATAATTTTTGTTGCTCTATTTTGCATTGGAGCTGTTGTTTTAGAGATAAAAATAGATCAGAAGCTTGCTTTTTAGGTATCATTGAACTACTAAATTCATTTTTGGTTTCATTAGAAAGGCTCTGTAACTGCTGCCTGTACGTTTAACCTAGAAAGTTATCTTTAAAGCTTGAGTGATATTCACTAATAACTTCTTAAGATATTTCTAAATGTTAGATAAGTTTGCTACTGTTATTGCATACTCAAGTGTTTCACTGTTGTGTAAGAAAGAAAAGAAAGAAGAATGTGATGAAATTAATGAATTGGAGAACATTTTGCACTCTATTCTCGTGTGTGTGTGTTTTCTTTACTTCCTGTTTAGTGCTACTTGGCCTGATGGTGTTCGTCGCCTAGCAAAATCTTATTTGAAAAATCCCATGATTGTATATGTTGGCACTCTTGACTTAGCAGTAAGTTATGTTTAAGTTATGTTTTGGGTTTGTTGGTGGGGTTTTTTTCCGTTCCTTTTTTGGGGAGAAGAACCTACAGCTAAACCAGGAAATATTTTACTTTTAATTATAGGTAAGTAAATGCATGTAACTTTAAAATCAATCCAAACTTTCAAAAAACAGCTCTAGAGTATACTTTCAAAGCTTCATTAAGAGTTTAGAAAGATCTCAAAAAAAAAAAAAAAAAAAAAAAAGTAGAACTTTATTATTACATTTCTGTAACAAGATCTTGAAGTCCTAGTAGAAGACATGGCAAGAGACAAGTATAAATCCAATTGAAGTTTGAATATTGTACTCTACAGTGTTCTTGCCTGAACCCTCATTTTTGCAGTCTTCACTTCTGTTCAACAAGTTCTTGTTCCTTTTCCTTCTGAAGGTCTTCTTTCTAATGCTTAGTCTTCTTATCTGGATCTGTGTTTCTTAACTGCTGCTTTCTCAAAGCTCTCTACTAAACTCCTGGAGGGCACTTGACTAAAGCAGGAACTTAAGTGTTAGAGTAAGACCTATCTTTAAATTCCAAAACTTCTAATATGTAGATGTAGTTGCATACTTGTCATGCCTGTGCAGCTGTGTGTAGTTGGCTTCAGTGCCAGCAGAATTTACAGAAATAGTAGTTCTTCCAAGGTCTCCACATCCTGGTCCAGAGATTGCTTTGAGTTTGGTTCTTAAATTATGAAATTTTCCTTTTCAGTTCCACTTTTTTAATGATAGGGAACTTCATATCCAATTTGCTCTTAGGTGGAAATAGGGGGAGGATGTACTTTTCATCTGTTCTGTTCAGAACTATACTTTTGTCAAAGGGCATTACTTCTCAAAGACAAGAAGATTGGAATTTGAAAGATACCAACTGCTCTTGTACCTCTCTTGTCCAATGCATTCATCTCTTTTATAGGAGCTTCCCTTAATTGAAGAGGAGACCTCGGGTGGGGAGAAAGGTTCCCATGTAGAGAGAGAACCAATCTATGTACTTGCTTGATTCTTCAACCTTTGCCACAAATTATGATGCAGTGCAATGAGAATGTCTAGACCTTTATACTACTTACGTAGTTACACCTTGAGATGTTTTATGGCAACTTTCAAATATAATGGAGTAAAGTTGTGGGGGTTTTTTTATTAACAAACTGTTGTTGGAAGAATTGGACAGAACTGATCACTTCAAACAGGTTACAGAATCCCCTTTAAAAGCTTACCCTTTCAAGTAAGACTGGCATTGTTCCAACTTGCTCTGGATTAACATAAAATATACTCCAAGTATTTCAATGTGATTTTCACTAATATTAAGAATATTAGTTTCACCTCGCTAGTCTGCTAATCTGTGCCCTCTAAATCTGAAAATACATGATTTGGCAAACTGCTTAAAGATAAATTTTACTATTCTCCTAAAGCAACTAGGAAGCAACAAGTAAGTCTACACTGAACTCCAAACTGATTCATATTTTGGTTTTAAAGTAGTCTTCATGGTATTATATTACTAGTTTTATAACATTATAATATGGGAGTTAACAAAAAATACTATTCTAATCTGTTTCTATTTAACATCCCTTTTTGCTGTTTAACAGGCAGTAAATACAGTAGAACAGAGAGTTATTGTTATCGCCGAGGAGGAAAAAAAAGCTTTCATGCAATACTTCATTGACTCCATGAAGCCAAAGGATAAGGTCATCATTTTTGTGGGGAAAAAAATTACGTATGTAATCACTTCCCAGTATTACATCTGTTCGGGTTTTTTTTCTAACAAATACTGGATAGCTTCTTAGTTTGCATAATAATTACCAAGTGTGACAGCTAGTCGGCAGTGTGCTGGTAATAGTAGTATATTTATTTATTTATCCATTCATTCATTCAGACTGACTGGTAGTTTGTATCCTTCTTAATATCGTTAGTGGTGGTGGTAAATCTGAATTTTACATTGTTAAATGAGACATAAAGATTCTCGGGGATATGTTAATGTCATGTACTGTTTATTTGCATACAGAGCTGGTGCATACAAGACCTGATTGGGAGGGGGTGGTTCTTGTACCCTACCCAAGCTTTTTGAGTGAACAACACAAATATTGTCTATTCTTTCTCTTATAAATACAAGCAAACATTTTTGTGGGGAATAGTCTTGCTTTCATGCCAATTTATAATAAATATCAGCTGACTTAGGTAGGGTTTTCCCCTTAGGCACACATTTATCTTTTGTTGTCACGTTACTATCTTTTGGATCTAAATCTAGATGCTGCACTTTTTTTTTTTTTAAAACTTATTTTTTTTCTTGTTAAGAACCATTGCTTTATTTCATCCTAGAGCTGATGACTTAGCAAGCGACTTTGGTCTCCAAGGAATTCCAGTACAGTCACTTCATGGTAACAGGGAACAGTGTGATCGGGAACAGGCTTTAGATGACTTCAAGAAAGGTACATTTGTACCTAAATATTCTTTTTTTTTTTTTTTTAACCCAGATTTTTAAAGCTTGTCATGTGCAGAACTTTGTCTATTTGTAAGTGCCATGTCTCTTCAGCGCCACAGAAGTTATAATATTAAAAGAGCTCTGAATGACATGTTTACTTTGTTAATTTGACAAGCAAAAAAACAAAGCAAGAGATTGCTCTTCAGTAAAATTTGGAATGTCTAAGAGTTAAATAATTTAAGGCTTATTTTATTTTTGAGATCTCTGTGGAAATGTCAATATTGTGTTAATCTACAGAATGGTAAATTTAAGTGTCAAATGACGGTCCTTTCAGTGAAACAGTTATGCTCTTGATTGTGCCAGTTACGTGATCACATGCTAATAAAACAAAGAGTAGTCCTTTGATAAGGATGACAACTGAGAATATAGTTGTTGAAGTTCTGTTCTTTTCACAGGCTCTTTGTATCAGCTAGGCATGTTTCCTGCTTCTCCTGCACCCTGCTGTTCTACTTGTGAAATACAAATAGTAAAGTGACATTTTCAGTGCTTGCTTACCACCTTGTATTTGAAGCTAACTCAGTGTGATGTGCAACAAACATATTTTTCATTTTTGTGTTAAGAATGTGTGCATAATACACTAGAAAATCAATATACTGGAGTATATTTTCTGTCTGTTCTATAAACTGCCATTCTCTCACTGTTGTGCTTATTTTAGGCAAAGTCAGAATACTGGTAGCTACTGACTTAGCATCCCGTGGCCTTGATGTGCACGATATTACTCATGTTTTTAATTTTGACTTCCCTCGCAACATTGAAGAATATGTTCATAGAATAGGTCGTACTGGAAGAGCAGGGTAAGTGTTTACAAGAAAACAGTAATATATGGTCAATATTTTATGCACTGCATAGGTGTTTCTTTTGTCGAAAGCTAGAGCTATAGGTGATGTGGAGTGGGGGAGTGAAGACTCCAGAGTCTATCAAAGTATGTTTTAGATAATAACACACTGCTTTATGTTTTGAAATCAGTTCACTGTTAAATTCAAAGCAAACAAGTTTTCTACTCTTCTGTTATTTTGTTGAAGTGGATGGGAATGAGGGATGTTTGAAAGCTGGTTTAAATGTGGGGAAGAATTACAGATCAAAACATCTTCTGTGTAGGTATTCTCAAATGTCACTTCCTTGTTTGTCTCTTCTCAGTCATCTGAGTGTTTAGTTTCCTAGACAGCCCATTGGGTAAGAAACATAGATAAGTTTTCAGCCTATCATGGTGGTGTGCTTTGATGTTAGGACTTTTGAATGCTGCTTTCCCAGGTTGGCAGAAGTGTGATTTTTCTTCTGTGTGTGTGTGTGTGTTTATTTTAGTCATGGTATTAATGTATGTCTCTTCATACTTAAATATGTTGTCTTTATGCTGGGCTTATTGTCTAAAAGTCTAAATTAGTTGTGCCTTTGCTCCATTTTAGGTGAATTGCCATATTCTGATCTTTATGAAAAGTTGCTTTCTGTCATGTGCATAGTAAATACTCAAGCCAGTTTTATCTACCATTTCAATAATATTACCTGTAACACAATTTATTACTGCATGGATCAGTAGGAAAAGCCTAGCAGCAGTTGCTTTGAAGATCAACAGTTATTTCGTTCCTTGTTTAGACGTACTGGGGAGGCAATAACGCTTGTCACTAAGAATGATTGGAGGGTTGCATCTGAGCTGATTCAAATTCTGGAAAGAGCAAAGCAAGTAAGAATACATCTTACTGGGTAAGATTAATGTTGGTTCTGGGTTACCACCTGAAACAGTTCATGAAGGTCTAAGCCTACTTAAACCTTAATTGGTGAGCGTTTGTAGTTTTTTGTGCAAAAAGAATGGGTTCTTAAGTCTCCCTTGTCCTGGATATCCTTAGCTGTATTTTACAGATGAAAAGAACTAGGAACTTTAATCAAAGCCTTCCATGTCCAAAGAAAAAGTAGCTAACGTATGTGCACATAGAGGTCTGCAGAGGAATAATAGGATCTATTTTATTTCGTCGTACTTTATTCCATTTGTATTTTACTTCTGGATACATGTACCAATGTTCTTGTTTGATAGTGTAAATTTTAACATTATTTATATCAGAACCACCTCAACTATCTATCAATTTATTATAGCTGGCAGTTGTGGTATCTGCCTGTATTTTTCCGCGCTAGCTTTCTTACAGATGTTTGTAAATAGTAAGTAGGACTGGAATGTGATTTGTTTCTTTATTTTAAAGAAATTTTTTTCTTCCTGCCATATCTGAGAAGCCAGAGACAATTATGTTGCTGTTTCTTGCTCTAACAAGGAACAGTATTTTGCCTGATCTATAGTAAACCCCCAGTTCATGCCCTAACTAGAGTTGAAATTTGTTTAAGGTGGTTCTTTTTTTTTATTTGGGGAGATGGGAGTTTGATGAGCACCAATTAAATTGCTTTTCCCTAGGACCTGTGGTTGTTACTGTGGACAGTTACTCAAACTTTAAACCTCGAGTTAGAACTTCACCTATATCTTCTGTTTTACAACTTTTCTTTGAAAGATGTTACGCCATTTACTGCAAACCTGATAAGATGCTTCTGAGGGAGGAAAAGAAAAAAAACAAACCCAAAGCTGTCCCCAAATAATTTCTTAAAGTTGCAGGTTGGGGAGCATGTGTGAGTGTGTTTGGTTTTGGTTTGTGTTTTAGGGGTTTTTTGTTGGGAGAGGGGTGTGGTTTGGCGGCTTTTTTTTTTGCGGGGGGGGGGGGAAAAAGTGGTGTTTCCGGGGTTTTTTGGTTGTTTTTGTTTGTTTTTTGGTTTTTTTTTTTTTTCAGAAAATGTAAGAGATGCAACCAGTAGTGATACTCTGAAGCCACTTAAATAGTACTTAGGGGTGCCGCCTTCTGTATTCAAAGTCGGCCATTACCATCCATGCCTTATCTCATGGTGCAGACTGTGAAGTTCCCAAACTTTTCTAATGTATGATGGTTCAACTGGGAACGGGTCTCTGAGTTCAGAGGAGAAAAGAGCATCTCTGAATCCTTACTTTCAAGGGTAGCTGTTAGTCACAGCATTATTCTCAAACTTCTGGTTACAGCTCATAGAAAGGAAGTATGCATGCAGGCAGGGGGGGGTTTTCCTCATGACAATGAAAATACCATTACTTCAGTCTTACAGCATCATGTAAAAGGGAAGGAGAGCAACTGAAAACATGGTCTGAATGTTCAGAATGCTTCAATTTCAAAATAACTGAAGTGCATTCATTAGCCAGATGTTTTCCATGATTTTGAATATACAGATAATCTCCCTAAAGTAAAACAGGTACAACAGAAGGATTTCTCTATCGTGCTGCCGGGATCTTTTATATATAAAGCTTATTAAGAAGCATGGACAGATTTATTAGGGAATCAGGTGGAGAAACACTGATCTTTGTAGTATCAAGAAGAGCATTACATATATACTATGGTATCTTTACCCTTTTGTGTTTTCTCTTTTGGACTACCATACGTGGTTTATGTTTAGCAGATACACAGATTGTCCATGTGAAAATCTCAACAAACCACTAGATGCTGGATGTTCACTTTACTGAGATTTTTACATCTACATCCTGTCTTGAAGTGCTGTGTAAATGTAATGCTTAAAAACCACTCTTGCAAGAAATTGTTGCAATTTTAGTTGGAGTAAATTCTGTTTCATGCTGTAGGAGAGGAGCAACCTTATCTAGTTAGCAGTTTCCCTCCTCACTGCAGGGGGGTTGGACTAGATGACCTCTAGGGGTCCCTTCCAACCCTAAACACTCTATGATATGATTGTATCTGATACTGAGGAAGAAAATCATCCAGTGTTTGAACTGAAAAATAACTTTGTCTGATAACTTCTGTTTCTATTGATACAAGTCTTTAGTGACTTTCAGCTAGAGAGGTGCATCATTTTTCACTTTCTTGTTAAACAATGTCTAAAACTGAGGCACAATAGACTGTTCTATAGGCATCCTGTTCCGTGGATTCCTGACAGCCAGGGCAGTTGTTTACCAGTAAGAGCAATTCAGCACATAAAATACATGCTAGCGAGCTGATGCTCCTGCTAGCTTAAGAAAAATTGCTGATAGCAAATGGCAAGCATTGGTGAATTACAAAGCCTGACAGAAGTTGGAACTGGAGGAGTATACCTTCCTGTTCCACCAGGTCCTCTGGCCTGGCTGCATTCTTCACCCATTCGAGCATTGCCAGGTCTAGGTGTTTCTAAGGAGACTTAACAGTGTTTAAATTTGTTTGTACTGCACTGTTTGTGCTGCATTTGTGCCACTGATGGAGGGAGAAACCACAGAGATGAGCAATCACATTAATACCATGCTCACATGCACTGCAGAAGCTTGCTCTTCACTCTCTGATCAGGAAACTGATTCTGGACAGGATATCCTCTACCGGCTGCATGCTGTAAGAGATTGTTGAAGCAGGCTGGTTTTGATAGGTTAGTGATCTAAAAACCCTTTTCTGACAGTAGTCACCCGTCCGGATTTTGGCAGTAAACATTGCATTAATGTTTGCATTATGCCTGATCTGGCTTAAAACGACTTGGACACTGCCTTTGTTTCGTCATCTGTAAAAGTGGTACATGGGGTTTTTTTTCTTTCATTCAGTGTCACTCAACTTTATAAAGTCTGTCTAATTCTTTGCATCTGGCCTCAGTCCTTACGAGCATGAGTAACTCTAAGGTGACAAAGCGTGCTGATGGTACGATTCACCTCCTTTTCCACATCATTACAAACATGCCCAAAAGCACCGTGGATCTTGGTAAGATGCTCTTGTCACCTCCCAGTGGTGGGAAAACTGACCACTTTCTCCTGCTCTTCTTTTTCTTGTCTTTTAGCTTTGTTTTATCCCTGTGAGAACCCTTCCTATGGCAACACTTTCTTTTAAGTACGAAAGCTTCTCTTCAGAGGCTCTTAGAACTTCCAAAAGGAATTTAATATCAATCATAATAGTGTAACATTCAAGTATATATATACACACACACGTGTATGTATGGTATCACCTTTTAGTGGCATTGGACATTTTTTCCAGCTGTTTATTATCACTGAGATGCCTTTTACCTTTCTATCTGAAATACAAACGTTTTAATTAGCTGGTTATATGTTGTCGTCAGATACGGTGATACTAATGCACATATGTAACTGAAAATCCAGGGACACTGTACTGATTATTTTTCAGTATCATTTTATGTAAAAAGATTTCCCTGTGTATCTGTACAGAAAAGACAATCTGCAGAGTGACAGGAGCCAGAGAAATAACAAAATCAATAGCATTTTTGTAAAGCAGAGTCTAACAATTTAGACTTACTTAAAACTGACTTTGTTCTTGTGCTGCTTTCTTATCAGGTAGTTCCTAACGAGCTTATTGCAATGGCAGAAAGATACAAACAATTCCAAATCAGAAAAGAAGTTGACAAGGATATACAAAGACCTCAGAGAAAGCCCTCAAAATAACTAATCCCTTGAAGTCACTGAAACAAAGTACGTGATTACGGTTAGTGATAGCATCTATGGGCTTGAATTCGGAAGTTTCTTTTCTCCATTGATTTGTTTTCTGTACCTGTCCCATCTAAATAAAATGTGTTTTAAAAGTGGCTTAGAAAAGAAAACTGGATTAAATTTAAATAGACATGGACACGCTTTCTTCACTTAAGATTTTTTTTTTTTCATGTGCTATGTGTATAACTTCTAAAGCCATTATCTACTGGCTAAAAACAAATACTGTGGGTTGGTTTGGTGGTTTGTTTGTTGGGGGGGGTTCTTTAGTTAAATGCGGTACTAATACATAAGAATGTAAATTTTTCAGAGATGTGGATTAGTGAATGTAAGTAATGTTTGTCAGTGTGGCTTCAAAATACTGTACTTCTGCATTGATAAACCACATCTAGCAGGGGCATGTAGAAGTATTTCTAAGGATAACTCAAGTTATTTGAAAACTGCTCTGTTTGTAGTAACTGATGTTTGCTGAAGCAAGGTTTGTTTGTTTGCTTTTTTTATTTTAGTGATTTTTGTTAAGACTTGTCTTTCAAGCTTTTTTTGAGAGAAGTCTGCATTTCCTCCTAACAGAAGAGATCATAACAAGACTTATGTGTTCATGGCTAACTGGGAAGAAAAAAAAACAAACCACACCAGCTTCTACTTTTGTTCTGATGGATGTCATTTTCTTGCTTAAGGAAGAAAAACAGAGTTCACAAGAGCAATGTTAACAAAGTTGTGAAGAGAAAATACATTTGTATGTCGTATTTTATTTCTTTCAGATAAAGTTGACTCACATTTTACATTTAGATGCCAGGTTCTGTCACACAGACTGCAAATGATAATGGAGTGTTTTTTCACTCTTTGAAAACTACGTGGGAAGGGCCTATTCCATCATTTGACACCTGGTCTGAACTTGTGTTTATTCATGTGTCATGAGTAAATGAAAAATTAATAAACTGACTGTAGTGAGATAAGAATATTTTAGTAAAATTATTCTCTAAATGTTCTTCTGGACTTCCCTTTTTTTTTTTTTTTTTTATTTGCTCATAATTGAGGTGAAGTCTGGGCATTATTTAAACCAGTAGGTTATTTTGCCTTCAAAAAGTAGGCTAAAAATATGGACTTCCCATGGCTCCTTTAAGAAAAAGCAAAAGATGTATTTGCTCACAGCACAGCAGTTCCCAAATGCTGTGTATTTATCACCTGCACAATTTCAGTAATAGGAAATATTATTTTTTCCTAACACACATACTCTTAAACACAAGAAAAATTGAGCTGAATTCTGATTCCAAGCGTGTCAGACTCATTTGCAATTTGGTTTTGATAGCCTTTCACATGGAGACTCTTCCTCCTTGATGTGGGCTTTTTTCTACAGTTGGCACAATAACTTTTACTCTGTTGCAGCACAGTAGATAATGATCACTTCCTGACCAAAGTCCATTGAAAAAACTAATTTCCAAAGCAGTTCTGAAGACTCGGAAAAGATAAGTTGTTTCAGGAACTTCATGTTGTTTTGATACCTTATTCTGTCCCTGCTCGCTGTTGCTGGTGATTGTCCTCTGAAGAAGGTCTTCATCCACCCAGCTGATCTGGTTTATGCCAAAGTAACTTGTGACTTTTTTTTTTTTTCTTCTTCTTTGGAAAGCACGAGTGTATTTCAGATATTCTGCAGTGGTTTTTCATTTTAAATAAAATTGTCGTTTTTCACTTTACAGAGTCATTGATGCCTTTGTAGTCGGAATTGTAGAAATTGCACGTGGGAAATTAACTATTGCAAATTCTTCTGTATGTTCTTAGTATACCTTGATATTTTTGCAGTATATTTTGCAGGCGACATCTACATTTGGATAGGGAAGATTAATATTACTTGAAACACCCTATTTCTTTGAAGGGTTGTGTTAAGCAGCATGACTGAAATATTTTGTTTGGTTTTTTTTTTTTATTAGACTACTGAAGATTAACACAAAAAATATACAACTTCTGGTTTTAAATATGCAAATCTACACTATTAGATTAAAAACTGTTTACAGTAACTAACAACTATCCTGAAATATTGGGAATCTGTTGTTCAGTTGATGGCTTATTTGTCTTGAAAGGAAATCACTGCTCGCTTTATCTTCCCGGCTGAGCAAGTTGTATCGGGGAATAAAAAAGTGTGGCAGCCGAGACTCTTGCAGGCAATCCAGAAAAAAGCCCAGATATTTCTGAAAGCAGTGATCCAGGTCTCCCACATGCCAGTCTGTGTCATTTGGCCACATGACACACGAGTGGAAAAAAGCAGTTTTGACATGGTATGAACAGAACTTTTCCAGCTCTTTTGTATGTTTCATTTTAAGTCGCTCTAGAAGATACTTCAGAAGCTTAAGACAACCTTTCCTGTTAAGTAAACAAAGAATTTATTAGGTGCTTTCTACATAGTCAATTCTAGCTAAGTATTTTAGGTATTTAAATGCACGTTACTCATTAAAACAATACAAATGTTCTTGCTCTATTAGAGTAACATTTTCAATAATGTTTTGCATAAAATCTGAAAAGTAAGTGCAGCAATAGGCTGGATAACCCATGAGCTACTGTCTCTGAAGTCGGGTTCTAGCGATGAAGGATTTCTACTTTAAACAATAGTTCTTGCGCGTGCACCGCTCTCGCTGGGACCCACAGCAACAAACCCAGAAATACCAAGTGCTGGTCAGCAGCGTGCTTACGCGGGACAGCCTCCCAGCCACAGGTGCCACCAGTATAATGTGAATGTGGAGCACCGCTTAAGAGAAAAGCTGCCCTTTGGGCTTGGGTTTACACCAAAGGAAAGGCCGCTGCCTCCCTGTGGCACGCCACGAGGGGAAAAGGTATGCATAGTTTAATAGGCTGCTAGGTAGGGGCATGGCATATCCAATAATATTCATAAAACAAAGAGAAGGAGTTACGCGTTAGTTCCCTTGTGACTTACTTGATTCAGTATAAGATGCAGTGAAGTAAACTATGAAGTTGATTTGCCATTAAGGAGGCTCTGTACCTCATCTGGGCTTTTTTCTTTCCCTTTGAGGAAATGTGGAAACCAGTTTTTATTGGAGGGAAAAATTGCATTAATTCATCCTGACCCCATTCAGTGGTTCTTTTCTCACCACCACTTTAGAAGCTGCCTTGGTACGAAGTGTAATTTTGTTCCCAAAGCTCAGAGAGCTGAGTCATCAGACTTTTAACCTGGTTCTTCTACACAGGACTGAGTTTGGGAAAGATTGTTTAACAAGTTGCATCTTTTTGCTTTTTTAAGGCAAGCCTGGAGCGTAAACCTGCAGCGTGATTTGTTTCCACTGCTTGCTGAGTAAACGCAAGTCAGGCGTTGAGCGAGTACGTGCGATGTTGTACTGCTGTAGAAGAACGACGCCCAAAAGCCTCGTTCTTGTTCCCTATTAGGGCAATTAGTCTTAGATCAAATTCATCAATGTTAAACTGAAATAGTGCTAGCCTGGCTCACACAGGCTTAACATAGAATATTCTGGTGAAATACCAACCTACAGCACTTCGGTCCGTCTGCTTCACAACAGGTCTTTGAGCTGCCGTGGTTGTTCATCATGGCCTTCTCAATGTGCGAGAAAGAGAGTCGCCAGGTGTTCCCTAAAGTTGGGTACAAGATTGTTAAGTCATTACACAGCAGTCAGTACAGGTGGCTGCAACTAGGGGGGGAAAAAAAAGACACTTTATAGTTGACTTCATTTTAAATATTGGCAATTCCTTTGCACTTTAAAAAAAAAAAAATAAAAATTTGGTGGCTACGATTAGTTAATTCCTCCTTAATTCCCCAGCTGCTTCACACAAAGACAATGAGAATCTTTATTAATATAGGACACAATTGTTCGGATGCTTTCACTCCATTCTTGAGAACATTTGGATTTACTTCAAAATTAAACTTAATTCTGAACTTCCCTGCATTTGTTGAACACAATCTGGGGAATTGCACTACTCATAGAAATCACCAACCCTGGAATTTCTGCTCTTTATTATTGGCCTTACTGCGTAACCATTCTGCTTTTGAATATAAAAAATTGTTCACTATTGGTTTCAATTTTTTTGTGCAAGCGATACGCTTTTGAGTTTGTCTCAGGGCAGGTGACTGTTCTAAACCATTTATTTTTGTTCTTCTGGTAATGTTTCTGAAAACAATCATTAACGTAGCTCAACAACCTGTCTTTAGAACACCAGCAATTTTTTTTTTTTTTTTCTTCCTTAGGTAAGTTAAGATGGTTTCCCTTGCCTGTTTGGTTCAGTTACTCTTTGCATTTAATTTTCACAGGAGGAGTTAGCCCAAGAGAGCAGTAGTGATTTATTTGGTATTCTTAAGATGGGCATGCTAATTAAAAAAACAACAACAACAAAAAAAAAAGATTGCCCGAACTTTTTGCTGAGATCATCCGTTCTCAGAAAGCAAGGACAAGTTGAGATGTTTAACAACAACAACAACAAAAAAAGATTGCCCGAACTTTTTGCTTTTCTCAGAAAGCAAGGACAAGTTGAGATGTTTAACTAATGTAGGCTTGGTGTGACAGTGGTCTGGAGAAAGAAGAAAAAAGAAAAAAAAAAAATAGCTATACCAGAGTTCCTCTAGAAATAATGTATCTGGCTAGAAAAGTACACACTTTGCTTCCTGCCAAAGTATATACAGCATACAGAGGGATGTTCCCTGCCTTTTTAGAAGTCTGTTGATTTACTTTTTTTTTTTTCCTCTCCTTTCAAAGTAAAGGAGTGGACATGTCTGTTCAGTCCAGCACCAGCATGGGAAAGGTGCCTGCCTTGCCGTAACAGATTTAATGCAACACTCTTGGGAAGGGTTAGTGTGCAGCCTGGCAGAGCAGTTTCAGTGCAGGACAAGCAGTGTCACGAATCTGATGTTTTATAGAGGGATTTCACTTGTCTTTGGTCTGGATATATCCAGGCTGAGATAAAGATCTGCACCTCGAAGGCAGAACACTCAACAGACTCTGGATACCCTTTTTTACAACCTGATCGCTTACAAGTGCTATAGAGAAGATACTTCATGACTTAGACTTATTGTCGGTATGTGAGGTACCTCTTGGAACCTTTTCTCTTTTGTTTTCTTTGGCTACTAAATAAAGTGTTCTGTTTCTGAACTCTCCCCTGACTTTTCTTCCCAGCCACTGTTCAATTTTGAGGCCATCCTGTGTGCTGGGCGGCCAGCTCTGCTGCACTTCCAGAGTCAAGATGATGTCCACGGATATGTCTGCCGGAGGATTTTTGATCTGAAGAGTTATTGCAGGGCTTCCAACCTTTCTCCTTTTCACAGTTACTTCCACATCTAATAACAGAGAAGAAATTGATTTTACATATATAAATATTTATATATTAGAAAATGGGGTTTTTTTAAGAATGTTAAAAGTTTTTACTTAGGAGGAATTTGTAATCAAGCAAAAGAAATACTGGGTTCGGTCGCTGGCTCTGCATCCTACAGGACATAGATTTTAAATAAAACATTAAGAAGGCCTGTTGAGGGATTCTATGAAATAGGGAACACTCCTTTTGAACCGCTGTGTTCACTTGATTTACTGTAGCTACAGAATCAGAAATACAGTAATGTTTTCCCATGAACTTCTTCACTGTTGAAAACACTGAAGAGATTTGGCCACGATGTTTCTGAAGGCTTTGGAGAAAAAAAGCACCCTAAAAAGGGCTATGTTTCATATATAGATCAATATAAAATATTAGGTAATGCATAAAAGAAAGCTCTTCCTTTTGCTACCAGTTCAGCATACGCCTCTCTGTATACAGCAGGTAGACTCAAAATATATAGGTCAGGTAGGAAGTGCCAAGCGTGCGACAGAACCCTGAACATTCATTATTCTAACGAGGATTGCATAGTGGAGCAATGGGTTAATCGCATAGCATGATCGGCTCCGATGTAGTTGCGGTGATTCTCAGCAGAAGAGCAAATTTGAGATACGGGGGACAGGAAGGGTTACAGTTACAGCTACATTGCCACAAAGAGACAATCGACTGGGGGAAAAACATCTTAACAACGAGGTGATACATATGCACAACGTAAATGGATTTTTTAAGCACTCTTCCTTGAAGCTTGTTCTTTCAGTACTTACTTGTAATGTTTTTTACTTCTTGTTTAATAATTAATCTTAGCGCTTGAAGCATTTTAAGGGCTGATAATTTTTTTTCTTCATCTAAAAACTTCGAAAAATACTTTTCTTTTGGATTTCTTTTGAACGATAGATAATAATAGGCTCCCGTGTCATCACTTTCATCCAGCTGAAGTCTTGCAACAGGCATTACAAGCATGATGTCAAACTCGTTTGGTTCAGATATCTGCAAAGTACAAGAATACAACAGTCAACACGCAACTTGGGTTTCAGTCTCTTTAGGCTTTTATCCTGGTTGCGGTTTTATCTGGAACTGCCTTGGTCTACTTTTCATGCCTGGCATGAAACAGGAGCCTATTTCTGCGGGTTTGTATTACAAGATTGCTGTGCATTTGAGTGGAGAAGGGCAATTTACTGGCAGCAGTTTGTTTCCCAGCTTTCCAGCTTACTAATTCTTAAGAGAGTTTTAAGATTCTTAAGCTGTGCTGAGAAACACGTAAATGCTGATCTTGGTCATCCTCTCGCACACAGGAATCAGCAGTGAGGGGAAACAAAAATTAATTGCTATGCCTGCAGCTTCTTTTTAAAAGAAGTGTTCCGGTGTTCCAATGTGTTTCAGACCGAGCTGGAACCAGAAGAAAAAAAAAAAAAAAAAAAAAAAGAAAAAAAGAAGGTATTGCTATTTCTCCTGCTTTCTGAAGAAACTCTAAACTGAAACTATAAACTAAAAATTCTCACCCGCCTCGCCCTCCGGTTCCGCGGGGCTTACCTGCGGGCTCTGCCTGCAAAGCCAGTCCAGTCCAGGCAGCGCCCCTGCCTGAATGCAGGCGCATTCGCCCTCCAGGAAGTCAGCAATTTTACAATTAATTGCTGTTAAGTAACGTAGCGATCCTTGGAAGCCTC
>NW_009259529.1:1424091-1436922 GCF_000687185.1 Egretta garzetta
AAACCTTACCGGTTAAGCCTGGCTTTGCGCAGAGCTGGGACGGGGGCCTGCGAGACGCCGGGCCGGGCGGGCCTTGCGCGGAGGTGGGGGGCTGCTATGGGCGCTCTGTGGAGGGGCGAGCGGGCTGAGTGGCGGGGGTGAACACACACCGGGGAATTAAAATTAGGATTGGGGGGGGAGGGGTGTGTGTGTGTGTGTTTTGGTTTTTAGCATTTTCCTGTCAAACCTAGGTACCTTTCTGTTTGGTACTTTAATGCTGTGTGAGTTGTTGGAGGTCAGCATTTAAAAATGCCCTGGCGTTTTATATACCGGTCAGGCTTCCTGACCAAATAGTTTCTTTTCGGCTTAAACGCCGTCTGTGAAGGAAAAGTTTTACTTGATAGGTCAGGGTGGCGCAGTAACTGAGTGTCTGCCAGGTGACCCGGGAAGAATGGGAAAGGGAAGGGGGTGATCGATGCTTTTGGAAATCCTCAGGGTTGGGACTCGCCATATGTCTCGTAACTTCCTAGATTTTTGCAGTAACTCCTTTCGTGACAGAAAGAAATCCTTAACACACCACTGTTGACAGTTCACGAGGCATCTGTGGAGGATCTTCTCTTGGCAGAGCCAGAACCAGACCGTCCCGGGAAATGCCAAGTCACGGGCGTCGTTCTGGGTATGTGCTAGTAACTTCGGTAAGCACCCGCCGGTCACTCGGCGCTGAGAGAGCCGCCTGTGGGGTAAACGTTTCCCATTCATCGGTGAGCGAGGGAGGCGATTTAGGCGGGGTGTGAACTACACTAGGTTAACATCTGTAATACGACGAGAAGCGTACCTGGATTGATGGGGTAGTGGGAGGTTACGCGAGTTTAATTTTCTTCGGGCTAGTGATACCGAATGCCACGCTGCGGTTTTGAGATCTTGCTTGGTAAATGGCGTATGCTGCCGCCAGCGTTACGGGGCGGCGGTGTCCTCTTACCAGCAGACTCATGCTTTGTTACCCCTTGCTGTTTTAGTAAGCACGCTTTCCGAAATAAGGGCCTGGATGGGAATTTTTCCTGGGAGTGGGTTTGCTGTGTCAGGGGGAACGTGCTTAGGAATAAGGACGATACAGGAATAACTACGTGCTGCTTATTGCAGCTGTTACTGTTAATGCTGTTGCTATTGAAACGCTGATTTTTGTTAAATAATAAGTTGGATAAACCCTCGGTGCACGCTCTTAAACTAATTTTAGGCGGAAGCGCCAGCGTACCGGGGCTTTGTTGATACTAAAACGTGTGTGTGTGTCTGAAAACTTGCTGTTTCAGGGGATGGGAGCACCGTGCGTGCTGCGAGTGTTATCCTGACCACCGGTACATTTCTGAGGGGCATGGTCCTCATTGGACTGGAGACGCACCCGGCTGGGCGGCTGGGGGACCAGCCAGCCATCGGGCTGGCTCAGACTCTGGAGAAACTGGGATTTGCTGTGGGCAGGCTGAAGACCGGGACGCCGCCCCGACTTGCCAAAGATACGATTGACTTCAGTGGTCTGGAGGAACGTGCAGCGGACAATCCGCCGGTGCCGTTCAGCTTCCTCAGCGAGTCTGTCTGGATCAAGGTGGGGCAGCACGCAGCAAATGCACGTGGGGCTGGGTGGGGAGGGGTTCCAGGAACGTCGTGCTCAGCGTCAGCCGGGGAGTTGGTGGCTGGGAAGGGAGCTGGGTTGTATTCGTACCGGAGGCGTTATGTTTCTGAGGACTCTCAACGCAAAAGGAGAAATTGCTTGTTTTCTTTTGAAAGCAAGTACCCTTTTCCTCTCGCTTCTCCACTTGAGAACCAAACTTTCTTCGCTTTTAGAGTCAGAATTGCGTGAAATACGATATTGTTAGTAGTATTCTTCATGTGCTGGTTACGTGGGTGGTTTACAAAGTAATTCCAATATTAGACCTATATTGTGGAGATCTGTGATGTCTTCTTGTTACTCCAGCTCTGGAATGAGATTAAAATGTTGACATTAGAGATCCTTCACAGTGTTGACTAGGAAGGAAAAAGGATGGAGTTTTACATTACAGAGCTGAGAGGTGGCATGTTAACAGTAACTTAAAAGCAGAAGAAACTCAATTTCCCAAGGAAAGTCTTGGAAAGTAGATGGCATTCTTGCATAATGTGGTTAAGCAGCACAGAACTAAGTATCGGGAGTTAATTTGCCCCAGAGCATATAGGAATTGGAATAACCTATTACAGTCGTGGTGGGGGTGAAAGCAATATCCCTTGAAGTCCTTCAAGGTACGTGTGGGAAAGGTTTTAAGGAGCTGAGGTGCAACACTATTACTCTTTTGAACGTGAGCCTGTTTCAGACAAATCAGTGAAATACATTACATGGTGTTTTTTTCCCAAACCTTGCATTTTCCATGTTATTTTCAGGGTTTTGAGAGATTTCTTAAATTGGCTGTGAGCTGTAGAGTCGGCACTTGCTCCTCTTACTTCAGAGCTTTGAATTCCTGTGGTTAATTTGAATGCTGTGATACAGCGTGTTGCTTTAACAGGAATATCTGTCCCACAATCAGGAATACAGTGTATAGAGTAGAACTTGAATTCTGGACTCCCAAGTTCTGTTCTGTGTCTGCTTTTGGGCTTGTTGCTCAAGCTCTCTGATTGCTCGTGTCCTGTCTGTGCAGTGGGTCTGACAGCGCTACCCATCTCTCCAGGAAGCGAGAGCCAATGTCGCGGAAAAGCCCTTTCAGATCCCCAGACAGAGATGTTGAGGAAGAGGACAGTGTTGTGACTGGGTTAACTCAGAGTGAGCTTTGGCCTCTTTCAGCCAGAAGATCAGCTGTCATGTTACCTGACTCGCACTACCCTGAAAGCCCAGCAGATTATCCGCGATAACCTCCACCTCAACAACCATGTAAGGGAGACAACAAGGGGCCCGCGGTGAGTATGTGGCATCATGCGAGGCTCTCGATGGCACGAGCTGACAGTCTGTCTGAAACTGTGGCTCTCCCCTGCTTTGCTTCTGGAAAGTTACTTTTTCTCCACGTGGTGCTCATGGCTATTTACTGTCGCAGGTACTGTCCCTCTCTTGAATCAAAGGTTCTGCGCTTCCCAAACCGAGAACATCAGGTGTGGCTGGAGCCCGAAGGCTTGGAGTCCAATGTCATTTACCCCCAAGGCTTGTCGATGACGCTGCCACCCGAGCTTCAGGAGCAGGTGATCAAATCCATCCCAGGCTTGGAAAAAGCCAAGATATTACAGCCAGGTGAGGGGGGTGAATGGTTTTAAATCTATTCGTCATATTGGTTACCAGTTAATAAAAATGAGATTGTGTTTAGAGCGGAGCAGAACAGAGGACATAAGAAACAAAATTAGTTCTTGGATGCAGGGATTTTTCCTTGGTAGTTTTTTAAATCATAAATTAAAGTTGATAACCTAAGTCATTCTGCCCCCCTGATTGCCTTTGCTGATAAATAGGGACCTTCAAAATCCCTCCCCTAAGATCTGTCTTGTCGTTTCTCCTAGGCTACGGGGTGCAATATGACTTTTTAGATCCCCGTCAACTGACTGCTTCTCTCGAGTCTCGTCTTGTTCAGCGCCTCTTCTTTGCAGGCCAAATAAATGGCACTACGGGCTACGAAGAAGCTGCAGCTCAGGTGGGTGACTCTGACCGTGCATACTCGGCACTCGGGAAGGGATATTGCCTTGGCGTTTGTCTTTGAATACGCAGTCTCGCCAGGCCTGTCTTGTGCTAATGAGGTGTTCTTGCTTTTGTTGCTCGCCCCAATTCCAGACTTGCCCAGATATTTTTATTTTTAGTATCTACAGTTGCTGAGATTGCAGTAACAAAAGTAATCGGGAGCACTGTCAAACATTTCAGCACGAGCACTGTGCAATGGGTATAATTGGAAACCTGTGGGAATTGTCTCTAGCCATCTTAGCAGCGGCCAAGAAGCCCTTCAGGCACTCGTAGTATCGCAAGAAAAACTGCCAGGATTACTAGCACAGACTATTGCATTTTCCAGGGTACAGTTTGACACGCGAGGCTTTGGAGGCAGATGTGCTGATGTTTTAGCCACAAAGGGACCGATAAATGTTTTGCGGTTTGTTTTCTGTCTGCCTAGGGTGTGATTGCTGGGATCAACGCTTGCCTACGGGTTCATGGCAAGCCCCCTTTCGTTGTCAGTCGCACTGAAGGCTACGTTGGTGTCCTGATCGATGACCTTACCACTCTGGGCACCAGCGAGCCCTACCGGATGTTCACCAGCCGTGTGGAGTTCCGCATGTCCCTCCGGCCTGACAATGCCGATGCCAGGCTCACCCACAGAGGTATTTTATTGTGGTGGCTCTTTGCAGTGAGCAGCCCTGCCTGGTCTGTAGACCTTTGTCTCATAACGCTGTTTCTCTCTCCAGGTTTTGAAGAAGCTGGGTGTGTGTCACAGCAGCGATATGATCAGGCAGTTAAGATAAGAGCTGCTTTAGAGGATGGAATTGCAATGCTAAAATCCCTTCAGTTCAGCGTCTCCAAATGGTCCCAGTTAACACCAGAAGTTCCCATTAGCAGCAGTCGAAGGTCGCCTGTCAGGTAAAGGTTACAGCTGAACCTTTCTGGTCTGACCTGCGCTGGCTTTAGCACATCTGGCTAGTGGTTTCCCAGCATGTGTCCATCCATCAGTACTCCCAAGATTCCAGCTTTATCACCTTCAGGGGATAGACATCTGACGTTTGCTGATAGAATAAGCATGACACTGGTGTTTTTACAGTGCCGCGCTTCCTGGTGCTGACATAGGCTCCCAAAGTCAGGGGGTGCTCTACTGGCCCAGTTAGTTCTTGCTGTCCTTACTGAGAGTGTCACCACATGGTGATGGTTTTGCAGTGGGCTGCTGCTTTGCCGGAAGCTTGATAAAGCAGCGATTGATTTCAGGCTAGTGTCAGATGGTAGCTGTTCTTCCTTTATCTCACCTTATCTTTTCTGGTTTTTTGAATCAATGACTAAGACCTGGCTGACTCAGACTGTGTGAAAGGTTCCCCTTGATGCCCTTACCTCATCCCTTCTATCTGGCTGTTCATTTTTCATAAAGAGCCCCTCTTCAAGAGCTGAACTGCTCTTGCGTACACTGAGAGGAGACAGTAGGGAGGTGAGCTTGGCCCTGCAGTTGTTCTGGCTTATGCTGAGATCTTTACATGTTTGAGCTGGGAAAAGCTGTAAATCTCCCTTAATGCAAGTGAATCCTTTCTACCCTAAAAACCTACTCTTGTTCTCCACAGTGCCTTTGACATCCTTCAACATCCAGAGGCCAACATGGAGGTTTTGGCAAGGGCTGTCCCGGAGCCCCTGGGAAAGCTTGCTCAATGGAGAGAACTCTCGGAGAGATTGAAAATAGAAGGTGGAGTACAAGAGTTAGTGGGATCTGTGTCGGTTTTGTTCCATAAGGGGAGAGCCAACCCGTTCATCCCAGTGTGTTTTCTGTTGCTGTTTAGTTTACTGAAACACTGTTAACAGAGCACGGACCTCTTACCATAGGCCGCAGCCCAATGGCAAGCACCCGCGTTTCACTTTTGTGGGGTGAGGTCAATTATTGTGTTCACTCCTGGGTTTTTCCTCCTTAATTGCTCTGTCAGTTAGACCATCCTTTCCTGGGATGAGAGGAAAAGCCAACCTGTGTATCTTAATTCCTGTAACAAATTAAGGAGTATGGCTTCTTCCAGGGTAGTAATATGAATTAGGCTCTTTAGTCTGTGAGGCTAGAAGCATCCTTAGGAGCTTTCAGCAGTCTCAGTGGGATTGCTCATTCTGCTTCCAAGAATTCCTGCAAATGACCTGCTTCACCTGAACATCTGTATCTGGTCTTGTTGCCCTGCTTTTCCATCACAGCTGCTTACGAGTGGTGTGTGGTCAATCAGCAGCAGGAAATAGAGGAAGTGCGTCGCGATGAAGCCCTCCAACTGCCGGAGGACCTGGATTACTTCGCCATTGATGCATCGCTCTCAACAGAGGTGCGGGAGAAACTGGAGTCTAACCGTCCCCAGACGGTAAGATACTGGACCACAGCAAGGTTGAGCAGCAATGAAATCCCTTCTGTGTCTTCCCAAGGGACGTGGAGGGGGTGAGGGGAATCGGGGAAAGGAATACCCAGAGGTTTTGATCTCATTTCTCACTAGCTCCAGTGTGTAGGTTTGATCTTGGTTAACTCGTTCCTGTTTCCACACACAGATTGGTGCGGTCAGCCGCATCCCTGGGATTACACCAGCTGCTATCATTAACCTGCTGAGATTTGTGAAAACCAATCACCAGAAGACAGAGAAGCTAAAAGCCGTACCTCAGACTGACAAGGATTTACCAGGGGAAATGTGCTCGGAGAAAGCAACTCCCCAAAGACAGATTGCAGCAGAGTTTTCCGAAGAGGAGCCAGAGAGCACCTTTGTTAAAACACCTTTGTAGAGAAGTGTACCCCTCCTACTGGGAAACGTGGCGGGATCACCTGTGCTCATGAGCCTCTTCACAGATAAAACCAACATTGGTTCTAGTTGTGGCAGTGTCGTTGAGTAGAGCAAAGGTGATGAATGCGCAAACCTTAAGTAAATGCTTGAGAACCTAAATACAGCCTGTGGTTTTTGCCAATCCAAACGAAAAGGCAGGGGAGTTGCGTTTAAAATTCCGCTCATTTGGAAGACGTCAGGTGGTCAAAATCTGTTTAAAGCATCTTGGAAAGGACGGCATTTTACTCTTCTGAAATGAGTAAGAAATGTTACCATGCTGAACCTACGGCAGCACAAGAGGACTTGAGCTGGGAAGTGCCCTCGTTGACTTTAGTACTTGTGTTTATAGCTGCACAGTGACTACGCACAGTCTGATGTTCTAGTGTGATGTCAGCCGATAGGGGACACCTGGTTACAAAAAAGTGTGCCACATGAATATTTAAGCTTAAATAGGAGAGTGACTGCATGTAAACACTATCCTGGGCAGTTTTTTTCTCCTTTAAAACAAATAAAGCTTATCGTGAAACTTGCTGATGACCTTGGTTGTCACTCGGCAGTTCCCTGGTCATACAGGTAAGGTGGGGCGAGAGCGGCTGCAGGGCTGGTGAAGGCAGCGGGAGCGAGACTCGCTGCCAGGGGCTGGGGGCTGAGGGAGGGGTGTGGGGACTGACAGCTCTGGGCGGCATGGTGATGGACAGACTGACGTGCTGGGGGCCTGGGGGTGGGTGGCTTGGCAGCCCAGGGGAGCAGGACCGGGGTTTCTCAGCAGCACTGGTCCTGCAAGTGGCAGTAACGTAACTGGCATCTGAACGAGGTAACACTTGGAGCAGTTGATTTGCCACGTGCCATCAAGAAACTGAACAACTACATTCAAGCTGTTGCTGCGCACCTACTGAATCCTTGCAGTCTCTGATGCTAGCCTCATTTCTGAAGGTGGTCTGAATTGACTGTGCAAGCAGGCTTGGGAACAAGCTTTCCTGGAGTTAAATAGAGCTATCGTTTTGAAATTATGGTCCTGGACTTTTCTCTGTCTCTTTGCTCTGGGTGTTTCCTTTCCTGTCCAGAGGAAGGAGTTGAAGCAAATCCCTTTTGTTGTCATGCAGCAAGAGGATGGACAGAGCTTACAGCTTTGTCTGGGGCATCATCTGCCCGCCTGAAAGCCTCTCCCTGTCACCAACTATTGGCTTGTACGGATCAGCTTTAGGCAACATGGTCTGCAGGTCAGCTTGAAGAATTACTTTAACCTTGTAAGCCTTAACGTTTAGTGTAAGGAAAGCAGCTATACTTTCTGCTGTGTACTTAAGCTGCAGGAACAGTGTTCCTGAAATTCCCGCTGTGTGAAAAAATCCTGCTGTGTGAATCCAAAGCAGCCCTGAACCCCTTGCCCCTCTGCCTCTTCAAAGCAGCAGAGCCTCTGATCATGAAAGTTTCATGCTTTCTTCACTGCCTTATCTCCACATTTTGCTTGCGTTTGATGTACTGATCTCTGTAAAAACTTAGATCTGGTTTTTGCGGACTAGGAAGGAAGCCCTATTGACACCTTCATCCTCTCACTTCTAGCAGATTGTGCAATCTCAAAACTGCATTTCCTAGCTCTTGTCAGCAGTCATTTGACATTGCTTCTGATAATGTCTGTCTTGAAAGGCAAACACCTCACACCCCGCTACAAAAGCGAACACTTTTTTTCCTCAGCTTTGCTAAATTTCTGTGCTACAAAGGCCTTGGTTCTGGTCTCGCACACCAGCGTAAATCAAAGGGTGGTGCTGCTGAGCTGGGCTGCACTGGTGTCAAAGGAAGAGCAGGAGGAGTGGGCTTTTGTTTTTTTTACTTCTAGCAATTTAATAATGCACAGCCATGGCCTATGAGTTAGGAAGGGGTTTGGGAGAGAGTTCATTAACTCCGGGGGAAATTTGAGTCAGAAGTGCATGGATGTATTGCTTGCCAGCAGAGCTTTGTAACAACTGCTCTCTATATTTCAGCGTGAAGTGGGTCTTTGGCCTCTGGTGAGCTCCCTCGTTAAATCAGGGTGTCTTCTGTTCATGTATGTGGGTTAACGATGTCCATATTTGCTGAAATGGAAAACCTGGTGTGTGCACAAGTTTGAGGGCTGGCAGTTCCTCAGGTGTTAGTTTCATGTGTATAGGGCTTGCCGCAACATCTTGTGCTTGTTGAATGGTTCTTGTTCGAGAAGACTTTTAACATGAAAAGAAATAGCTACAAGTAGTTCTATTGAGTTTGTTAAGAAAACCCACACAGAAAGGCTAAATAATCTGCTGTAAATAGCATGGGCAGACAGAATGCAGACATTGTGCCGTCTGCTTTCTAACTCCACCGGGGATTTGTTACAAGGCCCAACCTTTGGTTTTTACATGAAGACAAAGTGAGCTTAGAGCCTCACAGGTCCTGCGGCCTTGCTAAGCCTGACAGGAGGGGAAGGGCAGAACCAGAGGAGCCTGCTTCTAACAGAGATGTCTGCTTGCTTTGCCCCGGCTGTGCCGCAATGAATCGCGTTTTGTCCTCCTGTAATCCTTACTGTGGCCGGGCAAGTGGGGAGGGTAGGATGCGGGGAGAGGTTGGCCTAAATCCTTGCACATACCAAGGGTCTTTGTGTTCCCTGCTTCAGTGTAAGTAAGTCTCTTTTTTTTTTTTTTTTTCCTTTTTTCTTTCCCCCGCCCCCCCCAGCCCCGAACACAGGCCTGGTGATCAACTTTATTCCCTAAGGCAAATTCCCTCAGATCTCTACCATTTCATCTTGTACCAGCTTTTGAAGACAACTGCTGTCTTCCTTTCCTATTCTAGCTTTCATTTATACAGTATGTGAACTGCCTGGTTTCTTCATCTTTTCTTTATTTCTGCCAGGCAGATGGGAGCAAGAGAAAAACGGGAAGACATTTTACGCTAGGGGACACCAAAAGCTGTCACCACCCAGTCTTCGATGGTCTCAGTGCTGCTGGAATGGTTGTGATGGTGCAGCAGTGGCTGTGTGAAATGTCTCAGTCGCCCACTTTGCTGGCCCTTGCAAGTACAGACGTGCTACCTAATTGAACCTTGCCTTTGGGCTTTGGTAAGTAGCAGTCCTCACTTTTATTCATTTTTAGATGCTCAAGGGTTTCTTGGCTTTGACACCTATGTCTCCCAGGTTGCGCTCCTCCACCCAGTGACAAGCAGCTCAAGCCCCCATTTAGTGGATGCAGGGGGAACCCGCTGTCCCCTAGGAGCTGCCATTTCCACCAGGGAGGTGCTTTTTGTGACACTCCCCAAACCACGGCCTGTGCTGCTCAGAGCCCTTCCAGGTGTTTGGTTCCTTCTCTCACCATGGCTTTGCAGGGCTTGTGAGAAATCAAACGAATCTTTCCCCTCTTGTGCTGAAAGTCAGAGGTGGCCGGGGGATTCGGTTGGGACATGGCAGAATTGCTCTGCAATTGCTATTACAAAAAGGGAAATAGAAAAAGGGGTTGATTCTTGATCTATTGTGTTAACCACGGGAATCCTTTAGGGAAACAAAATCATGCTCTTTTTTGGTCTCCTTTTCTTTCTAAACTGCAATGTGTAACCATGAGGGAGGAGGCAGACGTGGCTGGGGCCTTGACCGCTGGGCCAAGGAGTCCTGTCATGGCAAATCCAGCCCAAAAGCTGGAGGCTGCAACCTCTTCACAGACTTAAGTCTAGATGTTTTGAGAGCCTGCGATGTCTCCTCGGGGTGCTCAGCTGTGAAGCCCTTGTCCTCAGCTTCCCCATCTCTGTCCCCACAGGGTTGGCACCTCCCCACTGCGGGAGGGGGCCTGTGGAGGCACGGGGAGCAGGCTGCAGACGGCTCCCCGGGAGGAGCGGGGTTCAGCAAAGCTGATGCTGGGGTGTCGATGGGAGGCAAGTGAAGTCAAGGGTGAAAGGCCTTCATTTCTAGCACTGGCTGCAGCTCCCAGCACAAGCCCCAGGAGGCACTTTTTCAGGCACCGCTGGGGACCAAGAAGCGCAGGCTGTTCTTGTTCCAAGTGACTTAGAGCTTGATGTGGTTAACTGAAGAGCGGGCACAGAGCCAGGTGGGAAATGAGCTCACACCGTGCCTCACAGGGCGGCAAGAAGAGCGGGGAGCTGACAACAGGCTCGTGCCTCAGCTCCAATTTGATGTGGCTGTACGTGAAAGTTGCCGTGTATGACCAGATGGTGGCTCGTCTCACAAGCAGACAGGATTTTGCGAGTCACAAGTAGAAAGGGCTGGGACTGCTCAGCTGGCCGCTTCAGCGAGGTTTTTGTCCTTGTCCCCACAGCACCTTGCAGCTCGGTGACACTGCCCTGGAGCGGGGCCGGCCGACAGCGGTGGGCGCCAGGCACCATCTGGAAGCAGCTGTACCAGATGCGGAGCCATCACATCATGTGTCATGATCTCAGTTATTCTCAGCTCTGCCACAAGTAGGGAAATCCCGGGG
This sequence comes from Egretta garzetta, assembly GCF_000687185.1. Lineage (NCBI taxonomy): Eukaryota > Metazoa > Chordata > Aves > Pelecaniformes > Ardeidae > Egretta > Egretta garzetta. The sequence continues at coordinate 1,434,951 of NW_009259529.1, forward strand.
ATTCGTGCCCAGAAATGAGTCGCGGGATTTACCCTTGCAAGGAAGCGACTGCAGCAGGGCAGGGCAGAGCCGCTCTGCTCTTTTTCGGGGTTGCCCTTTGCTTTCCCCTGTCCCCACCTTCTCCAAAGCATCCATAAAAGCACTTTAGCAACAGGCTACATCTTTCTAGTAATAATAACTAGCATTAACCATTCAGTAGGACCAAATTTACAATTACATTTAAATTCATCTTTTTTTTTTTTTTTTTTTTTTTTTTTTGATCTGGGAAAGGCTTGTTTTACACAGGTAACTCTTTTAACACCAAACAAGCCTATGTTTCTTTCTCCAAAGTACCCATGCCCTGCTAGCAGAGCCACAGTCCAGCTTACAAAATGCAATATTTACTAAATATTTAACAATAATAACTAATTATATAATAATAATATAACATAAATAATATCTATATATAAACCCAATAATTAATAATACCTGAACAGTTAGTCATTTGGGGTTTTTTTAACCCTATTTACTAAGGAATGAGCTTAGGATCCAGCTTCAAAACAGGAACTGCAGAGTTTTAAGAAGTCTGGCAACTGCAATAATTAAAGAGAAATAGGCACCTTCTGTGAATATACACAGGTTATAGTATACAAATGTATGTGTGTATGTATATGCATGTGTATATATATAAATATAGACATACATATCTGTACATGCACACATATACCTATATAAAAGAAAAAAAAACAGGAGTTCTGCTTCAGCAAATGTTACTGTGGCTGCTGCTGGCAGGGCAGGGAGGGCCCCAAGTTAGGGGTGAGCAGACTGGTAATTTCCAGAGACTATGTAATGCAGGAAAAAAAAAAATGGCATTAATATGCTACAATGCGCTATATGCACCAACACAAGCCACCAACTCGTGTTTGTGCTGGGCCCGAGCTAGCAGGCGCTCTTCCAGGACCATCAGGTTACCCCGTCGCTTTGCTCAGGAAAGCCAATCTCCACCTTTCCTCAGTACTTCACCCCACAGCTTTTGAGGAAAACACGTCTTTCTTTAACTGTTGCCTTATCAGTGCAGAAAAGCTAGCAGGTTTGAATTATGTCGTGTAAATATTTGAAACATAAAGGATTAAAGAATTATCAGTAGGCAGCCAGAGAAAGTAACCTTAATTAAAAAAAAAAAAGCAGACAATGATGTAATTGATTTATAACACAGAAATAATCTGAAGGGTCTACGGAAGACTCAGAAAAGGCTAAAAAAAATCCCCCACAGCTTCTGTGTTTTAGAAACTGATATGTTTTTTCTGTCTACCAGGCTTCTTTTGCACCCTCTCTTCTTCCTCCTGAAGAGAAGGGGTTTCAGCCTTCCCCTTGGCACGTAGTCGGTGCATTGCAGGAGAAACGATAATTCGGCCCAACGTGGTCACAGTTAATTCTCTTTATTCCTTGGTTTATCTTACGACTTGGCTATTGCTTGAGATTTGCAATTTCAGAAGGCTAAATTGCTAAGCATAAAGTACTATTCGGTGCAGTCAAACAGCATGAGGAATTTGAGGACCTGAAAATAAGAGAGACCTGGAATCTCATAAACTCAAAGGTGTCAATACTGCCAGGAATTTACACTGGAAAGAAAAGTAAATTCTCCCTACGAAGGTCCTGGCTCCCTCAAGCAGGGTCTTTTCCCAGTGCCCTCCCTCGCACGCCCATCCGCAGCACAGATACCTCGCAGCAGTGCAGGTAGGAAAACCAAACTTAGCTACCTCGCCTGGCCAGCGCAGAACTGAAGAGGCTTTAAAAACTAATAAATAAATAAGGAAGGCTCAGCCTCCATCCTTCACAGCAAGTAAAGCTCCTACCCACAACTGCTTTGGGGACAGGCAAAAATGATTATTTTATGTCTGGAGTTGTGCTTTGCAGTGGGGTGCTGCTGGGGAGGCAGGGAGCTCCTCAGCCCTCCCCCATCCTCCTCAGCCCCCCCCATCCTCCTCAGCCC
>NW_009259530.1:0-762 GCF_000687185.1 Egretta garzetta
CACAGTTCCATAAAGATGGATTCTCTCGCTTCAGAAATGGACTCTGCAAAGCCCTGGTTACCAGGGATCACTGAAAAAAAGGCAGATTTCTAATACTGCTCTTAGAAGACATACTGAGCTTTTATTCCCCCAACAACTCCTAAGGAGCAGGAATTGCCCCACATCCCTCGCACAGCTTAGAGTCTCCAGACAATTCACTCCCTATCCCAATTCTGATGCCATCGCTCTTTAGAATCTCTTGGCCGCCTTTGCCATCCTGAAGGGCCAGCACTGGGCAACGAATCAATACAGGGTGCACCCTTCCGAGCTGCTGGTGCCACATCTACAAAGGGCACACAGAAACTTACTCTCTTTACTGCTGCTTGGCGTGAAGTGGTCCATGAGGTAACTGAAGAAGTTGTGAAGCTGCAAGAAGAGAGAGCCCATCATCATTCACCCTGGAATAAAATTCTGCAGAGTGGCAACTTAATTATCTATGCCCTTCTCATGTTGTCTGGTATGTACAACAAATCATACTATACCAATTATAGTTTTGAGTATCTTGTGAAGAAGTCAAAAAAGTAGCTTTACCTTCAGCCATACAGACAGAAGTACACCTATAAGCCCTCCCTCTCCCTCCCTGACGGCAAGGCAACCATGTAAGAGAATATTAATCGAAGTTCAAGTATAGCAAACCAACTAGGCTTGCCTACTGCGTTCAGACTCAGGAAAAACAATGTTAAATGGTCCTTATGGCTTTCTTTCAAGACTAATTTCTTAGGG
>NW_009259530.1:772-3009 GCF_000687185.1 Egretta garzetta
AGCAGAAAATCAATAGGCTAAAAAGGGGCAGGAAACCCAGTCCTTGACCCAGTGAAGCACTGTGCAGGGTTACCAGCCAGGAGCCAGAAACAAGTGAGTCTGTGGCACAGAAACCACCTTCCTATGTATTTTCATAGAATCATAGAATGTTTGGGGTTGGAAGGGACCTTTAGAGGTCATCTAGTCCAACCCCCCTGCAGTGAGCAGGGACACCTTTAACTTCCCTACATACTCTTTTCCTTGGCACTTTACCTTGATCTGGTCCTGTTCACAAGCGTACTCAATGGATTGAAAGATTCTCCAGGTGCAACGTCGGCGCATTTCCAGCCGAGCAACGTAGCGCCGATACCACTGTTGGATCAAGACGGCTGCCTTGAAAGCTAGGGGACAAAACCAGAACCAACCTGCTGAGCTGCAGTGGCTGCAGCTGAGGTATCCTGCTACCACTCCTTTCCCAACCCTGAAAATTAAAGAGGGACCTTTCTTTTTCAGGAGCAAGTTTTCAGAAAAGGTGTTCTGATGGCTAAATATTAAGGATAACAAAACACCCACTTCTTCTCACCGTGTTGCAAGAGGTTGATCTGACCCCGGCTGACCAGAGACCTCTGAAGCAATTCTAACCATCGCTGCTGGCTCCTCAGCACCAGCGTTAACAACGAGTTACTAGAGCCTAAAGATCCAAACACGTTCTTGAGTATTAATAGATAATTTCCTCCCTCTCTGTCTACCTTGCTCATTTTCATGCCCGTCTTACAGCCTAGGTACCAGGGCTTCAGGAAACCAGAGATTCGACTGAGGCCACGCAAGGATCTGGGGAAGAACAAGACGCTGAGTCCCCTTCCAGAGCCTTAAAAATACAGTGGTTTTCTACCTTCCTTTAAGGCAAATAAATACCTCAGCTTTTGCAGTTCTGGACAAACTTCAGTAGGGATCTATTGTAGCATAAATGTTAACATACCATTACTTTGGAATAAAATAAAACCCAAATTAACACCCAGAGTTAAAAGAGAGAGACAGATCCTTGGCCACTTAATGACACAGAAGGAACGAAATGCCAGGAATTTCCAGATGCCTGGTTGTGATTCAATCCAGGCTCTTCCCTCCAGATGGTGGCTGTTTGCCCTGATCTTTAAAACATAACCATTCCTCTGCAATTCCCCAATTCCAGTGTTTTTCATTAAAAGATTATTTCAGATGGGATGTGTGCATATTTAAAGTGAAGTACATTGGTGCAGTTTCCCATTTCCTTTTTCAAGTTCTGCCACAGAACTTTATGTATCTAGAAACTCTTCCATCCTCCCTGTACCACCTGGTTACTTTACAGCACCTCGCCAATCATCTCTGCTACTTATAGAATCATCAAATGGTTTGGGTTGGAAGGGACCATTAAAGGTCACCCAGTCCAACCCCCCTGCAGTGAGCAGGGACATCTCCAATGAGGTCAGGTTGCTCACAGCCCCATCCAACCTGACCTTGAATGTTTCCAGGGATGGGGCCTCCACCACTTCTCTGGGCAACCCGTGCCAGTGTTTCACCACCCTCATTGTAAAGAATTTCTTCCTTAGATCCAGCCTAAATCTCCCCTCTTCTAGTTTAAAACTGTTACCCCTTGTCCTGTCGCTACAGGCCCTGCTAAAATGGCTGTCCCCATCTTTTCTATAGGCTCCCTTTAAACAACAAAAGGCTGCAATAAGGTCTCCCCACAGCCTTCTCCAAGCTGAACAACCCCAACTCTCTCAGCCTGTCGTCACAGGAGAGGGCCTCCAGCCCTCGGATCGTTTTTGCAGCCCTCATCTGGACCCACTCCGACAGCTCCATGTCTGTCCTGTGCCAAGGATCTCTTTTTTGGTTACTCTCTGTCCCCCTTCCTGTTCATTTCTGGAGCCATACCCTAGAGCCCTACATTTAAAGTACTTGCTAAGAAGGCCTCTCTGTATCATCTTCAGCTGAGGGAGGGAGGAATGACTGCTCTATCTACAGGCTCACCCCAAAATCAAATGGAGACAACAGTGTTGTAGAGTTAGCCCTGCTGCGGGAGCTTGTATTCCCTTGGCATCCAGTTTGTGAGAGAGCACTGCCATGCCCATCAAAGCAGGTAGAAAGATGGGGGATGTGGGTTGGAAAAACTATTAAAAAGAAGAAAATCCCCCACCCCTACCCCAAAGGCTGCAAGGTGCTGGCAAGAGACAGAGATCATGTTAATTCCATTTGCTTGCATTAATTTTTTAACATAAACC
>NW_009259530.1:3020-25182 GCF_000687185.1 Egretta garzetta
AGCAGGAAACTTCGACCTTTACCTAGAGGAGATATCCTGATAGTTTAAGTGTTGAAAATAATAATAATCCTTCTAAATTATGTTACTGTTACAGCACTGGGAGCTGCAGAGCACAAAAAGGGGAAGAGTCCAGCTGTTGTGCAGCTGGGGAGCCGAGTCATGGGGAAGTCGTGGGCAAGAAGGTAAGATCTGGCTAGCCTTAATTCCAGAATAACTTATGTAATTCTTTGCCTGAGCCTTATACCTTGTTGAGAAAATGCTTACTGATTGGCTGGGCTATGAGAAAATGGAAAAGGCTGACACTTCTTTCTGCCGTTTGGTGCTCCTGATGCTACCTCTTCAAGCCTCCTATATAAGAGACCAAACAGTAGCTGCCTTACTCGCTGTACAGTAATTTGTCTGGCATATAACCAGAATCACAACACTCTCTAAAATAAAGACTTTCTAAACACTTTGCATTCCCCTAACGGTGGATAAATGCCCAGTTAATGCTGTAGGAGTCAGATGCATATCAACTGAATCCTGAGCAGAAATTCATGGTTATGACTCAACATATACCAATGAAAACTAGATCCTTTGAAACATGAAAACTAAAACCTGTGAAAGACTCGTTACCAAGCAAACAGTAAGCATATATTCCACCATCCCCAGCATTTTAAGGTCCAGATGGGCAAGGCATTGGGGTTTTTTTATGCTACTTTTACAGAGAATGACTCTGCAACTGAAAAAGCCTGGTATTCTAATTTACCAGCTTACTTGGGTGAGTTTCATCTGGCAACGTTTGTACTAATTTCAAAAAAAGAGATAAAAAAAGGAAGAGAAAGAGATTTATCCGCACTTCATGAGGATCCAAGCCATAAACTGAATCATACATCATTGTGTAAGCTACAGAAAGCATGCTAAAGTGACAGCCCTCAAACTAAAATATGCCTCTTCATGCTAGCAGCGTAGTTCTCAAAATAGCTTATAGGAGGGAGTCTGCACCCTCTTTCAGGTTCCCCATCCCCTTCTTCCCTCAAGTGCAGGGCCGGTTTAACAGAGCTCTGCTGGCTACACTTTCCATAGGGAACAGCCTTGTAGAAGGGGGACGGGAGACCGCCTGGCATGTTATGCTTGGGTGGAAAACCCTACGCAGCTCTACATCTACCGAACTGCAGATCTGAAGGATTTTGAGAACCAGATGAAAGCAATTCAGAGAGGTTCTACTGTCATAGGAAACTGCTGATGAGGTATCAGATCTAATGCAGAGTTTCAAATATGTAACTAGTCATATGTTACACTTTGTTATAGATAAGCCATTATCATAAAGTAGCCCTGAACTTTCCGGGAAGTCCATGGTTCTCTGGTGCTATAGGCAATAGACAAGTCTAACTTACTTAAAAAAAGTTGGAGTTTTTCAACAAAGAAAAATTACAAACAAAAAAGGCTGAGTCACAACGGTATTCCTGCTTTCTTCTTTTCTAAATGCAACCGCTATTTTTCCTTTCAAAGCGCTTGCAAACAGGTTTCACCATACTGCTGTTCTGCCAATGCTGATGACTGAACGATTCAAACAACCAAGTGACGTTTACTTTTTTACACTTTCTTATGTGTAAAGTTTCACTCATGAACTCCTTCTGTTCCATAGCAGAGCTAAGCACACACCCAGAAAATTGAGACTATCTTGCAGAGGGTTTCATAAAAATAAAACATTACAGCTTCAAGAGCCATAAAAAAAGTCTAGATTATTAACAGAGATTAAGAGCATTGCGCTGATGCAATTAGAAAAAATCCACACGTTTTGCTTTTCAGCTTGTCTTAGCCACACCATCTTACCTTCTTTAGAACCAGATATATTTTGGCTTCGCTCAGGTTTCTGTTTTATCAGTCCTGCGCTGCTAACACAGTCTTTTAATTTAAAAACAGAGTCCACCAGAAGCAGCAGGGCGATACCACCTATCCCGCTGTCAGCACGTGACAGCACATGACAGCACATGCATTAGCCAGCAATTGATTAATCCATCGGATGTTAGCTCTAACAGAATTGCTTTTTGGTGCTTCATTTCTGGTCAGGTTTTGGTTGATTTTAATTTAATTCTGGTCTAAACAGCTGTTACTTTCTCAAGCCTGCTGGTCTTCTGCCTGACAGCCGAGACTCCTTGTCACAGGACGCTAAAAGACATAACCTCCCCTCAACGTTATCAAGAAAACCAGGTAACTCAGAAAAGAAACACATCCACTGCAACCTCCCAACAACATGCACAGGAGCAGACAGGAAAAGATTACTTTTCAAAGAACCACTCACCATTTTCAGACTTCTGCAGGGAGTACTTGTAGTTGGCATTTACAGAACTACCAGATCCCATGTTCTCCAAACAGTGGTCCTAGAACGTGGCAGACTGGCCCAGTGTCACCAAAACCACGAATGAGATGCAGGAAAGACCATTCGGTCAGAATGAAAACAGCTGCAACATGTCCCACAGTGCCAAGAATCTATAATTAAACATATTAACACTTAAGATCAATGAGCAGATGGCCTATCTTGTGCCCAAGTGTGTCTTCCACCACCAGGTTTTTCCGGCTACTTTGTTGTCTTCTAGACAATCAGAGATGAGGATTTCTGCCTCGCTGTTTCAAATTTCAAGTCAGCTATATAAACAGGAATCATTTCAGCACCTTTCCTAATTGTATAAAAATAGCAGAGATTGCATATCTAGGTACTGCTAACTGTACAGCAGAGGTATAAATCAGGCATTGGTGTACTCTCACAGTGTGCTTCACATGCTGAATTTGAGGTTCCTATCTCTTAGCAATATTGCAGTGTTTGACCTGAGCCTTCATTTCAGATGCTACAATAAAATAAACTTGACTGAGTTCTGAGAGCAGATTACATTTCTGAATCCTCATGCTACCTCCCCCCTTCCTCATGCACAATTGAAGCACCTTGATGAAGGTGCTAAAATACTACTCGACTGCATGTGGGAGGCCATCGTACACGGTATAAGGAAAAAAAAAAGTTTTTAAATACTGATCAGGAACTATAGAAGTCATTAAGTTGATTCATTAACAATTAGTACATGCAGACAAATATTCATGCATACAGCCATCTGTGAAGGAGGGATGAACACACAGATGGTATTTAGACGTATTTGCAGTACCACAGCTAGAGGGGAGATAAGTCTAAAATAACAATTAGCTATCATAAGAAAATAATCAGCTTTGTTAAACACTGCTTTCCTTCACCTCGTGGATCTGCTTGAGTGTGGGAGCGTATTACACCATCAATTGCTCAGATCCTGGCCAGTATAAAAGGACAGGACAGCAGACTTTTCTAACCTCACTGCTGCAGGAAGCTCTGGTCAGAGCAAACAGATCCTATTTCAAAGCTAGGTCAAATTCTGAAATCTGTCACTTTGAGGACAACCAGAATGTCATTCAGAGTCAGACATGTTTCCTCTGAAGAAAAAAAAAAAAAAAAGCCATCATGTAGGAAAAACAAAACTCCATGCACTACTGCCAAAGCTGTCCCAGGCTGTATCGCATAAGAATCATACAGTCTTTCATTCTAACCCAGAACTGGTAGGGAACTGAGAAAGGGTGGGAAGGAAATAAACACCTGTAAAAATGTTAAGCCTGGTGCTGGCAGGAGACCACAGCTCAAAGGATTTTGAAGGGTCAGGACAGTGTGACTACAGAGGCAGTTCTCCCCAGCGGAGGGAAAAGTCCTTCTCCTTTTCTCACTTCCCGCAATGCTTTTGCCTCCTTCAATCTCCTTCCACCTAACCCACGTCTTTCCTCTCGAAATAGCTACAGATCTGCACAAACGCTAATTGAAGGAACCCGTCTGGTGTTGTATAAGGCGCACGTGCGCTGTGTTTGCTCAGGAAGATGAGCCGTACTAAGCAACATTTCAGCACGGAAAGTTTCTAAGGCAGGTGAAATGCTGAGATTCTCAACCTTGCCGGGATGCCGAATTGCACAACTGCACCTTCACAATAACTGGGTCACACAACAGGAGGATAGGTAGCAACGCTCTCAACAAAATACCAGACACTCTTGTTTTATTCTAACAAAATTGTTTCATATCAGTGTCAAAAATGGCCTGGAATCACTGCTGTATTATGCCCAATTACATCCAGTGCTTTATGGCCTTTGTGCTTAAATAATGCAGGTACTCTGGCAACTTTTCGGATTATTAACTACTCAAAGGGACAAGTGCACACAAAAACCTGAATCCCTAGCACTTAAGGCTCTTATTTGTAACCTGTACAAGGCAAATCCCATTTCAGGAAAAAACAAATTTTCAAGTGCAGAATTTCTCAGTGTAGACTTAGAACTCCCCATCTGGCTGTTCAAACAAAAATTTCTATTCAGTGACACAAATCTGAAAATTTCAGCAAGCATTAGCTATCCAGAGAAGGAATGATCCGAACGATTCGCTCTGTATCGGGAGCTGGCCTTAGAAATAATCATCCCCAAGCGCCGCCATTACTGCATTCTGGTATAATCTGGCAGGGCAGTCTGAAACAGCACGACACGGGCCCCTTTCAGATGAAAGGACACCAGAAGACACACTCGAGCTACTGATGGGAGTTCAGTCCGCGGGACCAGGTTCAAGCCAGTCCCAAGAAAAAAGCCTGAAACGTGGTTAGTGTAGACAAATGTTCCTCCACGCTGGAAGTCAACACAGCCTGCATGCCTAGCTGCAGCTTCAGCGCTGCTTAGGAACCTGACAGGACCAGCTTCAAAGGAAGAGGGACGCTTCAGCTTTTTGGAAGAGATGAGTGCCTTTAAAGATACCTTTAAAAACACAAACATGAGGAAAAAAAATCCTTTTTCGGGAACTAAACCACTTCCAGATCACTTTCTTAAAACGGAAAACAAATTTGAAGCAAGCGCTCAAGTACAGAGTTAGGTACTTTGCTTGCTTAGGATGCATTCAGGAGTACTGCCTATCTGTTTTGATAAAACGTGACCTTGGACTTGAGAGCACCTTTGGAAACACAGAATAAAACTTTTCCTTATTTCTCTCCTTTCCTGAAAAACAAACAAGCATTTGTTATTTCGACAGCCCTACTTTAAAGGTAAATTTCGTCCATCCACATCAAGGGATAGTCTAGCATTAGTGTGCCCTAGGAGCGCCTGCAGAGAGCAAGCACAGGCAACAGCTCCTAGCTGTTCATCTTGCTGTGAAAGGTCTTGTAAACAGGTCTCTCCCGAGCAATTCCTGGAGCTGTGAGCTTTTTCACTTTGTTACCCTCAGATTTTTCTGAGGGCCACAGCCTGATCAAAGGAGCACACAGCAATAAATCAGAGACTCCAAATGGGATCAAATCTGTTAAGGGTGGAACGATTGAGGAATAAATAGAGCCAGTCCAGCTGCTCAGCACATCTTATCCTTGCTCATCCACCCCTCCGCTTCCTAAAATCCTGTACCCAAGAAAAAGAAGAGGAACAGGGGCCCATAAAGACACAGCTGGGAAGACTTGATGAAGTTGAACAGCAGCATCATCTCAAATACAGGCTGTATTAAACAACCAGGTGAGACAAAATGATGCAGCTAAGGCTAAGGAACAACTGGCCACAGACTGCTCCTTTCTCATCTTCCTCTCGGCCACCATTCCCCTCCTGCAGAGACGTTGACATTCCCTCCAGTGCAGCTAGAAGGCCTCTAAAGCAGGCTTTGCCCACGCCTTCTGAGAAGCTGCAATACATGAGGCTCTCCCCTGGTATAGGCTGCTGCACGGAGCATCTGCTAGCAAACGTGCATGCTAAGTAAAGCCCGGTGAAAAAACCCGCTGTATGCACTTATACACCAGGGCAGAACTAAACCGGCACCAAAAACCTCACGGACTCAAGCCACACGTGGACATCGACAACTAACAGAACAACCAAGCTCAGGGCCTCAGTAGAAGACCGCAGACATGTAGAAAAGATGCACGTTCCCCGTGCACCAGAGTTAGCGTTCTAAAGGCAGGAGAAACATGTAATAGCCACATAAACATCCACATATCCCTCCCAAGCCAACGGATAATACGCTCATTTTTGCAACTCTTAAAACACGAGCTGCTGACTTGTTTCGCAATACCATATAATACCACATAAAATTCCTTAAAGGAAAACTCGCACAAATCCATCTGTGTCAACCCCCCCAAAACCAAGAACAAGGGAAGCCTAGGTAAATTTCCTGGCTTACCGTAAATATTACTTTAACTCCTTCAAAACCAAAGCAACTGACAGCATCTTCAATCAAATCCTACACGCTCTGTCACATCACTGAGCTTGTCCACAATTACAGACCTGCGTGGAATTTGGTGAATGAAAGGCTTCCTGCAAGGAACACTGAAGCTAACGGGAAGCTAACTCCAAAACAAGGAGGCTCCTAGGGAAGATGACACACTTCACCTATCACATGCACAACTGAATCCCCGCTAACTTGACAATTCTATAGACCTTTGGACAACTGAAGGAAGAGATGAGCAGAATCTGGAAGGCAATGAGAGAGTACAACAGACATACTGCAAGTTTACTAGGAAAAAAGTTAAAACCAGGGAAACAGAAATTTTAAGTTCTGCTAAAAGAAAACCAGCAACAATTTGTTTAAGAGCTACGGATGAATTAAGAAAAAAATAAAATACTTCTCACAAGACTAAAAGTGCTAGCTAGCACTAGGGAAAGTGATGATCCTGCCTTGCCCTCCCCGAGTAAATACCTATGTGTGTCCCACGTGTACATGAGACTCGGCACATCTCGTAGCTGGAAACGAGATGGTAAAGCTTGTTTTATTTTACACGTGCACTGACCTCTGTACCTGCACCATTATTGCAGTACCAAAAAGGAGGCTTTTCAGTAGAAAACTCCCAACTGTAGGTTTATAGAGCTTGATGTATAAAAAGGGTATTTCACCTCAAACTATGGGTGCCAAGTAACTACTTCTGAGCACAAAAAATTGTTACAAAGGAATAAAAAGAAAAATGCAACTTACCTTGCCACCAGTTTCTAATGGATTTATTAAGGTAAACACAATAGCAGCTCTCCGCTTTTTAAGTTCTTGTTTCTGTTCAGTACCCAAAGTGATCAATAATCTCAGAAGTCATTTGCTTGATTACAGATTCAGAAACTCTTCCTCAGAATCTAAATAAATCAAGTAAGCTGTTCCCTTGGGCACGCGGCAGAAAGCACCCTGTCTTTCAGCACCTGCAGCATAGAACATGCGCGCTGTTCTGCAACGAGTGCAGACCCTTCGATTTATTTACTGCACGGTTGTTTTGAGCAGCCTTAAGAATCCTCTCCCATGTGATGCTTAAGAATGGCTCCAGATCTGAAATGGATTAGGATTACTGAAGAGGATTATGAATGAGAAATGCAGTATGTCGGCCTCTCTCCTCTGAAGAGTCAGCTCTTACACACTTTCAAGTTGCCTTTTGCTAAATGCAAACTTCTGGAGGAAAAAGAATCAACGGTTTCACCTATTCCCTATGTTGGGCTGAAAAATCTTTTGAGCTTTGTAGCTAGAAATCTGTACTGCAGAAACAAAAAGATGGAAGGAGCAAGGAAAATGCATTTAACTTCGTTCTACTTAATTACTCAACAATTCTAAGTCACGAATCCAACGGGGCTTGAGAAAGCAGCAAAGCTGTTTTACTTCCCAGTCTCTAAAAAGTGGGCACGCAAAGCAGATAAAATCTCAAAGAGAAGGACCGTCAGTAAGCAATTCAAACAACTACAAATGATCCTTTCGTAAAAAACAAACAAGGTCCCAGAAAACACCCAAACCCTCCAAAACCAGTCAGCAATACATGTTAATGTTTCCAACATTATTAAGATGGCTTTATTTGAAGTATTAACTACCCTGTCTCTATTTTTATCGAATTTCAATTTGTACGCAAGAGCAGCTCAACACATTTCACAGATTAAATCATCTAGTTTGTAAGATGTGTCATTTACCACTTCCTCACTGTTTGTATTTTTAGCATGATATTAAGCTAAGCCCAGAAAGTTAGGTATCTTTCCAGTTAGCAAAACTTAAGAAGTATCCAAGTGACCAAATAGGTTTTACTTTGTTGGCAATCAGGGTGTCTGAACATTTATAAACAGATGAAATGCAAAGCTTTTTTAAGGAACAAAAGCAAATAAAAGAAAATTAGACTTCTTCAAATCTAGTTTATTTTTGTGTTTGAAAACCAAAAAACCCCTACATTTCAATAATCTGCTTTGTGGCTGGGCCTGAGCTAGTTCTGAACAGCTGATGAGACAAACAGGACAGGAGCAGACAACTGTTTCCTGAATATTCAGGGATTCAAAAAATTATACACTCCAGATCTGTTTGTACACATTGAAAACAGATACATTTGATGCAATTTATATACCACTGAGAAACTGGGCACGCCACTGCCAGAGGATAATCAGCCTGACATTGCTGAGGTCAAGACGACTATGCAAAATGACACCTGTAAGGATCCTTTTGTCTTTACTTGTGGGTGGCTGTTACATAAAGAAAACCCGCTGCAGTCGGGAGTCAGCGCCTGCTCTGTGAATTAAAGCAACGTCGTTCTGGAATCTCAAAAGATATCATGACCACTGTTATTTTACATCTTCCTCTGGGAACTCTGGTTTTTAAATTGATCACTCTGGCATATGACTGCTAACATTATTGTCCAAACTGGGTCAAGGGAAAGCTTGCAGCACGTTTATCCAGGCAGAAGTAGAGGATGCAGGTAAGTAGGTTATGACACTTAGCCAGACTCAGCACAAGGAGATAAAGGGCCCACATCTCCAGAAAGCTCTCAGGAACAGTTTGCATAACCAGCGCACAAATACTGCAGGCAACGTTGCATGTATCTGAAATGGTGCTCTGACCTCACACTGGTCATACGTTCTTCTCCCATGTAAAATTCTTACAGGAATTTTGTCCAGTGAAGAACGGGACTGCTAAGCTTTACTTGAAGTTATCTATTCATCTTGACTCTTCAAATCCTTCTGTATTTCTGGGGTGCTCTCAAGGAGTGCCTGAATTCAATATGCTGTCACAGCACAAGCAGACAAACCAACCAACCCCTCTGCACTATAGAAACTAGTTGTAAACTTGCTGTTGAAGGCCACTGTCAGGAACATAAAATGAAAACCATCCCTTTTCTAACCTCATTGCTATCCCATCACAAGCTTCTCCCATCTGTTGGGGATAAAAGCCTGCATTATGACACTTCCTAAAAGACCTCCTGATTTCCGATGAATAAAGCACCGTAATCTACAGCTATACACAGCCATCAAATACTGCAACCGGCTTCCTCGAGAGGTGGCGATGCCCCAACCCTGGCAATGTTCAAAAGGTACATGGACAACGCCCTTAACATGCTGCAATTTTGGGTCAGCCCTGAAGTGGTCAGGTGAGGGGTGTAGGCCCCTTCCAACTGAACTATTCTATTCTTGACTCCAGTCACCTTTCATAAGCTTGCTAAAACCAGCTGAAAAGCCTATGCACCAGAGAACCACAGCTGAAGGGCAGAGCAAGTGCCTGCAGTGGAATTCACACTATGGAAAGTCACATTCCTGTGTACCAACAGAATAACTTTTCTGTTGAGGAAGGTTCCACAGAGCACATCAGGACAGGGTGGCCAAACTGGTGTGGTTCAATGAAGGCTTAAACAGTACCAGGACCTGTGGCAACCCCGCTCTGCCATTACAATAGGGTTCTGCAGAGCTCTCTTCGGTCTGCCCGCTCCCCCAGGCCAGTTCTCTCTGGGCAAAGCATCTGACCCTGTTAGATTCACTATGACAAGCCCATCATGCTTTTCCCTGATCTGTGAGGACATTAGGAACAACACCACAGGTCTTCATAAATCAAGCTATCAGCTGCATATTTTTTAATTATATTCAGACCTACAGGCCACACAAAATATATTAATTTTTTTATTAGTCAGCATATAAAGTACATTTAAGTTGTACAACTCTTTCCAGAAACAGTAAAAGCAATTTTTAGCCATCAGCATCTGCTAGAACATCAGAGTAATTACAATAAAATCAAGCTTCCATTATATTTAATTAACATTATCATCTGCAACACTTAGAAAAATTGACAAGTCGTTATTTCCTGGATGGTTCACATAATTAACAAGCCAAAACAACCGTACTGCTATACTGCTTGAGAGTGATTTTGAAAGCATATGCCAGTCTTTGAAAGCTCCAGCTTTTCACTCATATTGTCTGTTGAAATAAAAAAAATGAACATAAATAAGAGAGCACAGATTTGTATGTAGCCAAGAAAGAAAAAAACTCTTCAGAACATCTAAAAGAAAGTAATTACTCTTGCTAAAATCAAATGTCCAATATAACTGCTAAAAATATCATACTAATAAGAGTTTAAAAACCTATTTGAACTGGAATGCAGTTTCTTGTGCTCCTGGCAAGACCACACCACCAGAGTTTCTTGGAATAGAAACACAGCTTATCTTTCTCAGAACACATTGAAGCTCTACCATGCGAGGCATCTTGTGAGTTCAAGCACTTTGACTTATTCTGCAAGTTCACAAGACAAAACCCTCAAAGGATGCTAATGTTCCATCACTTGTGACCAGCTGTCACAAATTAAGCTTGATCTTTCTTGGTGCCAAGTGCACCAACCCCTCTTGCTGGGATTCAGGTCACTCTGGCAGGGCTTCCTGTCATAGTCAACCACCCGGAGACATGCGAAACGTATCGCAGTAGCGGGACTGGTAAAAATAATAGCTAAACGTTCACCTTTAGGTCTCAACACCACCCACCCCTTCCTCTCTGATAAAGCACTTTTCCCAAGATAATCTCCAAGGGTTTTGCAAAGAAAGTCAATACTTAACTCGATCTCTAAAACAATAAGGGAAGGTATTTACCCAAGGTCAATAAGCAAACCAAGGGGAGAATCAGGAATTCGGACTAGGTCACCTGAGTGCCACTGCAGTGCTTTGTCCCTCAGTGACTCTTCTGCTGAAATTTTTATCCAAGTACAAGTAGCTAGGGAATACCAGCACGCTACTTACAGCTCTTCACTTCACAGTTCTGATCCATGTCTGGTACTTATCTGGAAACGCAGCGCTCATTACTGTGGTATACACTGTGTTACTGGTAGGAAAAGGGAATGAGCAGAAGAGTGAGTAGCATTCCCAAGGAAGAAGATTCTTTTCTAAAACTAGCAAAGCAGCACAATGAATTTTACTGGAAACAAACATTCTGCTTAGGTGCAGAAGGGTTAGAAAAAGTGGGCGAATGAGTGATTAAAGTGAAGGCTGCCAGTACTAAACCACTAAATTTCTTGGTACTAAACCACTACATTTTTAGTATTTTTTCCCCACTTAGTACAGCAAAGCAACCATACTTCAAAATCCATTTGATCACCGCTTTAAAAAACAAATCAGTATTGCTAATCTTAGTAGACACACAAATATCAACTCTTTTCCACATTTCCTCATATTTATAAGACAGAGAAGTAGTCCTGGTATTAACTTTGAAGAAGCTATTGCCAAGCTCTAATGCGAATGACTGATCCCAAGAGAATACTGAGCTCCATATAAAAGTAAACCAAAACACAATAACCTCTGCAAAGCTGCAAATTGTAGAACAATACTGGTATACTGTAATAAATCTCTCAAAAATCCAGTAAATGGTACCTAAAAGCTAGGTCCCCGATTACAATTTTTTTTTTTCCTTTTTACACATCAAGCAGAGCTCCAGCAGAAACTCCAGAGAAAGCCATTTGCAGTGTTAACACAAATCCAAGGGTTCCCAAAGTGAAAGGCACAAAGGACTGGGCAGAAAGTGTAGCTGTTCCCCTAAGCAGTCGTTTGTTTCACTACTACAAAGGAACTGCCCATGACCAGACTGAGCCTAACGAAGCGTAGTTTCTTGGGTAGTGGCAGCCAAAAGAGGAAGGGTGCTGTTGAAGCACAAACAGAGCACCACGTGCACAGGCAGAAAATTAAGATGGGAAACCGCAAGATATTCAGACAGACACATAGGAAAATCCTAAGGGAGTTTGTGTTGACTTTTAAGTAGCCTGAGGCAAGGCACAAGGCACCGATTAACATCTCTAAAACTAATACTTACTTGTTTAAGACTGGCTTCACTGACAACACCTGTACAGAAAGTTTGAAGAGCTGTCATTTTGGTCAATGAAGAGGGAATTAAAAAGCTATTTAGAATAATGCAAAGTCAAGGATTTCTCTTGCTGGTGTTTTGGTGGGTTTGTTTTTTTAAACAGACTATCTTACAGAAATATTTTTTAAAAGCCCTCTGAAATAAGCAATGTTTAAGTTCTCCAAACTAACATGGTAAATATCACTCATGTCTAACACTATCTGCCTGGGGTAATATTTGTAATTGTGCTTGAAATCAGGAACCAGACAAAGATGCTGGAGACAGGAATCACATCTCACTCTAACTTGGATTGGCAGACTATTACAAAATGCCTATATGCAAGGGAGTTCAGAAACATTTTAACAAACTTTATGAGTCGTAAACTCTCCAGACAGGGTTGTGCAGTCCACCTTTTTCACCACGCCCTCCTTGCACAGCTTTTCAATTCCTGACAAGAATGCAACTACACTTTGAGAAAGAATTTTAAGTCAAAGTCACAATGCAGGATTTAAAAGAAATACCTTAAAGAGCGTATCGAAATTGATGTTCTGCTGTCCAGTAGCATTGAGAGCTTTGATGGCTGGAGTTCTGTAAGAAAACACCACAATATTAAACATGCTCTAGTCTTTCAAAGGTTACAGAGAACCAATATGAAAAATTTCTCACTAAATGCCTTTACATTGAAATGCCAACATGATTGCTTTGGCCTAAAATAATCCTGAGTTCTGTGGGAGTGAACGTAGTCTCACACGGCTGAAGCTACTCTATTACTACACCATTGAGTACAGACCAACAGGGAAACTGCCAACAGCTTTTTGCATGCTACACAACCTAAAGACTGTATGATGTCTGCGAGCACTTTCCTAGAGCCATCAAATACTTTTCCCCTGTGAATCTAAATCCTTTCACTTCTACTAAACTTCACTTTATAAAGAGAAATCTTTTGTACGTGCCTTATCATTGCAATTTCTCATCTTTTATGCCATTCAATGCCACACAGACTTTCCTCTCGCATAAATTAATATCGCTCCTTACCATATCTATTCCCTTTTGAGTGGCATTACAGAACCTGACAAGCTGCCTGCTCAACAAGCTAACACCTGCTCAGAGAAGAAAACACTCAAGTCTAAGCTCTTCCCAAATACAAGTGTTGTCTCACCACAGACCTCCAAACTAAATTTACCTTCTATCATCAAAAGGAGGAGGAGTAGTCCAATGGTCATAGTTTGTCTCCACACGAAACCACCTATAACACACAAACATAAAAGCAAGCAAAAGGTGAATAAAAGTTCAAGAATCGGTGTTTCTGTATTGCCAAAAGGAAAAAACCTCCCTCAAAAGCCTCTTTCCTGTGTCTGTTGCAAGCCCAAGGGATCCCATATTGATACACATGGTAGCCTTTACCATAAACTACTGAACTCCTGCTGGCATCAGCGACAAAACTACTACTGACTACAATAAAAGCAAGATCAGACCTTTACAGAGATGATCAGAGAAAAGATTACAGCTATAGATACCATGCAGCCTGCAGCATTTAATTTGGAGTACGCTGAGCCGACAGGCCGTCCAGCTGTTGCCAAGCCAATATTTACTGGCTGACTGTAGTCACTAAGTGCCATTTTTCACCACAGGGCAACTATTTAGGATCTCCTTCATATATTAAGCTACTGATTTCACAGAATTGATACAGTTATTTTTGAGCCTTCAACCCTTCTTCTACGTTGGGTCAAAATTGATGTCTAGGTGCTAAATTTACTGGCACAATACTTGACAGACAGAAAGGAAAAGCCCTCAAGTCTTGTCTCCTTTGGAATCTGGCTAAAAAATGAACATATACAGATGCTTATTCTGCCCTTGACCCTCTGGGCTGCCCTAGCCTGCCAAGGCAGTGTGATTCGTTCTCAAAGAGAAGGGACTGGGTTTCATTTCAGAGGCTTTCAACCTTTCCCTGTCCAGCTGTAGGCATGAGTAAGAGATGAGCCTGGCTGTCTCAAGAAAGTTGTCTCACTAACCCTGCCTATCCCTCAGGAGGGAATATGAAAAAAAACCCCAAACCATTGTTTTCTACTTACGCTCCACCTAAAGGATCGAGAGGCCAGAGGTCGGCTGGCCCTCTTCTATTCCTCGTTATGACCATGCCTTCTTTGGGCGATACACCTCCTACAATATAGTAAACTTCAGCAATGATGGGAATGCCCGCTAGTCTGAGAACAGCTGACTGGAAGTCCTCAGCTCTGCTCAGGGTCTAATGCAAAAAGGAGATCACAATGAAACAAAGATCACAGAGCACAGTCAAGCACAGAAACGAGCACTGGGACATCTTGAAAAGAAGAAAAGGTCCAGCTTTTTTCAAAATGGCAACTGACTGTCAAGCGCTACTTGAAAATATTTCTCTGAAAATAGTTTCCCAAACTGACTAGCATATGAACATGAAATGTGTATGACTAGTAAATTAACTCATTAATCCCTGCTTTGCAAATATTCAAATAAAACAGTAAATACACACACACACACGTACACATATGTACAGGTTGAAAAGTGAAAAAAGCTCTATGTGCTGCCATTCAAAAGGCACAGGCATGTCCATACTCTCCAAATTCCATCCTCAGCAAACCTTTCAATGTGAACAATAGGATAGATGAAGGGTAGGAAAAACCCACTCCACATCTGTGTCCTGCCAGTGGTTTAAGAGCACTCTGGTCAAACAATGGAGAGTAAAGCAGAGGCATTGCTTACAGGTGACTAACTTAGCATCAACTGGCAGTTCCGCCACAGCCTATGTGGCTGCTATTTTCAGGCTTCAGGCCAGAACCTACTGAAGTACATCTTTAAAAATCAATGTTGCGCAGGAACTAGAAACAAATATGGAGAACACATATCAAACAAGATTGTTCGGAAAGATGGGGAAAGTCCTGGAGGAAAATTAATTATTTCTGACAGCAACACCGCAGCCAGGAGATTCGAGTCACAGCCTCAAGTCACATCTCAAACTCAAAAAATAGAAACAATTAAGTCTCCCAAAAGATGTTCCAGTTCTGCAGGGAGTTTTACCTACAAACCGTATCATTCATGTTCACTGTCATTCATGAATCTGAGAAGCAGCAGATCTGTTTTACCTTAGCAGTAGTCTAACACTAGATTGATAAATGGTGCTATACAAAATACCAATTTATCTGCTGCCACTCACCAGTGAGCTCTGCATTTTTAGTACAGTAACATATCAAACATAGTATAAAATAACCACCGAGTCAGATATTAACCACGCCTGAATTTGTTGAATTACAAATCACAGCTACCTGAAATACTCCCTGGCAAGGAAGTCTTTGCACAGCTTCTTAAAGACTTTTGGCATTGATTAAAGATTGTCCCCCCTAAAGGACTGGAATTGCCGCTCTCATACACATTGCTGACAATTTGGGGAAAATACCTATCCCCTCTTATGAAATGCACTTACTTATCAATTTACTTAATTTTATGTGCATCTAGAAGTTGGAACATCACATTTACCAGGAGTTTGTAAGTACAAATAACATCACTGTGAAGTAAGAGAAAATAACTCAGTGCACTTACGTCTCGGACAAGCCAGCTGACAGGGTAATTGCGATTTAGAAAAGCAGCTATTGCATTTTCCCACCATCTACCACCCTCTGGGAAAGAAAGAAAAATTACTTTACATGTATGTTGCATACATTCTGTGAAATCTATCCTTCCGCCTTCCTTTCTTTCCCACATCCCATCTCTAGCTCCGCAATCTTTCCCTCCTCTGCATTACAGAAGATCAGTGTGATGAATTCTTTAATTCTATATAACTATACCTGTATCGTAAAAACACCCAAGTTAGGCAGCTTATCCCCAACGGATAAAGCACACACCATCTCAAAGTAATCGGAGCCTCTCTGCCATCTGGAGTTTATCAACACTGCTTACAACACTGAATGCTGATAGCACTCCTTCTCTTTTGTATTACTTTACTGATAGCTATACGTAAAAATGCAGGATCTGCTGCATAACCATGCTAACACACCCTGGCAAGGCTTCATTTTACAACATTTGTCTTCCAAATGATCAGTTTTCTATATCATTAAATTTGGATATTGAAGTACCTCAGAAAGCTAAATTCCCAGTGAAACAGGGCAGCTACATATCTGCATAAAATGTCGACATTTCAGGAGCAGGGCTAACAAAGAGCATAACATCTAGCTGAAACTACAGGTGAAATATAAATAGACAACGTAATCCCAACTGAAGTTCAACCAGGGCAGCTGGATTAACACCCTTGCTTTCCAGAAAGCGTCTCAGACCAGTAATGACAGGAACAATCATTATCTTAGCCAGAGGATGCCATAAAATGGTAGGGGGTCTGAAGTACGGTGGGCAATAAAGACGACAGTGTTCAGCACCCTACAGACAATACACAGTAGCTCTGAGAACATGCCAGTGCTAGCCCTTTCCATCAAAAACGATCACGTTCCTTTCAGTATTGGTAACTTGCTAGCTGCTCGGTTTTTAAACCATTTTTATTCATAGCTGAATGATAAGCAACAGAAAGTCAACGGTGACTGTAACAGGGACTAGGACTTTGTAACACACATTCCCAAAAGGATTGCAGGTCTATTCATACAATATAGTAGTCTATATCTGTCAGCTCGAGTACTAGCATTAACCACCTCGTTATTCATCTTACTGAAATATTACATAACACAGGAAGAATTACACAGAAATCACAAAACAGCTAAAAAAGAGGTAGTGATGGTGTTTGTGTTACTGGACAACATCAGGAGCACTAAGAAAAACAGAAGGTCAAGTTTGTAATTATTCATATGCCAAAACCAGAAAAAGCAAGCAGAAACAATATGCTTGTCACTTGATAGACCTTCACCCTAGTTTCAAGTCAGCCCCCTCTCCAGCTACAGTTCACATGCTGGTTTCCCCACATTTTTAGTTCAGTGGTACAGTGACAGATAAAGCAGCAAGCAGTCAGCAACAGCTGATTTACACAGCATGTGTTGAATGTATTACTGTTTATAGTTAAAAAGTGATTGAAGTCAAGGCGGATGACAGCACATCAGCTCCTCATGGACAAGAGGGGCCCATCCATCACACGCAGAAGTCTGATTCCTCTATCAGAACACTTGATTCCTCTATCAGAACACTTGATTCCTCTATCAGAACCGGGAGAACAGAACAGGTTTGTGCACGGACTAAAACCGCCTCGACTGTTGTCTCAGATGATCCTTATACTGAGGGCTGAGACACACTGCTGAGAAACAGCAGGGAGAACAGGACAGCACTGGGTTTGTCCCCAGACTGGGCCTGGTCACAGACATAGGACTTTGGTCTGCAAGATTTTCTAAATAAAGCCTTTTACAAAGACTCAATATATTTAAGAATTTATTTCCAAGCTCATGTTAGTAAGAACTAAAAGTAGCTTGCATCTCAATAGCAGCCCATGATGCTCCAGTTCTGAAAGGATTAAGTAACTACACTAGTATCAGAGGCAGGCTCTTAAAAAACAAATATGACTGTAAACTGTGGTAGGAATCGAGTGGATGCAACAAGGCAGCGTTAACAAAGGGACAAGGAATCAAAAGGTGCATGGGCTCTATAGCAGAATCCCTACTCAGAGATAATGATTATGTTTGTAACATACGTAATCTTTTAACATCTAAAAAAATTTCAAACCCAGAAGAGACTCTAATTAAAAGATTGCTCTATAGCAGAATCCCTACTCAGAGATAATCATTATGTTTGTAACATATACGTAATCTTTTAACATCTAAAAATATTTCAAACCCAGAAGAGACTCTAATTAAAAGATTAAGAGGAAAAATTGCTTACCACAATCACAAGGGAAAAATAAACAGTTATTTTAGATGTTGGTTCCAACTTGGGACTACATTGGTGCTAGTTCTAACACACACAGCTAATTAACAACAGCAACAAGTATCTACCTCTTAAAAAGAAAAGGAAAAAGAGAGGGGGAAGGGATGAAAGAGGCAAACCCAGGCTCTGAGTTGGACATAACTATCAAGATCTGTGAAACTGAAGCGCTGATGGAAAAGGCAGTGACCCTTCCTCTGCCTTCCCAAGCATTCCAAGCCCTTGTATTACCAAATCTTAGTTCTTGATGACGTCTCTCAACTTTCCTCTACTACCAGATCTTTGCTCGGCTGCCTTTCCAGTATGCCCACGCATTCTCTCGGCCCTGCTGCCTTTCCCCTAGATCTCTCAGCCTTAGGCTTGTCTTCCCATCCTCTCTTTCCAGCTGTCTTATGGGGACAAAGACACATGGAATACAGAGGAAGGGACAGAGAACTAGGAAAGCAGCCTTTTATTTGCTATACATGACTACATCTTTTTCTCTCAACTCCTACTCTGTCATCTCCAAGCCTGTCTCTTGACCAGACCACATAAATTTGTCTCTTAAGGCTTTCCCCAAGATACTCTGTCTCCTTTTGACACTTTTTCAAGCTCAGATGACACTGTGCTGACAAACAAAGGCCTTTTTCCTATGCAGCAGCCAAAAACTGGCAAGCAGGCATGCTTTCACCCCCGAGTCATTCCATTTCAGCTCCTTCCTGGCAGCCTTAATAGTATTTTTCCCCTCTGGGAAAGTGTGAGAGAAGGGCCAGAGCAGGCAACTGTCAACTGAAATAGCGTACGTAACGTCAAGTGTGGAAGACCGGTTTCTTTTACCTCGTTCATCACCGGAGATCGTGAACTTGTGTGGACTTTGTCCAGTCCATAAGCCTACGTAACCAAGAAACGTGGTACCTTGATATGCTATCTGAAACCAGGAAACAGGCAGTATTTTAGCATTCTGGAACAGAGCACAACTTATAAAATAGGCAGCATTCTGAAGCAGCATGCTGTACTTCTTCCTGTGACTTTCATACCGAAGTTGCTATAAAACACTGTGCCTTAAATTACAGTAAAACCTGCCAAGTAAATTATAAATAGACTCTGAGGACAAAATTTACTGCAATTAAATTGTGAATGATCACCAACTGCTACAAAAGTTTTGCTCAAGTTAGCAAGCACTCAAGCAAGAAACAAAGAATTCTCCACTTGCAAAAGGGACTAATGAACATTAAAAAAAAATCACACTAATGAGGACTGTGCTAGCAACTAGTTCATTTTTGGAATTCTTCATCCCACACACATAGAGGTCACAAAAATTAACAAGGCCTTAGAAAAAAGCCTTGGAATCAGTCCCTAGCAAAACTGATTTATTTTCTATGTTCTCTAGGGTTTTTTTTTCTTAATATCTCAACGTTTCCTTCTCTGAACACCTCTTCCAAACAATGACCTGGATAGACTGGATTATGCAGTTCTATTTGTTCCAGTTTGTCACCACAAACCAGATGTCTAGGAAGCGAAGAAAAGCCAGCATCCATCCCATATTCCTAGAGTGAGTGATTGCAACGTGCCCTAATAATCCAGCAAACTTGGGATGGGAGCCACATTCCTACACTAAACCCCCACTGGCTACGCCACTGTACAACCATACCCCGTTCCTTCAGGGAACACCCCCCAGCCACGTCAACTGCAGATCATACCTGCCCACTTTTTATGAACCGCACATCAATTGTAATCTTGCTTAATAGATCGACAAAATCGTAATCCAGGTTCCGCCCGTGGTAAATATTTCCTTTGGCATCCTGAGCAACAATGCTAGTACAGAACCTTCAAAAAGAAAAAGGAGAAAGAATGATTTAAGAAAAAGCTATGACAACGCTTTCGATACTATAGCTGAACTAGCTCAACATTTCAAGAGGAGTAACAGAGTTCATCTTCTGCAAAGTATTCTCCTAATGTAAACATACAAACAGGAGTTCGCATTGTATCATTAACACTTACGCTTCTCAACCTGAGAGAGTAGTCTCATCCTATACTTTTTACTGAAGCTCCTTACAGGTTTTAATTTTAAATTGCAAAAAAAAAAAAAAGGGGGGGGGGGGGGGGGACTGAAGCCCTGCATAACTACCCATCACTACAGTGTCCTCTTTGAGTTATACACAATATCCATAAGGGAAAGTAGTTTCCCACAGAGTCTAACATACTGAACTGTACAATACTTACCAGGTCCCACCTGGCTCAGAAAGTCAAAAGCCGCACTACTGTCTGCACCAGGACAGGTATTACAGACCAGGTAGGAAGCAGCATTTCCACTTGGGAAAAAGTTTCATTATTTCATTCTACTACTTTTCTAAATCAAGATGAAAAGCCAGCATCTAAAAGTGTCCACAAAGTATCAGTCCGAAACTTTCTGGACTTCGTTTTGACAATTATCAATTATTTCACTTCAATTTGGACCCCGTTTATATTTATAAACACAACTAGATTAGAAGTTCTAAGTCCTTTCAAACTGAAACATCAGTTGTTGAAGCATCAGCCATTTGAACAAGAGACTAACCTCTAGAAAAGGGAGTTGGCTGAAATTCCTTTTTTAGTAACAGTTTCAGTTTCATTGAAACAGGCTTTTTTTATCAAGTATATTGAATTAGCAGGGAATTAAAAATTTATTTTCTCTGGAGTTAAAAGTTTGTCATTCCAGTGATGCATAGTACTGCCTTGCAAAACTGTAACGGTGAAAAATTTTGCAGACAAGTAGTTTTTTCCCCAGTTGATGTTTTTTCTTTAGTATTATTAGAGCTAAGAAACTTAAAATTTCATGGGCCTTACCAGAGCTCAGAACGTTCAGTGTCCTCTGTGAAATACTAAGGAAGCTACCCTTTAAAGGACTATCTTACCCGGTATTAATCCTTATTAAAAAAACACCACCTTAACCAAACACCACACATTAAGAAAAAGAATAATCAAAAAGCATGCAAGTGGCTGCGTGCCTCTGCTGTTTATTAAAACCTATAGAGAGCCACGTTTTCAGGATCCTCACAGGCAACATCAAGCGTTTGTTATCCTCCTACACATGCTTCTAGGGCAAAAAAAGACAACTGAACGGAGTATTTTTTCCAGTGAGGTTTTGTTTGCTGCCATAAAGATACGTTGTCCCTTTTCCCTCGTGCAAATCAAAAAGTTGCATTATACAGTCGTTGTGAACATTCATCTAGATGATGGTTTGGAAGCAACTTTATCTCAAGTGAGCGGTTAAAATAATTAGATTGCAACTAATTCTTCTAGTTTCCCTTCTGGGGAATACAACAATTTAGACAAGAGAGCACATTATATCATCTTTGAAGAGAAATGAACCCAAATACTTTGAATGGACAGCCCTTACTTATGAGCAGAAATTACTTTCATACTTTTATACATTTATACAGATGTACACACCCAAAACGTTACAGCTTTATGTTACCTTTCTTAACAAAATAAAAATATTTTTCTTGGTCTCTCGTTCAATTCAGGATACAAACTGCCTAATGAGAATGAAACCTTCCAGCTGAGCATATGACATGGTACAAGAAGGAACAGTGCCAATACCTGCCATGTGTCTTCACCTGCCTTATTGTGCCTTCTCTCGCGCTGAACTAAAGCGAAACTCTACGTCCATTTCTACTAGATTCTGTAAGTACCAGACACTTACGCAGTAGATTCATAGGCGAAGTTAAGCAGGACTCCATCTCCAAGACTTACTCCCAGCGCTTTGCACAGTCCCCGTATTTCCCCCGCAAAGGGTTGCGGCATAAAGAACTCCAGTTCTGCTGCTATCCGCCGAATAACTTCGTGGACCCATTTTGGTACACGTTCACTGCAAAGTACACTCAAGGCATTAGCTAAGAGACAAAAAGGTTTGCAACTTACACCTGGCAGTCAGATACTCGAGGAGCCCGCCGCATTTCCAATCGGCCTGTCCCTGCTGGTGCTGAGCATCAATTAGCAGCCTCTCCCGTGCTCTATCCAGCATCCCTACATCCCGTCTCTCACCGAACGACAGGTTCCTAAGCATTATACCTAATGCCATACGCCTGGTGTTCGGGTTGACGCTCAAAAAGCCCCTTTATTTGTGAGTTCGGAGAGCTTCAGCAGCCCTGCAGCATCACTTGGCCCTTCATGCAGGCCCCGCAGCAGCGGGGCTGGCAGGGAGAGGAGGAGGGCTCCGCGGCGCCGGGGCGGGGGG
>NW_009259530.1:25589-29686 GCF_000687185.1 Egretta garzetta
CCCCCCCGGGCACGACCCACGTGTGACAAACACGCCGCGAGGAGGGTATGGCGCCTTTGCCCTTGAGAGCAGCCAGGCACAGCTCCGGGCTGGCTCCAGCCCACCCCCAGCCTGGAAACAAGGAGGAGAAGGGAAGAGAGGAGACCAGGCGCTATCCTACACTCAAAACCAACATAAAATTAATAGCCTTCCCCCTTTAAGCCACAGAAGTCATCAGGTTTTGGACACACATAAAGCAAAAAAAGTTACAGTAAAAGAGGAGTTCATGTAAATGCAAATTGTACTCCCCACCTCCTCCCATGAGTGGGGTCTCTTCAGACTCTGCTCCATCCCATCTCCATACTACTTGAGCTTCTCCACATCCATGTGCCTTTCCCGCTCCCAGCTACATCTCCTGCACAAGGCCAGCTCATTGCTATCATTCCCAAGTAGCAACCCCGGCCCCTCCCTCAGCAACAGCATTGACTCTGACTGTAACTCTCAAAGTTTTAAAAAGTTTCTCTTTTGTGCTTCTCTATCTTTCTAATGCCTCTAGAAGCTTTTTTTGCTTTAGGAAGTAAGATGTGACAACACCACAAAAACCAACAAGACAATAGGAATTAAAGTGAATACAATTGTGTATTCGACATAGTAGAATATATCTAAGATGAGTGAATTCCCAGATGGGATATCAACATTAACCTGGTTTACTAAGAGGAAAGGGAAAAACTACCCCACTAAATGCTTTCCACTATACTGTGCAAGTCTCCTGTTTGCCCCACAATGAAATTAATTTCAAACAATCAGACTAAGGGAGGCATAAATAACCCCTCAAGTTTCCACTAAAACAGGTGGCTGGGTACAGTACAAAGAACCCATTAATGGGTCAAGGCTGAAGCAGGAGTTGAACCTTTAACCTAAAGAATCCACAGAACTCTGTTTTACTCATGTACACTTTATAAACCAGACACCAGCAAGTCCCACCACAAGATGCACTGACATAGGCAAGTAAGATTCCTTAGTTCTCCCGCATGTGCTAACTTTCTATTCAAATGGCAACATGAAAACTGTCTCCCATTTTCTGATTTTATTTTTGTTCACTTGTATTTAGCTGTATTACAATAATTTGGTTTTATTGTTAATAGTCACTTAGAAAATGGCTTAGTCTGTAAAGTCACATCCCTATGACAGGCACAGACATTATATACACAGTTTATAGACTGAACCAGAAAATTCTTTTTCCTTCCAATTACCTATTCATTAATTGCTTCAAGTGAAATATTTTAACTAGGTTGTATGTTTTAATACTTACACATACAAAACCAGCTGTAAGTAAATTATATTCTATAAAATATTATTGCCTTCTTCCCTAGAATGCTTTAAAAAAAAAATCAAAATCCTGCAAGGATTAAGGCCTCTTCCATCTGTCCTATAGATGCAATATCCAAGAGCTTGGAAGTGTTCAATTTGTCGTTCCGGACAGAACAGTGATAAATCCATAAGGCATTTCAGTCCCTTTCTTCCTTTGGGGGAGTGGTGGGTGGAAACAAGCACTTGTAGGGCTATTTCTTCAAGGGTGATTAAGTACGCCTCTCCATTACCATTCTGTTATTTCAGCAGCCGTTTTCTCTTTTTCAGAAGTGCATCTCGAAGAGCCAGCTAAATATGAAACAAGAATGGAATACTCAAGGTAAGGATAACATGAAGTAAGGAGATAACACAATCACATCAACCACCTTCTTCAATGTCTTCAGTCTCAGAGGAAAACACTAATAGCTTATCAGCTAAAATGGGGAGCAGTACCTGGCAAATGCTAACTACTGCCGTGGCAGAAACTTTGTGGTTATTTAGCTAAAATGCACCAAATTAAAGGAAGAGTTGGGCTTCAAAAAATGTTTCAGTACATCACTAGCACATACTATACAATGAAAAATATTAGAGTAACATAAACTGTCTTCCACTGACTCATATTCAACTAGGAGACATCAAGAAAAAACTTCCGTCCAGTGAGAGCTAAGTAGGATGAAATGGCATTTTTTCAAAGCATATTACGAGTCTTCTTTTCAAGGAGGGGAAGGAAGGATGCTGGAGTATTGGCAAGCACTATATCACGCTGAAGAGACTTTGTTGTGTATTTTAGACATGCTTGCTTTAGTATGGGGATTTAGCTCTGGACTATAGACAGCAGTCCATTTCATTCTACCACCAAAGAGGGCAGCAGAACACTGTATCCTACAACTATTGTACTTCAACTCACTTTTAACAACTATTTCCAAATCACAGTCAACAGAACTGATGCTGTGGCCTAACTTCAGCAAATGAAGTATGAATAAAATCCCTATTTCACTGTTCAGCTGTTATATTTAAACTCAAAACATTAATCAGGAGTGAAACCATTTGCAATGGCTTTTCAGAAAGAGAGCCAAATTTAAGAATCATCATCAAGAGCAGTTTCCTAAAAGCACCTGGATTGTTTGATTGTGATGGTTTATGTGTTTTAAGAGCTAGGATAACATGATCAGCATTATCTGGGGTGAGGCAGAATGATACCAAATAAAAAGCCTACAGAGGATCTTAGTCCAGGTTTTCTTGTTGAACCAAAACACTTAAGACATGTTCTCTACCAAGTCTACAAACAGTTTCAGTCTTGCTGCTCTTAAGGCAATAAATTGCAGACAACTACATATGATCCTTATATGATCCTGACTCACAAAGGAGGGTTTATAAAAGCAGCATCTGAACGCTCAGAACCTAGCGAGGAAGCACAAAAATTAACACCACACAAACAAGACCCCTGCATAATTGGATTATTCTAGAAGTTTTTCTTGGAACATGTTCAAAGGAGTTCAATTTTATAACACCCTGTAAAGCCCTAGATTGGCCATCTGCCAGGTTAGATAAAAGGATTTTAAGGCAGATTGTTGTTGTTAGCACAGACTTACCCTGCCAAGGTGAAACACAGCAGGGCAAGGCAATATGCCTTACACCCATTCTCTGGCAACAGCTGCCACTGTTTGGGCATTATCCCCAGCAGGGGAGTCCCTGTCCACACTCCATACTTGCCAGCTCAACTAATCCCAGACACATGGGGGAGCTACACAGGCTCCCTGCCCAAAGCCTTCAGGAGCAAAGTCATCCCTCAAAGTTTCTGCCTTGCCTTTTAGATATCCCTTCAGCTACCCTCAGCAGAGCTGCCTGCAGGAACATGCAGTAACTGGACTGCCACATAAATGTTTGTAGCTTGCACATCCTTTCACAAGGGATGCCTCAAATCTCATCAGCCCTGTGGCCAGGATATAGCCAAGGAAGCAGCAGAGGGCAGGGGCTTCACCACCAAGAGCATATTGTGAAACTACCATGGCAGGCTGGACCAAGGCAATCATTTTTTTCCTCAACAGTTTCAAATATGTAATAAACAGCATTTACGTCTGTGGTTTAAGTACTTTTGTGACAAGCTACTAGATGACCTCAAGGCCAGGACAGACAAGTAACACAACAGTAACAGGACCAAAGTCCAAGAAATAATACAGAGAGTGAAGAAACATGCTAAAAGCTTGTCCTGAATTAACTCCTCCATATCAGGGAAACATTTTTTCTATCACATGATTATAGCATTCTAACATGATCTTTAATTCATGTAAAGGAAAATAAACCACATAATCACTACCTTCCTAACCTACACGTGACTTTGCAAACGAGACTTGGTCCTCAAAGCATTTTCAAGAGAAGAGGCTGACCAAAGCATTCTTCACCACCTCAATCTGATATACCTCCTGGGGTGGGATTCAAGGGAAGCCACCTAGCCCACAGACCTTCCCAGCCATTAAACTCAAGAAAACAGCTACAACTTCCAGCACAGGATAGACAGCACTTAACTGCATTCTAAGTTTACTGCTCAGACTGCCCCACCTATTTGCAACATGAAATATTACCTGTTTTTCCCTGAAAGAACGCTTATTTTTTGTCCGGACACTATGGCTATATCTCATCATCATGAAGTTCTTGTGCTTTTGCTTTTCTTTGTTGGAAGAGCTGGCAAACGGGTTAATTCTTGTTTTCTTTTTCACAAATTCTTTTCTGTCTGTTTTCCCAGCCTAGAATAGACAACATAATATAGT
>NW_009259530.1:29704-43518 GCF_000687185.1 Egretta garzetta
GCAGAAACAATAAATCCGGGTTCAGTATGACTTTCTGTGTACATACGTATTCTTCCATGCTGCCTCTATTACATTACAGTGAAAGCTGGGTGCGTCCGTGTTGGTATTTTCATTGTCATGCATGACCAGCAAGAGGCTGTTTATCTGTTACAGCTCAGATGCAACAACAAAAAACTATACAAAGCATTTCTCAGAAGACAGATGGCAGCTGGGCACCCATTTGCAAAACACAGCCCCACCACCACCTCCTCCTGCAGGGGAGGAAAAACACAAACCCAAATCTAGAAAGACAGAGCATATGAAATAGCCAAGCTGCTCACCATTGCAGTTGCCAGTCTGGTCTCCTTGTCCGATTTAGGCTTCTTATGCAGATGTTCAATATCTCTGAGTGAAAGCAGCTCTCCCCTACACACACAGAAATTCAAAAGGCCATCACACACAAAACTTCACGTGGCAAGAAAAACAAAACACCCTCTGGACCCTTTGTCTCTATCTTATTCCACCATCTTCCTATTAACTTTTACACAAGCACATCTTGTTGTTTCTCTCCGGCTAATTCTCATGCTTTGGACAACCCTTACAGAAGTCTCTCGTGACAGTTTTTCAAGTCCTGCTTTAACCACAAAGGTTAAGAAACTCTGGAGAGATGACCATGCAACTACTGCTACAAAAACTATGGCTATTGGTCTGACCAAGCAAAGCAGTCCCATAGTTCCCATCAGCCCCTCATCTCTCTTCTCCCAGGTATAAAACAACCCCCCTGGGGCCAGGAGCCCTTCTAAAGCGTGTGTGGCTGTTTGCTACCTATCACCAGGGGACACTGACCTAAAGCAGAGCTCTGTGCCCTTCTGCAGTTAAAAGCTGTCTCACCAGGTTGTAGGAAAGCAAGCACTCATCGGTATTTCATATCCTACCTGCCGTCCTCCTCTTCATCATCTATTTCAATATTTTTTCTCTTGGCAGCTTTGCCAGGTGCAGAATTAAGTTCTTTGGAGAGCTGGGCAAGGCGTATTTTGTGGAAGTCTTCTTGGGTTAGCAGCCTGCTTGTACTGACTGCTGCAGCCTTGGCTTTTCGCTCCTCTAAGGGCATGCTTTTCACCTTCTCTGCCTTTTGAAAGAAGTGCAAAAGAAAAATCATCTAAAGCTTTGCAAACTATTTCTGTGCCATAATCTACAACCCTTGCCTCCCTAATACCTATGCAGGGGCAATATTGGTATGAAGTGCTATAGCCAGCTGTTAGGATTCTTTATAGTCTTACGTTCAACATGTATTATTACAAGAGGGAAGTACTTACACCCCTTTGGATTTCAGAGTAAATAAAAGCACTCATGTATATGATAGCTTTGAAGGAATTTAGCACTGGGACAGAACTCCATCTCTCCCCCTCAACCTAACATGCATACTTTTCAGCACAGGTGCTCCATGGTACTTCAACCTCACTGATTTTGGTCAAGTTACTCCACAGCCCTGTATAGTTTATTGTGAGCAGCCACATGAAGGTACAGAGCAACAGAAACTTATCAGCTATTAACAAGACTTATTTGTATTTGAGGTAGAAGACACTTGAAACTCACTACTTCTTGCTGCTCCTCATCTGAAGAGTGATGCACATCAATCCATTCTCCATCTTCGTTATCTTCTTCCTCACTCAGACTAGCACTTTCCCATCCATCTGCTCCAGGGAAGAAGTTCAGTGTTGTTAATACTGATTCAGTGTAACTGCTTGAGTTAGGCATCATTTCAGAGTGGATTACAAGCTCTCACCGCCTTTGATTACCTGTCAGTTAATTGCATTTGCACCCAGAGACATGCTTACCAAACAGGCGAGCTGTAGGCTCTCAGTATCCCATCCTTAGAACTACGTAGACATTACAAAGATGTAAGATACTTCACACATCACTATTTTTTTAATGTTCTTAGAAGGCATCTACAGCTGAACAGACCAGCAGCTCCCAAGCTTTCCCACTGGCAAGTTCAACTACTAAATTCTATCTGGCTCACAACTGATTCAGAGGTGTGCAAAAAAACCCCTCAGCTTTCATTTCTTAGCACACCCATCACCACATGCATGTTCTGTTACACACACCAGTTTTTATAGTGATAACTGCATATGGCAATGTGAGATCTTTGAAAACACACACACCCCTGCAACTGACTGCTTAAAACAGCTGGTCTATTTTGTCATTACTGTGAGCTGCAGTCGCCTTAATACATTTATTTATTACGAGCTTTCAATAAACCTGGAACCATGGTGATCAGAGCCTTCACAGGAAATGCATTTACATACACCTCATACACTCAAAACCAAGCCAACCATAGAAAATAACCAAAGCAGCTTGCAACAAGTCAGGGTTGCAGCAAGCTGTACCATAATGCTATGCTCTGCAAAGCTTAACTCATGTGAAGTTAAAAGATCCTCAAGACAAAGTGCATTTGGGACAGTCTCTGAAGCACAGTGGTTTACAGATGCTAATCATTATTACACTGTTCAGTGATCCCATTCCCCACTCCCTGCCATCTAAACCAAGGAGGGAAGCAATGCAGTTTATAGCTAAGTTACTTTCTACAGTATACACATCACTCTTCACTATTGTTCAAACTGACTGATGTGCTAAAATTATCAGCTTCAGAAACCAAAGCAAGGAAGATTTTTCTACTCATTGCTGCACTCACGCATAAAAAACATGACATATCAGGGTGTTTATTCCTCCAGTACACCTCCACTGCAATATCCCTAATGGCCTCACACTTGATTTGCCGAACTTGTCTGGCTTGATTTTCAAGTCCCTCCCCCATGTCCCCCCCCAATTCAGGCAGGGTTCCAGGTTGTGTGGAACATTTACACAGGAAGTGAATTAAATAAGCCAAATACTATTTTGAAGTACCATTTCAGTGGTTTATAATACACAACAAAGTTTACTTTACTAAGAACTGAACAAATGAAGTTTCATAGCTGTCTGTCCCTCTGCTTTTCCACCCCTCAGTGCCTATCATACAAAGCCACACAATAACAAACTTGACTCGATAATTTGCACTTACTCAAGCATCATATCAGTGCTCCTCAATGGACAAATACAGATGTGCAAGCCACAGCTCGTGACAGCAACAAATAAAATGCACCACCACAAAATTTTATGTCCAAATAAAAGCTTAGTGACAATAACGCTCAAAATAGAAGTGGTAAAGAAAAAAGGCTGACCTTCCTCTTTGGTTCCTCCCTGTTCTTTTTGACTCTCAACATCCAGTACTTCTGCTCCTGGAATATAATCTTTGGCATCCAGTTCTCCATATTCATGAATCCTGGCTTCCAATGAGGCCTCGGTAGGCTTACCCTTTAAGTTAATAAAATACATTTTAAGCAGGCTTCTATTTTAATCCCCACAAATCCATGAAGAAATCTGGGGGAGAGGAGGGTGCAGGTGGAAAAGAAATTCTGCCTGGTGAAATAAGAAAACATCTTGAATCTCTATTAAGTTGAACAAACTCTAGGAATACAGTCAAGTTTCTGTAGCACAATCCTTCTGTCAATGTGTTTGATGAATTTGAACAAAGACAGTCTTGAAATAAGAGCACGCCACTTCAAAATGCAGCAAGGGAGCAGGCAGGGGAAGAACGTGGGCATAACTCCACCTCATTCTGAAGAGGCTGAGACCAGTTCTCATCAGTTTTTGAGCACAAGCCTACATTTCTGGTGAATGCAATGCACAAACTCACCCTGAATTTCTTCTGCAGCATCTCTGGATTCAGAGAACGGAATAGGTGTATCAGAGTTCTCGCAGACATCATCACATCTACCCAGAAATAAAAAAAAGAGTCAAGAATAAATATAGGAAAGCAGAATTCTGAGAAAACTGAAAACCCACTCAGATAATGAGTCTTTACAGCCTGCTCATGCCTTTTCTTACATTATAGCTCCCTATGATCTCTCCAATGCAGGATCCAGCTCTTTCTTAGGGGTACATCTTTATTAGCAAGCACTTGCCCTTCAGTTTTGTCAGTTAGCTCCCCTGCCATAACTACCCTTGTGCGCTTTGTCTCCTATGCATATATACTCAAAATACAGAGAAATGCAACAGACCTGTTGAAAATGATACCTCTCAGCCCACAAAACCATTTAAGACATCACTGTTATGAAGGCTATAACAATGGAGGACCAGATAATACAGGAGAAAAACAATCTAGAAGCCATACCCATGTAACACACTTACTTTTATTTTTATGAGTCTTGTACTGAACGAGGTCTTGGAGCAGATCTTCTGTCATGGCTAACGGACATCTCGCAGTGATTTCTTTTATGGCATTGATGCTAAAAAAATGGAAGCAAGTTATTTTCTCAAGACCACAGCTGGGAGAGACTTCCACCAGCCCAGTAACAGAATGAATTATCTGAAACTTGAAGAACCATGTCTACACACTATTGTCTGCCCCACTGAGTGCTTAGTCGTCTTTGAGGATAGTTCAGCTCTCTCCTACATTTACTGATTGTTCTCTATTCCACTTACACCCAAGCCTTCACAAATACCTCTCTCAACTAGTCAAAGAAAGTACATTACAGTTCCACTAACAGCAATGTTTAGATTTACCAATAGTGAAATTTCACCCACAAAACATTCGAGTTCTAAGTCCTGAACTATGGTGCTAGCCACTCACTGAGTATATACAAATACATTAATTCACAGACAAGAGGTCTGCCCTCAAAGTAGAAATAACAATATCAAGGAAGGAAAATACAAGACCAAGCAACAAATAAAAAAAGCCCATCACGAAACCCAGAAAACTCACAGCACTAAGCATAGAAATCCTTAATTCTGGGCAATTTAAAACACTGCCTGCAAAAATAAGGGAAGTTTATGCTGAGATACTGTCCTAACTTTTTTATTCAAGCAGGTTCTTGAAAGATTAGTAAAACTGACAGGATTAGCAAGTTGCAGGTTGTTTAAAAAAAAAGGTATTTTTCCACATATAAAGAGAGTTTGACAGGTTTTCTAAGATTCTGTACCCACCCTACAGTCATGACCTCTCCAGAATTCTTGTCAGTGACAAAGTTGTTGGCAATGGTCATTAACACTGACTGGATAATCTGAAAATAAGAAAAGGTTTTCTTAACTTAATGCTTATTTCACAAATCTGAAACTTACTACATATTATTAACAGACAGAGCCCTTTTCATATAAAGAAAGAGCTCAGGACTTGTCACTATAGCCTGCAAAATGTTCTAGACACAAATTCTCATACATAAATCAAGACAGTCACGGGTGGGTTTTTTACCTTTATACAAAACAATCCCTTGGAACTTGCAGAAGAACCAAAATTACCATAAGCTTTTCAAGACCCAAGTTCTGACCAGATTCCCTTGCCCTCCTCCCCATGAATGCACTCAGCGATATTGCCATGCTGGCCTACTGTCCATTTTTAGCAGCACCAAAGATAGGTGAAATACTGACCTCAGGTGGCACTAGCTGATGTGAAGCTTGTG
Organism: Egretta garzetta; assembly: GCF_000687185.1. NCBI lineage: Eukaryota > Metazoa > Chordata > Aves > Pelecaniformes > Ardeidae > Egretta > Egretta garzetta. The sequence goes on from NW_009259530.1 coordinate 35,182, forward strand.
CAGCAAATAGAAGAATCTTTGTCACTTCTGGAAGAAAAGTGGGAAGATGATGTCAAAGGATATTGCTGCAGCTTAGTCTGGCCCGTAAAGGCATCCACCAGAAGAGCTAACTCAGTAAGATGCTCAGTCTAAGCCTCAGAGCCATTTCAGTCTCAATTTATTTGGGAAAACCATTTCTCCTCTTCCACCAAGCATTAGAAACTCATCTAGTCTCCACCTCAGCAGCAGTGCAGGCCCTCAATAGCCAGCTAAGATAAAAAGAAATGCTTTCTAACTAGAGTGAAACCCCAGTAAGACAAAGCAGCAAGAGGCAGCCGTGCTTTGCTCAGTTAGACAGGATTTGCAAGGAACTAGGGACTCAGTAGGTTTTGCTCCATTGCCAGAGTTACTCAAATGGTCAGGTAAGGAGCATTGAGTGCACACAGCTTCCACAGAAGTCCAAAGCCCTTTCCAGTTCTGGCAGTAAGGGCCTCTTACTTCCTTCATCCACACTCTCTGGACTACTCTTACTCTCTACTACCTGCTAAGCTACTGTTACCTGTTCTTTTACAGCACCGCTTCCAAGAACCAACTGTAAATGTGACATGATGGAGCAGCAGTGTTAACTACTAGCAGCTACTTACCTCTCTGATGCGGCTGTAGGAATCTCTGAACAAAGGGGTAGAAATTAAAAAGAAAAAGCTGCAAGAAATAAATTTAACAGATTAACTTTTTGTCTCTTAACTTGAAATCACCTTCACAGGCTCATATGCTGTAAAGCAATCCATGATTCTATACAGCTTGCTCCCCAAATGCCTTAGGTTTTATTGCATGATACACTGGCCTGTCTTGACCTTGCTATGTGTGGAGATGAGAAAATGACTTGTACAAAGGAAATACAAGGCTCAATCCCAAGCTCTGAAATCCAGAGTTGTTCTTGTTAGACTGCACAGAACTCAAATTGGAGCACTCTTCCAGGCAATGCTACAATGTGCCACTTTTTGCCTCAGTGATGCTATCTTCTCTCCCAAAACAGGAAGAGACTCCAGTAATTTTCATCATGCTTTGGCTGTACCTCAGCCAAAATTCACAAGCAGTTCCTGAACTCCTCTGAAAAGCCCTTCTTTCAAGAACCTCCCAGGAGGACACGCATCTTGAAAAAGACATGTTCTCCTCTATTTGTCAGGGACAGCCCAGCTATTGCAGACCAACAGCTTACTCTAGCAGAGCTCACTTAGTACCACAGCAGGCTACACCACCACCACACCATTCCATGAGGCCCACAGGCAACTACCCAACCCTTTAGCTGCGCTTTTCAACATACAGCAAAATGAAACCTTATTTTCCAGAGGCACAAGGTCAGAGTACACCACCACCCAAACCAGGCCAGCCAGCTACCAGACTATTCTAAAATGATCAGAATACGTACCTCATGTATTCCAACCAGCCTAGATATTAGGTCCATGAGCATCATCTTCACTTCAAATCGTTCCTTACAGTTCTCCAGCTGCTTCAGCAGTTTCTCTGCAAAGTCTAGAAGAAGCAGTAATAGATTTGTGGCAAACAGAGCACCATGCAGAACTCAGCTAGAATTAAGTAAAAAAGGCCGACCACTTGGTTTGGGGTTTTTTTAATAGAATAAAATAAAGGTGGCCAGAGCACTTCCCCTGCTTGGTTTGGGGTTTTTTTAAGCCCCAGTGCCCTTGCACAGAATAAAATAAAGGTGGCCAGAGCACTTCCCCTATGCATTATTTTTCTTCATGCCTAGAAGATCTAAAGCTGCACACAGGTTCCAAGGGGAGGAAAACTAGCAGCAGTTCCACAACATCATAAGCAGGGGTCAGTATTTAAAGCTAGATTTTTTTTAGATATATTTTGGATTCATCTGAAAAGCAAAACGCCCAGAGGTTCACTAAGTCAGACTAAGACCAACTCGAGCACTATTAGACAAACATCAGACTGGCAATAGAAATACATTTTTGAAGGGGGTAAGCCTAAGAAGCTATAGTAGAGAAGTTGCTTCCCAATCACACAATTTTTGGCCTTCATACATCCAAGAGCTAGACAGCCACGTCCTGATCTGTAGCAACCTGAAGCGGACGATGTCATATTGCTCCTTCCTTGTCTGACTATGTAGCACTACAACAAGCATAACAGGATGGATCTCACCTTTTTCAAGTGCTACGGAACTCTGGGATCAAGAACACTACAAGCATCACATTGTCACATTTGCTTCTCCTCATCACTTGCTTTCTCCTCAGAGTTGCATCTAAGCTTCAGTGACTGGGATTAACACAGAAATTGGAAAAAAGACAAAATGCAATGCATGCTTGCCTTGGGGATCATGAATCAGGTGAATAGCAGAGAAGTTGAACACCTCTGGCTTGCTCTTCTTTTTCTGTTTCTGCATGGCAAAAAAAGAGACTTTTTCTTTCCTTGAAAAAGCTGCAAGCGCTTCAGTTTCAGGCTACTGTTAAAAGCTGCTCTTTACCATTCTTCAAAGCGAGGCACTTTAAGTAAACTATCACTTTTCAGTCACATGGGGTTTTCTGCCACCTGACTTAAGAGGCAACAGGAGCTGTGTTACCAAGTTACTTGTCAGGAAACCCCATACTTTAAAATAGGGGACCACACAAAGGGCACCCAGAGCAGAACTAATCCGCAACTTAGCCTGTAAGTCTGCTTCACAACAGCTCCCTCCCAGGCCAACACAGCATATGCGTGGCCAATGGATGCTAGTACACCTGAGGACACGACTAAAGGTAGCCAAGTCCACAGGGGCAACAGCACGATTTCAGCACTTGAAGGATTAAGCTAAGCTGCTGGCAATTCAGGCACCACTCTCCTCACCTTGAGCACCTTCATTGCTTTTTCCAGTTTCTTCTTACGCTTGGTGGTTTTCTTGTTAGTTGCATACCTCATCATCAGATCCCTGGCTGTGGGAACATCATCCTTGAGAAAGAACACAGGGAAAACAAGACTCAGGTGACACAAGGCTTCAAACAGGAATCGGAGAAACAAGACATATCAGTATTTTTCAGTATCAGGTACTATATTTGAAAGCTCATCCTGCTTCTAAATTTCATCATACAGAAATACTAGCCTTTAAAATCCCAATTCCATAAAACTAGCCACATACCTACATGCAAAAGAGGTCACAAACACTTAATAGCACATGAACACAATTGGTTTTACAGCTGGTTAGAGTATATTGTTCCATCACAGACAAATAACATCCTGTTCTGGAGATTCTAAACTGAAATCCTGCAAGGTTATCAGCCTTTTCAAAGTAACTGAATTATGTTTGTTTGTACATAAGTGGGGAGTAGAGCACAAGGGAAAACCAAAGACAAAACCGACAGCTGAAAAGTTAAACCAGCTTCTAATACACCAGGGTGAAAGCCTGGTCCCACAGCTCTACATTACACTACCAGCAATTCACATCTTCCTGAACCACACTGACCAGGTCTTCGAAGTGAATTGCTTCCTTCACAAGAGGAAAGCAGAGGAGCTCTTCGCATTAGTCTTGAGACAGACAGCAAAGGCATCCTGTTAGCTGTTGGGGCCAGCTGTCAAAAACACTGACCTTTTTTGGGAAGCTCAAAAATATCCGGAAGAAACAAGATGGTAAACTAACACAGAAGGGGACAGACTAGCAGAGCCAGGGTCACTAGCACAAGACCTGTACTGGAGTTGGAAGAATGGTGAGGACAAGATTTTATCACAACACCCACCTCTGATTCTGAGTCACTGTCTTGTTTTTCATCTTCATCTCTCCCAAGGAAGAACTTCAAACTAGCAACTAATACCTGAAAAGCAAAGTAAGTTCATGGAGGACAGGACAAACTGATGGGAGATTTTACAACAGCCCTACATCCTCATCTTCGGTTATGCAAAGACTCTCCCCATTTTTTATAGGCATGGATATGAACAGAAAGCAAAACAAATCACAGACCAAAAGCCACAAGTGTTTTAGACACAGTCAATTTTTGCTGCGAATCCTCAACAGAGGCACAGAATCAAAAAGTAGCTGGGCTTCCACCATGCCTGCAGCAAGTTCCAAGATGCAAACTCTCTTCCTATCATTCTGCAAAGCAATTTCAATATAATTGCTCTACACCAACATTAGGAAGTCCTGCACAGCTGAAACCTGAGACAGTGCTCAGAACACCAACCTTTTAGTAGTTTATACACCTTTATTGGTGGGGGTTTTTTTGTTAGTTTTGGTTGGGTTTTATTGAATGGAACAGCTTTTGGACCTTCATAGTGTAAGAACTTATCACAAACCATAGTACAAGTTCTTAAAACCTCCAGCACTGCAGAAAACACACAGATGACAGAAGGCCTAAGATTCATCCCTCAAGCCCCAGGCAGGATAGCAGCTCTCCAAATTTAACAACTGAAAGCCTTAATTCTCGAGTGCTGATTACGAGGAGGTGATATTTGACAGTCTCTTCTGAGTAGCAGTGGGAAGTACACATACCCTCCCCACACCAGCCTGCACACATTAGACCATAAGCTTTCAATTCTGCTGCTCTGTACCTAATCACCCAATGCTGACTCCTCCTACAACACAAGAGGTATTTTGCAAATAAAGCAAGCAGAAGACAAATCATCAGTGAAGCTTGTTAACAATTACAAAAAAAAGTTGCATCCACAGCAAAAAAGGTAGCTTAGGTAACATCCAGTCTCATCAAGTGATTTCTGTTCTCACCTTTGTCACTTTTGAAAAGCAGGCAGTCGTGATGACATTTACTGTTTTGGCATCGTTCCTGGAATAAACAAGACATCACCTTTTAAGCTGCCAATTTCAATTTTTTCTCAGAAAAATTATGTTTCATGAAATGTGACTCCTAACGAGCAGGAAGCTGCATTAGAATCAAGTCTCTCAATGCTCTAAGCAGCTTTGCAAGCTAAGAACTTAAGCTATCATTTTCTTTTACTGTTCTAACATGGCAATAGCTTCATCTAAATCAGCAGACACTTGTGTTCCATCTGGTTCACACTGTGACTGAAGGGATAGAAAGGGTAAGCTCCAGTAATGGAAGTCAGCTTCCCACTTCTTCCCCTGGTAAAAAAGTAAACCCTTTGCTTGGTAAAAAAAATCCATGCAGAATTCCAACTAGTATTAGAGAAGTGGCTGGATAGTTTTGAAATCAAGTATGCTTTAAAAATGAGGGTTTTTAAGAAATAAAGCTACAGAAATTCATTTGACTTTATACGAAGTCTCATGTACTTACAAGCCTACTTGCTAAAACTGCCAAAGTCTTTTCCTTTCAGCAACACTAGTTTTTTCATCAGTCCCTGTTTTTCAGGGAAAATAGTTCTCAACCCACTACTACACAATAATTATTTTAAAGCTGCTGATTTTTTTTGTGGCATGGAATAAACGCTATTTCTGTAAACGCTATGCATCAAGATTTTTATACCCAAACACCCCCAGCACCACACCCTGTCTGCCAGCTGTGGTTTCTCTGCAATGCATTGCAAGAGCAATGTTCATTCACACCCCAGCTGAACTCAGACATCGCCAAGAACTTATCCCAAGTAAGAAATGCAGTAACTGCACCATTAGCGCTCTGCCACCCCTCTGTTCTGCAGATCGCTAAGCAGCAGCAGGCACACCCCTCACCAGCAGTTATCACCTGCTGCATTTGTACAGTTCATTTCTGTTCAAGAACCAGGAAGAGCAAAGGAGTTACAAACTGAAGGGATTAAAAGCCTCGCATATGCTTTTACCATCAAACAGCAAGTGGTGCTGAAGAGACTACCATCTCCTCATGCAGCTTTCCACTGGCTAACACCTGCTCTGGCATTTTGTAACCCAACATAAAGATTCAGCAACATCTATTAGGTACAAGACAGCAGTCCACAATAGTCTACGTGCTTTTAATCCTTTCAATTCTTATCTAGGCAATGATTTTTCAAGCTGCTATGTGCTGAAAACAGGAGCTATATTATAGCTTCACAAAAACCCCAAAACTCAAAGCACCCATTAGATCAGCCTTCTAGAATGAAATTACAGACTTAAGAAAACTAGAGGAAAAACCAGAATTCCTCCTTCCACTGTACATCACAAGCTGGATGCTGATATTAGCAGCTTTTATGTGCAAAAGCTCAAAAAAGCGAGCTGCACAGCTTCGGTTTCGAACGCGATTCACACAATTTACACACCTTTTTCAAGACAGACATCAAACATTCATCCTCTATAACACAGACTCCACGCATGACAGTATTTCTTGTCACCTAAATTCCATTCCACATAACAGCCCCGCAGAACACAAGTAAGATAAATGCATTTAAGTCACTTCCCCCTGCATTACATTTTGCACTACATGCCACAAGCAATGTCAGCCTGGCTGCCCCATGATAAACAGGGAATCAACATGAGCCTGCCAGACCTACCAAATATTCCGTCTGTAAAGTTCAATCATCACATCCAGAGAGATCTTGGCAGCAGTGGGATTGCTGTCTCTCAGCATAGTGTACATGAAGTTCTGCAGTGTCTAAGAAATAAGTTTGGAAACATGTATCGTTAGAAGTGTTTCACAGCATCAAGAGGTTAAACTGAAGTATATCTGAAAGCTAAGATACTTACTGTGTTTACTTTATTGTTTTTGTGTTTAGCATTGACATTCTTGATGTCTGACACGATGTGAGTGTACAAAGTCTGTAAATGGAGAGACGACAGGGAGTTACCTACACAAGTCATGCAGAGAACACAGGTACATTACCATTCCCCCAAAGTCTCTAAGTACTAAAAAGAGAGACCAAGCTGATCGCCACTGAGAATATTATTTTCTCTTTTAAGTTAGAGTTGGAAAAATAAGAAGTTATCCTGTAAAGTCTCATGTACGCTTTATGTATTTGAAAAGCATACTTAATTTACAGTAAGGCAGGAAAATGAACAGCATTAAGTCTTGATTAAGAAAATCCCACCCCTGCTTCACTCAGGCACATCCTAATGGCCAGTTTAGCAATTCTGGTTGCAGAAAGCAACTATTTCCACTTGTATGGCAGAAAACCTGGAACATGGCTTTAACCCGCCACTGGTTTAGTTTTAGTTGCTTTACTCAGAACTTCTCACAAAGAATTCAGCAAGGCCTGCTCTGACAAGAACATATTTATGCTTTTCACCTGTAGACACATCCAAGTTGCTCAATTCCAAACACAGGACAGGCTACAGCCTGCAATAGCACAGTAGAGATGTTTACACAGCATGCTTCAGGACTAATCAAACACACAGATCAAGTCTTGCCTCCAGCACTGTCAAATGCTGAAAAAGCAGAGCTACTTCAAACTTTCTTATATTGTTACCAAGGGGAGGACAACAGCTGCCTGCCAGTGCTGCTTAACTTGAGGCAACTTGGTCAAAACCCACTGGAAATCAAGACCAGTATTTGTAAGCATGGCTTACTTTTCGTAGAAGCTTATCATGACACCGCAGCAGTTGAAAGAAGAGCTCCAGCAGACTCGTTGGATTTATTAGATTCTTGTTTCTTAACAATATCAAAGCCTTACATAAAGTCTGTAAGAGATACAAGGAATCAGAACCAAAATTTCCTCATACCCCCCACTTTCCCTCTTGATTAAAAAATTACGAAGCACACCATAAACTCTTATCTCACACATGAAGGGTGTGTTTTAAGCACAGGATGCTGTCTGCCCCAAACACCTTTCTGGGGGGGTCTTACCATGCGCAGGTCTGCGTCCAGGACTGTATGGTGGTAGGAGAGGAGCTCCTTCAGCTGCTGGGGAAAGCTGGCCATGTGCTCTGGGTAGCAGTGGGCAACCTGGGTGGAGACAGACCCAGCTGAAACCTCTGCCAAAATCCCCGGGTCACCTCCGAGCCCCAGCAAGGGGTCAGATATTGTAAGCAAGCAATAACATTATCATCATCGTCATATGATAACAATTTAACCTACACAATGAAAAGTTATTATCAATACCAGATCTAAGAGTTACGGTGCAACTAAAATCCTTTCCAAAAATTGTATAAACGCTCAAAAAGAAAAACTTGCATTCTGGAAACTGGCAACACTGCTGCAGAAATCTTGGTCAATGCACAGCTTTATGGCAACCCCGGCAGGGCTGCAAGAGCAAAACTGAGTGAAATGCTCGGCTGCAGCCGCCCCGGTGAGGGCACAGCCCCTGGGGCCGGGCTCGGGGCCACAGCCCCCCTCGGGAAGGGCAGCCGCTTACCTGCGCCAGGAACATCACCAGTTCGGCCAGCTCCTTACTGGGCTTGTCCGGTTGGAAGGTGAAAATCTCCACATGGGACTGGTAGTGGTGGTACTGCTGGAGGAACTGAGCAGACACAGGGGCGGCGGCTGAGCGGGACGGCCAACACCCGCCCGG
>NW_009259530.1:43686-73624 GCF_000687185.1 Egretta garzetta
CGCCAAGGGACAAACTTGTGCGAGACGCTCCGGGCGGCCGCCTCCGCGCACGCTTTCCCCATGATTTCTCCCCCTCCCTTGCATTACGTCACTCCAGCGCAGTGACTCCGCACCCGCGCTGGCTGGGTCACACGTCCTCACCCGGTGGGAAAAAGGCAGCTTTTACACACTAAGCGCTGCCAGCTGTGCAGCAACCCTGCTGAGCAATCGGATCTGGCCCTTAACTGTTGTGTTCCTCACGGCAGGTGCCACCAACCCACAGCACTGACAAGCTGCAAGACCCGAGCGCACAAGGCAGAGAGCGCCATCAGCGCTGGCTCCCCACTCCAGCACCGTGTTTGGATTGGCACAGCCCTGAGCAGCAAGCACCAGCACCACAAAGCACCGTGTGTCCCCTGCACCCGCTGCTACAGCCAGGGCAATGGGCACAGCAGCAGCCTGGGCAGGTTTGTCCTCGTACTGGCATCTCAGGCTAGAGCCCCCGGGGCTCTTGCAGCCCAGAGCAGATCTTCGGGACATAAAGGCCAAGTGAACTCTTGAAATGAGCCCGAGACTAATAAGAAAAGAACTTTCAAAAAGCACTTTAGCTGTTCATGAAGAAAGCCTTCAGCAGGGCTTTTACCTGCCTAGAACTGGTGTTAAAAAGCATCTTTTCTTTCCTGTTCACCTCATTGTTGCGCTAAAATGATCACACCAAAGAAATTAAGTCCTGTGCTAGGTATTGGCAGGTCATATTCAGCATATCAATTCTTTGTTATGGAGCCTTGGGGCTCCAACTCTGTAACAAGTTCCCTGACTTGAACAGCTATTTAATGACAAAACATGGAGTCCTGTTAGTGTTTTATCTGTTCTAACACAGCTAAATCCCAGTAGCTTTCAAAGCCCAGCCTTCGGGGCTTTTTTCCAAAGCCAAATACCATGTGCAACATTTCTTATGCAATTTATGCAGCTGAAGACATAATGTCTCTACTCACGTCATCTCAGTATGTTCACAGGTAGTGCTGCTGAGAAACAGACCAATTTTTTATGGAAACTGCAGCTGAACAACATTGCAATCTTTCCAGACACAGAGGCACTGTCTTCCCTAGAAATACAAGTGCCCTAGAAAAAAGAAACCCCAGAGACCTTACCTTGTTCCAGAAAACATAGGTATTTCCAAAACATACCTTGCTCCGCATTCATGACCAATGAATCAAGCGCCCTGCCTTTTCACCAGGTGCCTAAATGCATGTAGGAAATAGCATGACAAATACAGTACTTAAAGACATGTTGCACATCAAAATTATAGCTCCTTTGTAAACAAACTAGTTTAAAAAAATCTCACCTGGTCATCAGCTCTGCATTCCTACTTCTTACAGAAGCAATTGCTTCTATTTACACTCACAGGCTGGCCAAGCAATCAAGTGGGGGGAATTACTATTAACAGCCAATAAATGGGAATGAGAAGGTACGTATCCTGTTAACCTGATTTCTTGGCCTAGAAATTGTTACATGAAACCACAGCTTTCAACCCAGTAGTTAACTCTTCATTTATGTGTCTGTCTTCAACAAAACTTCACAGCTGTGAAGCATCTTGAGTAAGTACAAATCAGCCTTGATCAGTACTACAACTACATTACTCTGCCCTTGAATTGCACTGAAAAAAATCACAAGCTTGGAGCACAGAACAAGAACAAATATTTATTTATGGTAGTTAGAATAAAACTTCTTCTGTAGTATTCTTGAACACCTCGCAGAGTCAGGAAAAAACCTATGGAACATGTATTTCTACTCTAAGCTTTTTTTCCTACTCCATACTTATTGGTCTGGAGTATCATCCTACCAGCCAAACCAAGTAGGGACTTAGTCTGAGAAGAAACCCTAGCAGACAGCTGACCTCAAGGATTACCTTTTCCTTTTCAATGAAGTTGCTCACTTGTCATGAATAAAATAAAACAGGCTGAAGTTTCACTTTCCATACTGCTTAGGAAGGGACCAATTTCCATTGCCTGCTCAGGCAGTCAACAGAGCTGTGCAGAGGGAGTCAGAAGAAATTAGCTGGCAGGCAATATTCCAAGTAAATACCCAGATAATCACTGCTAGAGGAAGAAGAGAAAAAAAGAACCAAGAGCTGTTTAGTCAGCTCTTCTCCTGCAGGTTTTGCTTTCATTTGGTGTTGGAATATAGTGAAGACTAAAAACCAAGTGTGTTGAAGCACTGAGCACATACACACACCATCCACGCTCACTGCTAGCAATTCACCAATGGTTTAAACCCCCAAGACCCGGTCACACTCATCCATAGGAGCAGCAGTGCCTTTGCAGATCAGGGAGGGCTTTGTGTGTGGTGAGATGAGCCACACTCTGGCAGCAGGCTGCCAGGGGAAGAGATTCAGCTGGCCTTTGGGAAGAGTTGCTCACTACCTCTTCTCTTGAAGCCATGGCCTAACAGAACTGGCATGGGGTTGCTGTGCAAGTGGAAAGTGTTGCTAGCTCTCTAAAAAAGCTGACTTGTAAAGGCTTTTCTAGGGATACACTTGCTCCATTTTACTGACAGTAGGCTAAATAAAACTGAAAATGTGTTGCATGCCTGCTAGAAATATGAATAAAATGATGCCTGACATTAGTACTGCTAGTCCTACTCCTGAGCAGTGTAAGTTACTCAAGAGAAGGCTTCTTAATCCCAGTAAAACTTACTACACTTTTAATGGATATGATATAATTGATAGAAAATACTCTACATTGAGTTCCAATGAGCTACTTAAGTACATACCTGTTTCCATGCCATGAGCAGTTGTACTGAACACAGGGGAAGCAGAGGTGCTCTTGCTAACCCCTTGATAGGATACACCAATCCCCTCAATAGGAAAAAACTGGGCAGACACCACTTACTAATTACTAAATAATTTCTATCCAATAATTAGTCTTATATACAGCCAAATATTGAGTATCAAAATAAAAATAAGGATTAAGCAGGGCATTGTTACGGGTCCAAAATGATTAATATTACTTCTCATTTCAAGTGAGCAAAGACTTACCTCACTAGAAGGCTTTTCATTACAATGGTAAGAATATCACCACCAGCTGTAACCACCTAGGTACATATTTGCTAACAGGTTGCCAGTGGCTACCAGAAGCTACTGGTTCGGGTTAGCTCTGGCTTCCCTGAAACCCTTAAAAAAGAAGGGTTTCTGTGTAAGAAGCACATCCATGCACAGTGCCTGCAAAGGCATGCTCCAGCCATTGGGCACCACTGCTGTTGCAGGTACCAGGAGAGTCTTGGCACTGAAAAGAAAGTCCAGCCTCAGCATTTGGTGAGCAAGCAGTGCAGAGCTGGTGGGGAAGGATGTGCTCACTTGCTGCTCGCAGGGACACTGTAGACCTGCAATGGGAGTCTAACATCTCTTCTGGTCACTCACTCACAAAGTCATTGTGCAAAAAAAGCCAACAGAACTTTAACCCGTTCTTTTCAATGTCCATTTACAGGAGAATTCACAAGTTTTCACTTACATCAAGTACAGAGACTTGCTAGAGCACAGCCCAAGCCTGAAGGGCTGGATGCTGCTCCTGGTAGCAGTCAATAGGAGCTTAAATACCAAGGTGCCAGGGAGTCCTCCAGGAACACCTTCCTTTCCACAGCCTCCTACTGCTGCCACATGCAGAGGTAGGTCCCTATCTGGCACCAGCCAGAATCTGAGGGTTAAGGAGCTTGATCCTCTAGAGATAAAAGGAAAATAATCTCTTTTCTGTCACCTCCTTTTTTTCCCAAACACTTTGATGGAGCTGATTTCAAAAGGGACAGTCTAAGCCAGGGCAGCACTTCAGGCTGTACCTCCATTTTGCCAAGTAGAGCCTAAAGAGTGTATCTGTGTCATCCCTTACAGGCTTGCACAGCTGCCTAGTAATTCCTTTTTGCCTCACTTTGAGTCTGAAATAGCTGCAAATGGAAGAGCAGAACCTGGATGTGGGCTGTTACCAACTCACTAGAACGAAAGCAGGCTTTACACTCTCCAAAAAGGTACTTCAGTATTTCATATGCTCATCTCACCATTTATTAATTCTTTATTGCTATCTCTACATGCTTCGCTTCTGTTTTCAGGCATCTTTGCTGTATTGAAGACTCCAACATACTACTCAAAGGAACAGACCAAAGAGCACACTCGATCCCATACTTTCACTGGTAAATTCTTATCTCAGCACCCTTAGCTTATATGTCATGGTAGAATAAGTTTTTACATAAACAAAATAAGAGTACACAGCTGTTCTTTGAACTCATTATCAGACATAAATAAATTTAAAATTTAGCTTCTCTAATACAGGAATAAGTCATTGACTTACTGAACTAAAACACTTCCAGTAAAATTGAGGAACAATCATGTGAGAAGCAACTGTGCAAGAAACCATTTTTACTCACATAAGCGTAAAGCATACACAGAATAAACTACTACTTTTCTCGCTCCCAATATTTCTGTAGAGACAACATGATAGCTTCTTTTTTATAAAGGCAAGGGTTTCTATATCAGACCAAGGAACCCATAACTTTTTTAGTTGGTAGGTAATACACAGATATACTAGAATTATAAAGCAGGTTGTTTGAGAAATTACTGCTTACACCTCAACTGTTTTTTATATTAAAAACATTTATGCTTAAGGAACTAACACAGAAGAAGCTCTCAGAGCACCTTCAATGAAAAATACCTCAACATAACTTTTATAAAGAAATCATTGGTGAAGTAAAGATAAAAATTAAAATGCTGTAAAGCTTAACACTTCATTCTTGTTCAGCTATCCTACAAAAACATTTCTAAATAGTTCTATACATTTCCCTTGACTTTCACTCAGCATAAAAAAAAAAAGACATAAATTCAAAAAGTCGCCTCACCTTACAACAAAAGCAGAAGCTTTCCTACTCATTTCTTAATTGCTTCAAAGGAATCAGAAATATTTATAAAGGCAGTTCCCAAGGGTGAGCATTTATATCCTAAGCCCTTTCCCTCCTGCACACTCATTGGTCTGATTCCCACGAGCCAATCAAGCCAGGAATGCTTAAATTCACAGGGGAAATACCCCTTTCCTCTTGTTTGGTGGTGGGGTTTTTTGAGTTCCTGAAGCTAAGTGTTGTTTATTGGGAAAGAAAAAAAACTTGTGTTTTACTTCTTGTGGGTGTTTTTGGATAGAAGCTGTAAAATAAATCTTATTTTTCTTGTGAGTAGTTTGCCTGATTCATGTGATGGGTAGGGAAAAGAATTGTTCTGAAAGAACTGTTTGGTAGTTTTAGATAGTGAAAAGCTATATTGGGTTTTTTATTATTTGAATTCTGAGCTGTATGTGTGTTTAAGCTTTATCTTTTCTTTCTGCAGATTATAAGTTGAAACTTTTTATGGTTTGTATTTAATATAAGTTGAAGAACTGTTTTTAGGAAGATTTTTTTCATACAAAGATCCTAAACATAACTGTAGCTGTTGTTGGGATTAGAGAGCCAGCTTGGACTTCATTTCGTTCTGCTTTTTTAATTCTTGGTAAGTATGCAAAAAATATATAAAATGCTTATTGTAAAAACTTTTTCTAGGATAAGTTTTAGAACAGTTTTCTTTGTTGTGTATCATTGATAAATGGGTTAAGTGTGCCCCCAAAAAACTCCTCACAACCCTTAGATTTCAAACAGTGTTTTTTGTTCTTACGGTAAATCAGGAAATTAGGTTCCATGAGAAAATGAAGCAAAGAAGGAAAGATGTTACCTGGGGCACTATCAGGGCACTAAGATGTTTTTTTGCAGATAAATTCTTGCTAACTTGTTTAATGAGTTAAGCAGTGTTTGGTGTTGCAGTCTTCATGGATGGAGTAACATTTAATGTGACTGTAGGTTGGGAATTTGGAGATCAGCAGGTGTTGGGTCTGTTTTGTCTGGACCTAGATTTCTCTGTCTTACCTTGGTTAGTGGTTATGCATAATGAAAAATGGTTCTGGCAGTCTTGCTTCAAACAAGCTCTTAAGCAGTAGGGCTCCTTTTGCATGGAGCAGAGCCTGCGAGCCCTTAGATGGATTTGGGAAAAGCTCTGCTGTACTAGACTGCAGTAACTGGAAAAGTAGAAAAACACAGCTTACTGTGCTGCTGTCAAGCCCATCTCTTTCTACCTCATCACAGGCTGTAGAGTTCTCACAGTGTCTGGGAGGTTTTACTTAAACTCATATAGTGTATTTGATGGCTCACATCTCACTTTAATTCTGTGTAAATTACTGGCCTTCAGTTGTTGCAGGGACTTTGTCTTCCTGGACACAATTCTTGCATATTTGTAGTTAGGAAGAGGATTGGTGCTCAATTTTCCCTTAAGAAAAATAAACGATTCTCAAAGCCCAACACAAATATTTATTTCTGGATTGTGTTACAGACTCATAAATTACTTCCAGACTGAGACATAGTAACCATTTCTTGTTGTTCAACAAAGTAGGCTGATGTTACAGCAATTGCCTTGATGCATGCTCAGTCATTTGCAGCTCCAGTGGGAGAAAAACCATCCCAGCTGATTCTGCTGTTGTGTAGCAATCGATGTGGTGCTAGAGGATGTTCAGTTTAGCTTTGCATGCAGTGGCATTCCTTTGCTTGCAGCACAGACCTATTGCTACATTGAATCATCTGAAGGGAGTAAGCTATCTGCAAAGCAATTTTTAAAGGTCAAAACCAGTGTGGCAAACAGCAAAGACTTGGTGAGGTGACAAACAGGCTTGCTAGAGGTTGCTTAAATTGCCCAAAAGTGTTTTCTTGGAACAACACTCATTAAAGTCTTATGAGCGTTACAGAGTATAAGTGGAAAAAACCCTCTAACTCTTCCTTCTCAGACGCTTCTTCATAGCTGAGTTTTAAGTCTTTGATTTACAAAAGCATTGACACAAACTAGCCAATGGCAGGGTAGATAGTGCTGAAGTTACAGGTTCCTAAGCTGTAGTCAAGCAATTGCAAGTCCTTCCTGTTTTCAGCGAGTTTTCCACACACTTTAAGCCCTTGTTTTAGGATAGAATCCCAGAATCCCAGCATGGCAGGGGGTGACCCTCCAAGTCAACAAGTTCTTCCTCACGTTCAACTGGAACATCTTCTGCTTCAGGTTGTGCCCATGGCCCCTTGTCCTGGAGCTGGGCATTGCTGAGAAATGTGAGAGATGTGAAGAAAGTATGTTCAGCATTGCAGCAAGGGTTGGAAAAGCTTGCTAAGCCTCCATCCTGAGTGCTAGGTCTGGTAATGCCTTGAGCACTTTCATTCAGGCTTGGATCCTTGATGTTAATTTTAGATTCCTTAATTGCTGAAAGAGTAAACCTTAAGAAGCCTCTTAAACCTAAAAGCCTCTTAGGTTTTTGTTCCATTGCAGCCCCAGGGTATCAAAGCTTGCCCCAAAATCTGGGAAAATATTTTTCCATACCTGCTTTCCAGAGGTTAGAAATGCCTGCCAGATGTAGAAGCCATTTTATGTGGGACCAATGCTAACTTACAGCCTTTTCCACAAGGAGGCCATCAAACATGGACTTGCTCTGTTGAAAGGGCTGAGAATGCAGCTCAAGAAGCGTTAGCGGGTGGTGAGAGCACAGGGGAGCCATGGTAATAAATTATCCAATATGTTCAGGCAGTGCAATGAGAGTGGGCTGAGGAACTGGCGGAGTGTATTCCACAAGGTGCTAAAGAGAGCTAGTGTACTCTAGTTGGCCCAGGTTTTTCCTTTGGAATTCATCTGCCAGTCTGTGTCCTCATTCAACACCAGAAGAAGTTAAGGGATAACACAGGCCTGACCTGTGTTTGCTGCTTGTATTTTTCTTGGAGAGCAATGTTAAAGTACGCTTCAAGGAGCATGGAATAGTGCATTGCTTTGTCTTCCAGCAGCAGCAAAGGCTGGTTGTTCAGTCATGAGTAATTGCTGCTGTTGAAAACTTAAGGATATATGTTGTGGCAAAATAAAATTCTGCTTTAATTCCAATTTTTTTCTGCACAGCCCCCCTGGAGTTCTATGTGTTCCTGTGTGTGAAGAAAGCCTTTGCTCAAAGCCACCAGGGAGCTGTAAATCCAGTTTCCACAACAACCGGCTGCAAACATGCCTAGTGTATCATGCCAGCAGGGACTTAAAACCGGTGCCTTCCTTGTCTGAAGCAGCACTGCTGAAGTGTTAGATTCGGCAGATTTTCTTGCAGATTTTCCAGATTTTCTGGAAACCTTCTTGCAGAGTGCTATGGAGGTAACTTTCTATGCATCAGTTAATGCAGAATAAGTTGTTGGTTTTTCCCTATGGTATCTTCACTGTCAGAGCTGTAAAATAACAGGTATGTACTTATCTGTCTACAGTTCTTACCTTCTTGGAACACATTTTGCCCTTGGAATAAGCAATTCTTGAGTAACTCTGTATAAAATGTGTGATATTGCAAGTAGTGGTACTGCAATATTTGACACTGTGAGTACACTGATCATCTCTGAAGCAAACTTATTAGGTTGTTCACTTTTTTATGCTTTAGCAGGCAGGGACTGTATTGCGAAGGCACTGGAAGTAGCAATTTAGACTATCTGTTAGCTGCCACTAGATCATTTAAGCCAATAGAGTTAAAAAAGAAACTAACTACACAAGCATGGTGAGCAGTCTGACCTGGTAGTACCATGAAATCTAGGTGGAAGTGAATTCTGTGGATGTGAGAGCAAGTCAAGAGTGAGTAACAGCGCATCAGAACACAGGCAGGCTGGGCTAGAGCAGAAGACTTTGTCTTTGATTTTGTTTGGTCGATGTGTCTCAAGTCAGGCAGCTGGTCCAGGCTCTGAGGGGGATATTAAGAAAGGGAAGTATGCTAGGTAAAAAGTATTTGTGACTGTAAAATTTAAAAGACAAGACGACTGTGGATTTAACAGTCTTCTAGACGGGGGCCACAGAGTTCACCAAGGAACCCAAGAACTTGTGGTGTGTATCCAGAACCTTTGTATGCCTCACGCACATGGTCACAGAGGGAAAGGCAATGTGTGTGCTGCCCTTCCTAGGGCTGGCTGCTGCCACAGAGGTGGCTGTGGAGGCTTTCTCTGCAGCAGGGTTTGGAGGCTCTGCTTGGCTCTTGGACCTGGAGCACCTGTGAAGAACTACCCACCTGCACTGTGCAGCTGACAATCACTGGGTCTGGCTTTGTACCAAGAGAGAGGAATCTGAAGTAGCTTGTGCATGGCTTCCTAGCAGCATCTCAGCCCTCACTGTAAACAGACAGACTTCCCAGCTGCTGAATGGTTCGGCAGAAAGAGAAGAAATGTCCTGCTAGCATCCAAAGAGAAAGTGAAACAGAGCTAGCTAGGGTGAGAATATATTTAGCATGAAATAGTAAAAATTAGGGCCAAGGCAGGTCTTTCTCCATGAATACCTGGAATGTGCAAAATGCAGGATGGCTGGGGTTTAGTGATGCCTGCCTTGGTTTTTGCCATTAGCTTTGTAGCCAAGTCTTTACCTTCCCATAGCATAGACAATGTTGTTCTGGTGAAGACAGTAAGTGTTAAGTCAGTTCTTCCTTGTCCCGCATTTAATCCCTACAAATCAAAGAGGATTTCAATGAGTTTCATAACTGTAAAGCACTCTGTTATTGTGCTTGTGGAGTTTCTCAGTGTTTGGAGACACAAATCACTGCCACCTGGGACTTAATTCAGCCTCTGACCTTTCCAGCAAACAGCCAGAGGGTATCATATTCCAGTTTCCCTGCTCCAGGCTTCCAGGGCCACCCTCCTACTGGTGTCCCCTGCAACAACCTGATCCATGTTGGAAACTGCAGGTTGGACACTGTATCCACAAGCTCTGGAAAATGAAGGTTGGCTCAGCTGCCAACTCTTAAGTTGTTCTCTGAAACTGCTGAAGCTATTTTACTGGAAACATTAAAATAATTCGGTAGCCCACAAATGAAATGCAGAGTGGCTGAAAGCTGGAAAAGTTGTGGCCAGCTGCAATGAGACCTTTGTGAGGTATGTTGGCAGTCTTGGGCATACAGCTAGCTAGGAATGATTGATGGAGGAGTTTGCAGTCAAAGCGCTGACCTGGATTCTCTCTGCATCTGACAGGTTTATCAAAACCTTACTTGGACTATGATTTGGACTATGCATATGGTATAATAGAATTGATATTGTAATAGTGGGGATGGTCAAAACCAAGCTTTAAAATATTTTTGTCATTGAAGCAATATATGCATGTATAAAATATGTCTTGAAACAGAAGCTCTAGAACATTTTCTTTTTGATTTAAAAATAAAATTTTTGAAATGCCAGGATTTTCTGTGAGCTGGAAATGCTGGGTTTGGGGGGATGTGCTTCATGCAGATTAAGTCCATGTTCTTTTCCAAAGCTGAGTAGCAGGAAACGGCTGGCCAGTGTGAGTAAACATGCTTGGAGATGAACATCCACTTGTCCTCTAAATGTACTCCAGTCTTTTTCATCAGAATACAGCCTTTAAGCTCTGCTTAATGTAATTTGCTTACAGAAGGGAGAAAATGTCTTGTAAGGACTTTCGAGAAAGCAGGCTGAGGTTCTCGGACTCCCTTAATGGTCAGCGCTGGATATTCCTGAAAAAAGGTCTGGATGACTTCAGAGATGGTGTTCCTCCTTCACCCGATAACATGGTTGTCTATGGTAGAGAGCGGCCTGTCTCAATTTCCTGTCAAAACAGCACACTGAAACCCTCGCCCACAGCTCTGTGGAAGGGAAGGAAGAAGCGTGCCAAAACGCAGGTCTGTCTGTCCAAGCTCAGCCCGCTGCAGCAAGCCAGGAGGGATTACGTTGCACAGATAGAGCGGTGTCTGAACCAGCGTCTCTTGCTGCTCTGCCCACACTGGGAAAAAAGGATCTCCCCAAAGGTAATGATCGTGTAATCCTGGTTAAACACTGTTTCTTTGGAGAGTTGGAACAGGAAACTAACCTAGCGTGTACCTATTCTTGTCAATTAAAAACCCCATAGCATCTTCTGTTTCTTTCCAAAGGAAAAACAAGGTAAATGATATTAAGGGTAACGTAGATTTAGAATGTAGGTCCAAACTGTCAGCGAGTGATTTGTGGAAGGGTATTACAAATGGGCTAATTGAAGAATCTGGTGCCTGCCATCGTGGTCAACATGTTAGAGAAAGTGAGTTATCTGCTAAGCTATCACCAGGCGCTGGTACAAATGGACACTATAAAGCAGGCAGAGAATCTCATCAGAATTGAGAAGTTAGGAGTACGCCCAAGATAGCAGAATATATCTCATTACCTTTATTTCCCAGCCTGTTTACAGAATCATCCCTCTTTTCCCAGTCTCCAGTTCTTCAACTTTTTCTACCTCATGCAAGTGGAAGCTAACAGGTCCTTGTCTCTTGTGCAGCTTCTTTGGGTGTTGCAGATGGAGAGCAGTGACCAAATACAGTGGGAAAATTAAGCTTTTTGCTCTTAGTACCTGTCAAAAGGAACAGGGGTGAGCTGGGAGACTTTTGGAAGGGACAGTTTTCAGGCTACAGTAGATGAGGAGCCCTGGGTGAAGCACCTTAGCACTGGTTAGCCTTCTCTAAGGGGATTTACTCACCTAAGGCTTGATACAATAAGGTGATGGACGGGTTCACTGGGAGAAGCCTTAGGATTCGGAAAAGGGAATCGGATCTCTAGTCTGTGAGAACAGGCGACAGCAGAGCTCTCTCTGGTCCCGGGCTGCTATTACTGAGGCAATGGGATCATGAAACAAGGGATTGTCCTAAAAGAAAGGAAACTTATAAGCGGCTGAAGGAAAATATCATATGCGGTACAGCGCATTGCCATGGAAGATGGCAGAGACCAGAACTTCAGCATGGTTGGCAGATGTAGCAAGCAACCTGAGTTGCAATGAATGCTTTAGACTTTTGAAAAAGGTCTGTAAATGGAAGCTTCTGGACTATGAACTGCCTTAACTGCTAGTAGACCTGAGGAGCCGTGCATGTTGGGCAGTCCTTCACGCAGCCCCCAAGCAGACTTCCTCCAGTGAGGTTATTTCTGAACACGGGCTGTCTTTCTGCTTGGCTTGCAGGTCTTGGGAGAGGGTGACGGTGTCCTGGATCCTGAAATGCCTTCAAAGAGCAAGACTGGCTGCAGCATCTGTGAACAGGAGAACCAACCCCTTCAGGAGGTGCTGCACCATATGGAGGACATGCAAAGCGAAGTAACAGCTTCCAAGACACGAGTGCAGTGAGTACAGGACAAGATGAAGAGAGCAGCACGAGTGGCTCTGAATGCCCCCTTCTCTGTGATGAGATGAGTGGAAAAAGGAGTATAAGCACTTAATTAAAATTTACATCAATCTGTCATGGGAGTATTTTTGATGAAAAGAGATAGTTTCCTTTGCCTTCCTCAATGACACTGATAAATTGTTATCCCACTGCCTATTCAGAGACCAGTCAGGATTAGTTCTGGTTGATACAAAAACACAGGAGACAGCCTTACTGGTGGTCAGTTTTACAGGCTGAATTAGCTACAGCAAAATAAGCGGTGTCACTTTATTCTTCCCTAAGCACTTCTAATAATGACAGAAAGACACAGTGATGGACGCACACAGCTCCGAGCTTCAGTTTTTTAGGGTTTTCTATTTGAAAGGCGGTGGGTTATTTCAAGCCTTGCATCCAAAGCTTGGGACTGTGCTGTTGGATATAGCAGGTGCAGCCCTTCCTCTGTTTGTGAGGGTGGCCTTCACAACTGGTTGAAATGGCTTGAGCTACTCCTTGAAAAAATCGTGCCGTGTCTAATGGTCACCTGCAGCATCTGTGATCTGAGGTTTATGGGCAAACACAGGATCCAGCTTTAGGCTGTTGTCTAACACCGCCTGTGTGGTGACAGCTATCGCTGCAGCTACTCAAAGGCTGTTTCTGATTGTATTGCATTAATACCTGCAGTGGTAAGGAGTCTCGTGGCAAACCCTCATGTACATGGCTTTCCAAGAAGGTGGCAGCAAGAGAAAAGGGGACCATGCTGGCTGACTTTGTTCCCCCTGATGAACACGAGCGTAAAGGGAGCATGATAAAGCGAGCAACCAAGCATTTTTGTGACTGGGTTATGTCTTTGGTAAGTAAAACAAAGCTGCCACCGCCTGCTTTCTTTGATTCTAGAAACTCAATTACTTCATTTAAGCTAAATGTCTTTGGACTTCAGAAGGAGAAATGTGGCTCCAGACATCTGAATCTGAGAGTCAGTGTCAAAACTACGATTTCTTGTTTGACTTCTAGCTCTGATGTCCTGTTGTGACTAATAGGGCTCAGCTCACTAAAAAGTAAAGCGAGGAATAAGTATCATTATACAAAAATACTGATAACTAAGTTTGCTTCAGAAAGTTTTCTTTCCAGGAAAGCCAGTGTCCATATTACTATTTAACTGCCTTGCCTTGGAGCACTCCTTTTACCTGAAATGAATACACCAACTCACGTGTTGGTTCAAACTGACTTTGCGCTTGTCTCATCCCTGTGATGCTGCTAATGCCAGCATCCTTGTAGATGAGCTGAAACTATGATGTTGAGTTTAATAGTGCTATCCTAGCAATGGTTTATTTCTTTATTCCCCACTCTGAGACTGTCCTGGGGTTGCTGTTCCAGGGAGGAGGGAACTGCAGTATTGATGAAGGTACCCTCATGAGCTTGCTCAACCCCGGCTGTGAAAGGGAGGCAGCTGTCCCTTCACCTTTCCATGCTGTGAAATTCAACAACGTGGGAGCAGAGCAGTCAAAGAGCCAGGAGATTTCCTCTCCCCAGTTAGCTGTCAGGAGTTCTCATCACCTGAGGAGCCTGCTGTGCCAGGTTAAGGTAAAAGAGCAAAAGTCTAATTGTTTTGGATTGTTTGCGGGGGAGAGGGCCCACTGGAGATAAGAGAAGAGCCTTTATTTTTCCAGGGAGCACTTGATATTTCTCTATAATTGTGTCTCAAGGATGCAGAGTGCAGCTGAAAAAGGAAATGGTCCATAATGGTTACTTTTTACAGGCAG
Organism: Egretta garzetta; assembly: GCF_000687185.1. Taxonomy (NCBI): domain Eukaryota; kingdom Metazoa; phylum Chordata; class Aves; order Pelecaniformes; family Ardeidae; genus Egretta; species Egretta garzetta. Next base: position 57,617 of record NW_009259530.1, read on the forward strand.
CAGAGCAGTAAAATCAGAGGAAGACACCTGACAGTATTAGGGCTCACGCATATGGTCTTTTTGCTGGTCAAACTGTAGAGGATTCTCAGCAGTTTTGCTTGTGCCCAGAGCCAATAAAATCAACAGAAAAATGTGGTTGAATACCGTGCGAGCTTTGGGTTCCGTGAAGGGCATCGTGCCTGACCCACCCCAGGATGCTGTTTGTCGGATGTTACAGTTGGAGCTTCATGAAGTCCTCAGTCCCGAGCGTATCTGCGGCACTAATGTAGGAGAGCAGGGGGACCGGTGGAGGTGTCAACAACTAGAAAAAGCTGAAGCATGGGGCCATGACCTTCCAGTCCTTACCTTTCCCATTACCTGTTTTGGTTGGTGTATTTTCTTTTAATGATTGAATACATAATCAAAGGCTATATATGGTTGAGGTCAAAACCAGAGGAGGATTTTAGGGAAAATACTTGCTGGAGGATTTTAGGCAAGAGGTTGAAGTGGGGCCTGTTATGGCTCAACTGAAAGTTTGCATTTCTCCAACCCTGTAGCTAGGTTATTTTCATGTTCAGAAATAGAAAAGCAGTTAATCGGGCTCTGACTCCCAAAGCATGAACCTCACAGACTTCCTTCCCAGGTTTCACAAAAAAAAGAGTATTAAAAAAAAAAAAACAAAACGGTCAGATGACTCAAGGGTAGTGATTCACAGAAAGAACTTTTAATACCATTTGCCTTGGTGGGGGAAAAAGGGAAAAAAATTGCTACTCGGATATTCTCATTGGCCCTCCCCTTTATGTTGCACAGTTGTAGGGTACAAGATCTTCCCTGGTAGACTCTCCAGAGGTGGTGTTCAGGTTCTGGGACAGCGTCTGTACAGCCTATGGCATGAGGGGTAAATGCCAACATGATGAAAGAACACTGCAGCAATGTTTCTGCAGGTCCCTTCCCAAACAAAATGGGAGAAGATCAGATCTGGAGTGTGGAGAAAACAGAAAGCGAAGGAACCATTAAAAGCTCCAGAGGCGACAATCAGCAGCCTTGGGAATGCCAAGAACTTATCTGAAAAGGTACCGTGAATGTAAAAAAGCGATCTCATTCTTTTGTGACATAGCTTTGAGAGATTACCTATGTCTCTAGGCACTGTGTTGTGCCTGACAGCCACAAATAAATGTGGGATATAGCACATAATCCAAGCGGAGGAAACCATGCTCAAACAGGCTTTTTCACTTGGATCAGACTGTGTCTTGGCAGCACCTTTATGTGGACAACAGATCTAGAAGGATTTTAAGCACAATTCAAGATTTAGTTGATGTAATTTGAGTAAATCGAGTTCCTTGAATGCTCTTGGTATCACAGGTGGCCAAAAAGCCTTCACATGCTGAAAGCAAGCAGTTGTAATTTCAGAGCATTTTAGGGTGGTTTTATCTTTTGTTTTACTGCAATACCCATCTGGACAAAGGTGCTGGTTTCAGCTGTGGTACGAGGTGTTATTAGAAAGAGCTTTGAAGAGCAGGAAGGTAATTTTTCGACTGCTGGGTTTATTAAGATGTAGGTTTAGTGTTCTTGTGATTAAAAAAAAAACAAACCCTCCAAACCTACTCCATCTTCACACTTCATACATAGACAAAAGGGAAGATATGGTTCATGCTCTAGAGGGCGGTCCTTCCAAAGGTAAAATCAGAGTTGCATGTGACTAAAACCGCGCTGGGTGCAAAGGGCTGGTGAGCTGAATGGCGAGTGTCACTTGCTGTTTTGGGAAGAAATGCGGTCTGCAAGATCAAGGAGTAAGCTTTGCAGAGAGGATGCCCGGGGCCAGCTGAGCTCCGAACACCACAAAGGCCTTTTCTGTTACATAACAAAGTTTTGTTAATAATCCTTAAAATAAAGGCAAATTTTGTGCTTGGATGGGAATCCGCCTCATTTTGCCCAGCTCCTCCTGGGAATATACAACAGATAACCAATGGCAGGAGCGCTCATTCAGATAATGAGGAATAACTCTTCCTGCCTTCCTTACCAAAGGTGCTGGGAGAAATGACTTTGTGTAACACAGCACATGAGATTACAGGACCAGAGGTTACAATTTGCTAGAAATGGCTTCGAGTACATGAAGCAACCTCATTTCTTTTGAAAGAAAAAATACCTACACTATTTACAGCTGTTAGCAGTTAAAATATTTATTGTTTGATAAGTTTTCATGAGAGCTGGACAGGTACAGACTGCGTGGTTTGTTTAGGCAAGTGGAATCTGTATATAAAAATGAATTTTGAATATTTTACTTTAATCTACTCTGCAAATGAATTCAGGACATGTAAGTCACACAATTCCACAGCACACAGGCCTTTAAGGAATTCCTGGGAAGAAAGGGCTACAGAAAGCCCCAAGTGAGTTGTGAGAATCCGCTGAGGGTGTTGGCTGTGTCCCCGTGTTGATGTGCTCATGGCTACTGCTGGGTTGTCCCAAGGTCCTGGTTGTAAAACCATCGAGATCAGGGACCTCCAGATCTTCTCTCTTCTGACTGTTGGAGCTTTTGGAGGGGAGGAATTGGTGTAATGGCAAATGGGGCTTTGGAAGGCACCTGGGGGTCTTGAAAGTGGTGCTGGGTTGTCCCTGTTCAGGCTTAGTGTGAAGGACCAGCACAAGGTGCTGCCCTGGGAGCAAGTGAGCAGGTATTTTGATGTACACTTGGGACACGTGTAGCTTTGCAGCTAGTGTGGCTGATGTCCTCCTGTGCCATCAGCATGTGCAGAAGCCAGTGCTGTGTGCTACTGTGGGTGCAAGACAGATTTCAACCTCAATGCTCAAGAGGGGACTTGACTGAATTTCACCTCCTATCATAAGCAACAGCTGCAACCGAGCAATATGTGCACTGGATTTTTTGGCTCTTTCTCTTAAGGTCTTTTTACCTTTTTCTTCAATTGTTCTCTAAGTGTTATTTGAGGCTGTTAATCATGCTTATGTTGAACCTTCTGTTTCAGTTCCTTCAGAAAATGCCTGTTGGGGGAAATGTTAGTAGAGCTCCAGAGGAGACATCCAAAGCTTGCAAGACCGTGTCTGAAGAGATACAACAAAATAAGAGAAAGTTCTTTCACAACTATGAATTAATACAGATCTCTAAATTCTCTTACAATGAGTAGAAGCTAGTAGCTGAGCTGCTCCTAAAAGAATATTCTTATGTTGGAATAAACTTAAAAGTAGTTTTGAGTTACTTCTAAAATGGCCAGATAGTTTGAAGATTGGGTTTGGCCTACCAAATTCCAGGCACAAACCACTTGACTAGCCTAGCAGTGCCTGGGACTTGGCCAAAGGCACTGATGATGCCTTGTGCTGTAATATGCAGGCTTAGTCCACAAACAACTTACTGGTTTTTTAAGCATCCACATTGTGCTTACAAAATATAAATAAGTGATCTCTGAATTCTCTAAGGCAACGCTGGCTGCCATTTATGTACCTGCTGAAAACGTGAAACCTTCTGCTGGAGAGTGTACAAAGCAGTACTCCTCTAAAGTAAGATCCTGCCCTGGACAAACTGTACAGTGACAAAAGCAGACTTAATAAAGTAAGGTCACTAAAAAGCATAGCCTGTTATCCATTACTGCACCAAAAATACCTAATAAAGACAGCTGATGCCTTCATGATGTGGGAACTGGGCTGTCCCATAGCCCCTTGGCCTATTTGTGAGTTAAACTGCAGCTTTGCCTGGCTGGTCATGGTCATAAGCTGCTTTTTTTGCTGAATTGCCTACTGTAAAACAACACCTTTGAGCTCAAGGGTTTGTTTTGCTTGGCTTTGATATGTGCTGTTTCTGCTGCTAATTAAATTTTCTGGTCAAACTGGAAGCAGGATGATGAGGATAAATTTCTGTGCTTGAATAAGGACTTTTAAAAAAAACTAGCGAGAAATTCCTATTGAACTCAACATTGCATAAGCGACAGAACAGTGTTTAGACAAGGAGGACAGACCTGGGAGGAATCAAGTCTAGAAATAGTCTATGAAGAGATAAAATACGAATGTATTCCTGTAAGTCTGAGACAAAAAGAATTAGCTGAAATGCATGAAGATGAACCATTCAAGAAACATTAAATGCTGCTAAGGAGCCAACCTGAGCCGGATGGAGATGGCACTGGTAGGAAAGTATTGCAAGCCCAAGTGGGAAGCTTTGTGCCACCATAGTCACTTAGAGAACCAAGCGGAGGTGTTCACAGCACGGGAGGCATTCTGACCCCAATGTCAGGGCTCACCAAGAAAACCCCACTCTGAAGAAGTGGCCACACAGTCTGAGAAACAACATCTTCCAAAGCAGGACATGGTTTCCTTGGCACATCTAAGACAACCACCAGCAAGGGGGGGGTTCTCTTTTCTATCAGCACCTCTTCCCCTGGCTAGAAGGTCCCAGACACCCCCCCCAGCATGCTCGCAGGGATAAGCTGACCTCACTTGCTCCTATTTGATTGTCCTGGTCTTTCAGGTAAGAATTCAGAGCCTGATTTAAGTTGCTGTGTTGCTTTGAGTTATTTAAAACCTGGCTAACACACTCCAGTACCAAGGGGTGGGCAGGGCTGTCAGTTCAGGCTATTTTCTGTGTCTCAGGAAACATGAGGGGAATGAATCCTGCTTTATTATAGAGCTGAATAGCACATGGGGAGCTTGCTGAGCACCTTTTTCTTGTTTCACAGTGGCTGTTTGCCCGAGATCATCTAAGCAAGTCCTGTTCATAGCTGCTTGGACAACGTTCTGTGCTGTGATTTCCCTTTTCCTGAATGCCTCTCGTGAGCCGTCGGTTGTGCTGGCGTTGCTGGACTCCCGAGATGCGTGGCAGGGTCACTTCCAGTCCTGTCGTGAGTAAATGTGAATCTCCCCTTGTCTCTACAACAGGATGTACAAATGAATGTGGAAACTTCATGTTTAGGCGCAGGGTTCCAGAGTAGAGGCAAGGCCCCAAGGACCGACAGGTTCCTGTGGCTGTGACCCGAAGGGCTGTGTCGGGAGATGAAATGCAGCCTCACTGTGACCCACTACCTTCTAAGATCGCAGCACACCTGGGACAGTGAACACCAGGACTTTCATGATGAAAATACCTTTGAGACAAATTTCACTGAGCTTAGTGCTGAACCACTGAAATGCTTAGAGCAGTGTCAGTAGATGGCAGGAGTCTCTTTGCCTCCCTTTGCATTTTGTGCTGCTCTGAATTAGCTAGCTTTTGCATGAAGGAGGGGGGGGAAAGAAGGTATTGTTCTGAGTTAATTTTCCGTAACTCTGATGTCATAAACTTATATCTTAGTCCTCTTTACTTTTGTCCTCTTCAGAATTTCCCCCCCCCCAAGATTGTTATTTCTTTCAGACCAATACCTTGCATATGAATGACTGGCCCCCGACATACTGCCATAAAGGCACTCTTTTTCAGTAGTGAGGTAAAATTCCGATCTCCGGGTTGCCATTTCAAGAGCGATGTAGACGACATTTGGATTTTTAAACTCCAATCCTACACTGACACACAGGGCCTTGAAGCAGCTCAGTGATGCAGAGCTGCTCCTAAAATCATAAACCGGTTCAGCCTCAGTCTGTCATAGTTTCTGCCAGTGCATCAGAATATTTCTGCCCCAGTACTTTGTGAGGCTTTGCCTGCAAGGATAAGCAGTTATTTAGGGAGAGCTTCTTACTTGGCTTTGAAGGATGAAAGAATATGGTTATAGACTTGGCTTATTCTTACAAATTCTTATTGAACTGGAATGTAATACAGACTGCTGCGGAAAAAAGTTTATTTAATATTTCACTAACAAAGCTACAATTATGGGAATAAGGTTTTTGCTGTTATATTATTCCAATTACATGTGAAGCCAGAAAAGGGCTTTTCAGAACAGCCAAGGGCTTTACAATAAACTTCTGACAACAGTGAGAAACATACCAGCTGCCCCAGGTGTAATGCCGGACACCTTAAATGCTCCCATACGTGTCATCCCTATGGGCAATACTGAGTGTAATGCGTTTAAATCTAAGGCGCAATTCAGAATCAGTGCCTTGATGTGGTGAGGGTTTCTTGTATGAAGACTACTGGTGTGTAAGGAGAAATGAATCCCTAACTAGGGTCCTGCTCTTGCAATTGAGTCAGCTTCAAAGAATGCCTTGCAGCTCTGAATGCAAAATGAGGAACAATAAAAGAAATTCAAGCCAGCTTGGGCTTTTTTTCATCGATTGAAGCGGGAGCAGATTTGGAAGAAGGCATCAATATTGGTAAATAAGTGTGGAAAGTTGAAATACTGAACATGTCCTAAAAAAGTTTACTATTCCTGGCACAGCTGAGGTCCTGGCAACTTGGGCAAACACTTCAGGGTTGCGGAGTCTTCTGGTGTTCTCCAAATCCAGGAGAAAACTGGAAGTTTGCAATTGTCCAAGTGCTAGAATGGTCTAGAATGCCCAATTGCAAAATAACTTTGACATCTGAATTTTTGGTCTCATTCCTCATCTTTGCTCTCAGATCTGATTGTACAACAGACTTCTACTAATGGCACAAATTCTGCTAATGTAATCAAAGGGTCTTGTATTATGATTGTGCAGAGGTTTGCTTTGGATTGCTCAGGGAGGGAAGGAAGAACACAGACATTCCTGCTGATGTCCACGGCAGCGTTGCTCGGATGAAGACTGATGGAAGACTGTCAAAAAGACAGGCTCCTCAGTGTTGTAAATCAGCGTAGTTCCCTTGATTTCAGGGGAATAACTGATTTACATCTGCTGAGGATCTGGTCTATCTGATGGTACCGTCCGAGACTCATAGTAATGGCACTGCAGATAGGTGCTGGGGATAGGAGAACATAGTCTATGCTAACCATTAGCTGCTCTTGGGAGGTGGCACTCACTTCATGTTGGAAACAATATGAAGAGGCAAGTTAGCATTATTCTGGGAGCTGATATTTTGGACACTGTCATCCAGGTACTATGGTGCTAGACATGTATTTTTGGTAGGAACACTGAGTGCAACATGGCGTTAGTACAGCAGTGGATTGAGCTAATCGGCGTAGCAGGATGCCGGTGTCAGAACCGCTTGAACGTTTTTCACCTCCCCTTGGTAGACGAACGGGAAGGTCGTGGTGTAGCACTTGTCCCTGTTGTAGGTATAGCAGGTTTCGGGTTCGTTGCAGTCATTGCCCTGCTGAGCCTGGTATGTCTCACCACCCAGCTCAATTTCTATGGGATCGCATTTTTTGCAGCTGGAAGAGATGGGGAATAGAACAAGTGTTAAGAGTTGTGATGAAAAGATGCCCCTGGTGAAACCCAAATCCTCCTCGCTCACTGCAGATGTAGCTAGGTGGGTACTGTGGCCTTCCTAGGTTTTACGTAGAAACTCCCAGTCAGAGGCTTTTTGGTTTTTTCAAACTGCTATTGGTAAGACTGGCCCCTGAAAGGGCGGGTTAAACAAGCAACATGTAATTTGCTGATACTGAATACGTTTGAGATGAACAGAGGTCAGAATGAAACATTCCTTGTAAATGTGAGACCTTTTTATGTGAATGAATCATGGAGATAAGTTCTTGGCTTGCAACAGAGTATGAAAGCTGGGCTCCATGGGGAAAAGCTTCCTCTGTGACCCTGCCTCACCTTCTCTACTGGCCTTCAAGCACGTTTTTGAGCTGCTGTGGGCAATGCTGCAGGGAAGGTTAAGTCTTAGGAAATCAACTTAGTGAATAAAACTACTTACAGTTCAGTCATGCGGTAGACAAAAGTGGTTCTGAGTGGGGACAGGGGGTCAGAGATGTTTTCTCGAGCCTTCAGGGGGACTCTGCAAAGGACGGAAGAGAATTGCTCTTGTGAAAACTGCTTATTAAATAGGGGACGACTACGCTGCAAATAATTCTTAACTCCCATCTTGTTCTTCAGGTTGTTTCCTTTCTGACTCTTCTGTAGCAAAGCCCAGGAATGGCAGATCTTGGCCTTTCTATGCCCTCAAAGGCAACAGCCCTTCCAGACAGGACTGCAGCGATTTCTGAAAGTGCCGCTTGCACGGTGACAGTGCTGATAATCTTTTTTTTGTTGTTAAGCTTTAGCTGGCAGATGCCCGAGAGACTTGCAGGGCACAGAGACGTTAAGAGCTTCTGCTGTTGTGAGCTCCACCAGAACTCCTGCAGCATTGAGCCTGAACTTGGTCCATGTTTCCAGGAGACAGATGCACACTTCTGTAAGGTTCATGTGAGTAAAGAGGACAATTCTGCTCCCAAACCGAGATCTGCCTCATAGGCTTAACCTTTTCTGACAGTTTAGGCATTAACTAGTTTTTGCAGCCCATAAAATAGCAGGCTTGCATACAGATAGGTAAATGAGTCGAGTGTCATGGGCCCAGTTTGGTTTCAGATTAGATCAACTGTTGAAACATTACGCTTGACTCCCCAGCCTATTTTGTCAAGTTACTAGCGAACCGCTTAAAACATAGAGGTGCTTTTTGCATCTGAAGGTACAACACCAGATCGGTTCACATGAACTAGAAAAACACAAAGCAAAAGGAATTATTGCAGGATACTATAGAAAGCAGCTCATGGGAAAAACAGTTTGCATGATCAATGGCAGGACATGGGAAGCAATGCAAAGGGAACTCCTCTAATACTCAATCTCCTGTTCACCACCTCTGTGCAATGCTTGTCTGCCACTTACAGGATGCGTATGTTTCTCTCCAGGATTTCTTCATTAGGATTCTCTTTGGAGGGGACGAACTTTGAGGTCACTGTTACACACTGACACTTGTTATTGACCAGCACGTACTCGTTGTCCTCAGGGTCCTGGGGAAAACCTGCAAGCACAGGATAGGCAATCCCAGGTTCAAAAGGAAAAAACCTTGAAACTGTGCTCTAGCAGAAAGCCAAGTAGTGAGAGTGCCAGAAATGGACCGTTACAGCATCTCGACAGATAAAAGTCCAGGTGTCAACAGGTACAAATGAGCCTCTTGGGCAGCGCTCTTCCCTGCTCAGTCTGTTTACTTCTGTACGTGGAGGTGATGGCACTGGGAGGGAGAAAACAATGAACCTGGACACTGTGTTGCTGGAGAGAGAGGCAAACCTGCAGGGGGTTCTCATGAAATGGGAGGAAGGTCCCCTTGCAAGCCTCGAGCTGTACCTTGAGCTGAAGTGCTGCTTTTACACCAGCTGAGGAGGTTACCCAATTCCTCAATCGTGCACCAGCCCCATTCTAGCAGTCCAAACCCTGGTTTGGATCTGGCCTCTAAATAAATGTCTCTGACCTTGCCAACGTGGCAGATGGGTCATTTCGCTTGAGCGCTATGTTGTCCTTCAGGTCCCCGAGGGAACAGATGCCAAAAAGCACTACAGGACCCAGCAAGAAGGCAGCCCAGTGACCTGGCAGTGAAAGGTAAGTGGCCCATAAAATGGTTGTGATAGGCAGGGAAATCTCCAGTCCTGGTCTTCTGATCTCCTGTTTGCACTGAAGTAGAGTTCGGCAGCTGAGGAGCTTACTCAGATAGAGAAGAACCAGCCTGGCTATGTCTCCCGTACTTTTAGCAGGTTATTCAATATGAAACTTTGTCAAAAGAGGGTAAAACATCCCATCTGTCACGCAGAGGCTTTTTGAAAGTTCCTGGTGACATGCAGTGCTGACTTACTGTGCTTGTTCTTTGCCAGTTGGTTTTCCCCAACCCAGTCTCTTCACCTATAACAAGCCAGCCTTGCTTGCATATGCACACACAGTCATACCTTTCTGAAGTGGTTGTTTTTATGTCCCTCTGTATTTCAAAATGCTGCTAAAATCAAGTTTGCAGCCATCGCTTTGCAGCATCACTCTTCCTACAGCTCCTTCAGCCTGCTTGCAAGTACCAAACCCAGTCTCTGGCTTCTTGTCCTTCACATAGTGCTTCCTCTGATGTCTGTCACTGTATTCTGTGTAACATCGTGTGCAATTCTTTCTAAGCCATTAATCCAAAGCCAATATTCAAGTGAAATCCTATGGCGAGTTTTCCCTAAACCTTTGGGAGCAGGCTTTAATTCATCTTAGAAAATTCTATCAACATACCCTTTTATGAATATGTAGGGGGTTTTGACTGTACTCTAAAAATATTGTCCTGATTTAATTCCTTGTGTCGTACTCTTGGCTTCAGTAGCCATAAAAGTTACAGGTGCTCCATATAATTTTTTTTACATAAAATTACAAAGCTGCAAAAAAGATGATAATTTTATCAGTAGTACTTCCACATATCGCCCAGTAAAGTCCCTTTGGGGAGAAAGTAGATAAATACAACATTTCCTTAATGCCCTTCTAAATGTCTGCAGGTTGGGGTTTGTGGTGTGCGATCTACTGCGATACGCTGTTCCCTCCCTCCTCAACACTCCTGCAGAGATCATTTTGACAGAATTTCTCATCTTCCAATACGGGGTTGTCCTGTCACATACTGTGAAGCCCAACAAAACCACACGTCAGAGTGGTTCCAAAGAATGTTTATCATTATGGTGATAGGCGCTTTATATATATAAATATAAGTACATATATATATAAGTGAAGTGAATATATATAGTGAAGAAGCAAGCGCATGCCAAAAATATCTGCTCTGACTCTGCTGCAGGTACAAGTGGCTATTTTAATAAAGTAGGAAGAGGCTCAATGAGACTGAAAATACATTAATTTCAATATAATTAGTACAAATGGCATGCCTGTAACTCAAATTTGATTTCCCCTCTAAGCTGCTTACATGTGTGCACGTATATATATATATACACATATCTCTTAAGCCAGGTGTATGAATGCAGAAAAGCAGGCTGGGCTCTGTGTTGAACTGCCACGGTATTTCTCAATGTTTTCTGCCTTCTCAGCTAACAGCTTGCACAGCCGGTCGCTTTGCATAGGAAGCAGAACCTTCCAAGGACCTGCCCTGCTAGGGAATAAGATGCCCTTTCCCAAAAGCTGGAGGAAATGCAGGGATGCTCTTGTCCGTGCTGTTGGGATGGCTGTCCATCAGCAGGGATTTAATCCTGCGGACCAGACCCACTGCGTGAATGAGGATGCCTTCGGACTGTCGTATGGAGATCTGGCATTAGCACGGTCCGTAGCTATTATCTGGGATCCACACTGAGGAGCACGCTGGGGTGACAGCCTGGCCTCGGTCTACATCAAGAGTCTCCATCTCAGTGGAGTCACACAATAAACTACAGTTTAATCAGAAATAAGTTGGCTGTAGCCGTACAGCAGGAGGACCAGGAAGATTTTAGGAGCCTTTAAATCTAGCAGGTAAGAGTCTTGCAAGCTTCCTAGTGCTGCAGAAAAGCAAGCATGCGTGTTTGCGGTTTGCTGCTGCAGAAACCCCATCAAAAATGGCTAATTGTAAAGTCTACAATTTGCAGCTAGCAATCACTTGTTTTAGCTTCAAGGCAGCAATTAAAGGCACAGCCCTGTGGTGCAGAAAGGCACTGAGGTGTCCAGGCACCCCTGAAGCATAACTTCCTGAGCAGGCTTTGAGCTTGGATTTTTTTTTTACTGTTAAAATTATTAACGGCTGATTACACAAAACCTGTCACGCATATATTAAGCAGAGTTTTAAGTGTTCCTCATTTCTCACCTACCTGCCACAAAGATGAACCCCAAGGAGACGGCCAAGGCCACGCACAGCAACAAAGAGCTCCTCATCTTGCCTTCCCTTCTTTGAAGAACACGAGTGGGGAGTCTGTGTCTGCCTATAAGGGCGTGTGCAAATGATACACCTATTGGTTTCCTAAAATAAACAGCCCAGCCGACCACCACTGACACTGTGGAAAATGTGGCTGGGGCTGAAACCAGGCATGCTTAATGCACAAAGATCTCCGGCTTTCGGAGGTGGGGGGGGGACAGGGGGTTGCACTATTACCATGCATTTCTATTCTGTTCATCACCAACAAGTGAGGCAGCTGCTGAGTGCGAGGGAGTGCAAAACCACCCTGGTCCTTACGGGACATGGGACCATCAGTGGCACTGTCCCACCTGGGGGTGAGGGGCGTAAGGCAAGAAGGTGGCTGGAGAGCTGCGGGGTCACAGCTCTGGCTCCTAGTTTTGAGCAATCGGACTAAAAGATCACTTGACTCATATTGAAAAAACACTTCAGGCGTTGAGATCAGCATCCCATTTGCACCAGATTCTCTGCAAACATCTATTAAATGCTTGACCTGCCCCCAAAGAGCTTTCAGTCAAAGCAGACAAGAGGAGAGAGGGGAGGGGTAAAAGAGGCGGAAAGCAAGAGCAGGTCTGTGGCAAAGCTGAATTCTTCCTCCAGCTCTGCCCACTGCATTGAGGGGTTTCTTAGGAATGGAAAAGGGACTCTGTGGGATTTATGGTATATGAAAGGCTCTGAGATGGGTCCCAGGCAAATTCTCTGAGGTATTGGGCAAGCAGACTTTTCCTGAGGGAGGGGAATAGCGGAGAGGACCGTGTTGGGGTTTTTTTTGTCCCAGATTTGGGATCACTTGTGTAACATGGAACAATAAACATTGCAGTGTAACCTGCAAAGGCCAGAGCTGTCTCCGTAGCATAGGTATGCCTATTGTGCAGAAAAGGCCACTTTTTAAGGGAAGCCCAGTCTTAACAGCGCTTTTTAGCAAGGGCCTCCAAACACCTATGTCAGGGGACAACAGGGGAGGCAGAACTAAGTACGATGCTGGCAGGCCCGTTCTTGGCCAGGGTTACTGCATCAGCGTATCCTGAATTTCTGCTGCCTGCCGTGCATGTGTGTCTCAACGTTAGCAGCACATGGCAAATCTTCCTGTGTTCTCCAGCTTTTCCTTAGCAGCAGCCCTGCCACTAGACACAGGCTTTCATGCAGCTGGCGCCACCCTCGGCTCCCTGGGCTTGGTTGCTCTTGCCAGGCTCTCAATACGCTCAAGCCACGGGGCAAGGCTGCCGGGCATGCCAGTTCCTGAAAGGGCAGCCCGTCACCTTACAGGCTGCCTTCCCTTCTTTCAGGCCTTGCTGGCTGGGTCCCTTAACCCTAGAGCTGTTCCAAGACCTCGGAATCTGCGCCCTGAGCTTCTTCTCCAAGCGCAAACACTGCATGCAGCGGTTGCATGATGCAATGAGCATTTGTCTTGCATCAGCGGTGCTGACAGGCAAGGTTTCCCCTGGGAGATGGCAGGGGATGATGGGTGCGAGCCCAGCTCCTGGCAGGGTAGCAGGTTATGCCATAATTCTTTTCTACCAACCTTGTTGTCTCACTAGGGCTCCATTTTTAGGAGATCAAAATTTGGTTTTGTTTCCTTTCCCCCTCCCCGGAAAGTATTGCCAACAGACTTTTATGTGGAGCTGTCTTCTGAAGCAGTGGCAAGCTGTTCCTTGTGCCCCATATTTTGCAGAAGGTTAAAAATAAATCTGGCTAACCGGAGGGGTTGGGGTGTCTATTTAAAGCACTATCTGTTTCAGTCACCTTTTTTGTAATGAAATAGGGGATTTTTTTTTTATGAATACACAAGAAGGGGGGGCTGCAGGCGGCAGAATAAAGCACGTGCAAAAGGCTGGTTCTGGTCTGTTTTGCCAAACTGCCTTGATAATAATATGGCCCTGATAAAATCCAAGCAGAGGCATCCATGGGTGTTTTCAAACCTGAAGGGAGAGGCTGAGCAAGATGAAATTGTGTGTGATTCTATTGATTTTGGTGGTTTTCCCTGACTGCCGGTGCTCAGCAGACCTGAATTTCAGTTGCTAAATCTACACGTCTGCATACAGTCCCTTTGGTCTGTATATGGTGGCGTGAGAGCTATTTTTAGTCCCATTCAGCCACCTGTATGTCTCTGAGGATTTCTGTCGAGATTGCAAGCTCTTTAGAGGAAGATTTGTTTTAAGGACTGTTACCTTTATGGACTATCCCCTTTTTCCTGTGTGACATGTTGAATGACCAGAAAATTATCTGGGGAAGTAGGCATTAAAGAACTGTGGCAGCCTGGCAGGGGGCTGGCGAGCCATCACCCCAGGCTTAAATTCTGGGCTGAGCGGGGAGCGAGGCTCCCAACCTCACTGCCAAGCAGAGGCTAGCGGAGGAACAATTGACGCTTCAAAAAGAAATGGGAACCAGCCTCGTAGTCTCAGTCTCCCTGCACTTGTCCTGTGCCTCCAGTTGGCCCTGGACATGCCAAACTAGGATTTTGCAGGTAAGGATGTGGACAAAGTGAGGAAAAATAATTGTGTCTTTGTGCGTCCTCGCTGTGCTGGGTGAGGAGTGCGGAGGAGGGCAGCCGTACCAGGGCACGGGCTATCTCCAGGTAACGCTCCATCCCCTAGCAGGCTGTCTTACAGCTTCCTTTTCTCCTCAGTTCTCGCTCAGAAGCAGAGAAAATGGTGGATTAAAACAGACTTGCGGCGGTCACTGATTATCGTATCGGTAGCAGCGATTCCACTGATGCTTACAGCAAACCAGGGTGGTTTGGCTGGAGCAGTTTGTGATAACTGGATGACCTCACATTAGAGGTCATCTCCAGCTTCACCAGAAGCGCAGGACGTTTTCAGCAAGCCCTGAAGGAGTTTCCCCTGTCTGTAGAGGCGATTTTTTTTCTGCCCTCAGAAATGAACCTTGGATTGAGAGACAACGTGGGTTTTTAAATTACATTTAAATCACTGAGAGTTCAAGTGGAGGTTGGTCTGTTTTTAAGGCTCTGCATTTTGAAAGGTCAGACTTAAAATAAAAAAAGAGCGCGCTACGTTGTGAGGGCAGTGGGATGGAAACCACCAGGGGCAGGGGCACACTGAAGGCCTGGGTTTCTGTAAGAGGCACTAGCAAAAGTAATCTGGAATTTTAACTACACAAACATTGACTGCAGGCTTCTCTGGATGGTTTTCACACAAAACCCAGTAGGATTAAGCAGACAGATTACACGATGGGCTGAGATGGCTGTATTTTAGTGGCCACCTCATATAAAGTGAGAATTTCCACCGAGGTGTGGCTAACAAATTAAACAAATGCTACGTCTCGTTTACCAAAACCAAGATACTCTTGTTGCTCTCTCATACAGGCCTGTATCCAGGGGAGGTGACATCCAAAAATTGGCATGGACAGGTTTGGAAGAAGTGTCTTAGTCTGAAGCAAACCACATCTTTGGTGCAAGAAATGGAAAATTTTGCCCCGGAGGTGACTATGTGGAGAAGCTGAGCGCATCAGAAAAAAAGACTGCCAAGTGAGACTGGTCTGCCATCGGATCTACCCGAATCCACATGAATCGCCGAAAAGTGAGTAAGGTCGTGCACACCCCCCTCCTGTTTCAGTTAACTTTATTATTTGTTTGACAAGTCTTTTTCCACGGGAAGGTGGACAGGAGCATTTATAAATAAAACTGCACCTGTTCTGCGGTGAGAAAAAACCACCTGCGCTTGCCCTACGCAGAACTCCCCGTGCTGGGACCTGTGTGGCTGCTTAATTTATCAGGCTCTGGGTTTCTGAGCTCGGTCCGAACTCGGATCCGAGGCGCACAGAGGATGGGGAAGCAGCAGCCCAGCTTTGCTGCCTCCCTTCGCCTCACAGCCGCTGGGAACGGGCCCGGTTCCTGCGGGAGACGCCCGGGTCAGTGCAAAGATGCAATCTGGGGAAGGGCAAGACACAGCAGCGTTAATAGATGTACCTCAGATGTGTCCAGGGAGGTTTTCAAATACTTCTTTTCCTCTCTGAAACCCTGGTCTGGTTGTAGAGAACTGAGTAATGAGAAGTTTCGGTTAACAAGGGGACAGATGTCAGGTGTGCTTTCTATCATTCCCCCCCCCCCCCCCCATTGCTGTACGATTACCAAACAGATGGCGTTTGTGTCTGTGCTTTTTAGGTGAAGAAAAATCCCTAGAGGAGGAAAAGGGGCACTCTCTCCTTCCTGCGTGGCGTTATTCACGGCCGATCCCCGCCACCATCGGCACAACAGTCCCTGCTCAGGAGCCACGCAGCTCCTCGGGGGTCTGTTGGAAACCTCCTGGGAGAAGTGAGCTCAGTTATGCTCCAGGCCTGGAGCCATTTCAGCTCCGAGCCAGGGGCTTGACCGAAAGGGATCAGGCCTGACCTTGCGGCTCCATCCGCACGCCATCCCCGCAGGGTACGGGCAAAGC
>NW_009259530.1:73927-80335 GCF_000687185.1 Egretta garzetta
AGGAGGAGGAGGAGGATGGCGAAGAGGAGGTTCCCGGAGGCCAGGCGGGCTCCAAGGGCCTGGCGGAGGAGGTGGAGGACTTCCACGAGGCGGAGTTCCAGGCGGTGATGGCGGCACTGGAGAGCGGGGAAGAGGCCGGGGACAGCGAGGAGGAGGAGGAGGAAGAGGTGCTGGCGCTGCAGCTGCCCGAAGAGGACAGCGAGGAGGAGGACGACGAAGAGGAGGATGGACCCGGTGAGGAGGAAGAAGAAGAGGAGGTGCGGGAGCTGGATCTTTACATGGACCACAGCGCAGAAGAGGATGGAGAAGGTGAGGAGGATGAGGATGGAGAAGGTGAAGAGGAGGAGGAAGATGAGGTTGAAGATGAAGATGGGGACCTGTCCATGGAAAGCGACTTGGAGGATCGCCGTCAGGACACCAAGCTCCCCCACGAGCTCTCCTGGGGCCAGCGCAAGCAGCTCTACTACGACACGGACTACGGGAGCGATGCCCAGGCCAAGGGCAAGCGTGGCCAGCAAGAAGTCGATGCTGAGGAGGAGGAAGAGGAGCAGGAGGCTCAGGTCATCCAGAGGCGGTTGGTGCAGGACTTAGGGGAGGATGATTACGGGCTGGATGTGATCCAGGGCTACCTGGCTGAGCGGCAGAAAACCCACGATAGCAAGGGGCAGAAGATTGACAAAGATTTGCAGGCCCTTTCCAAGAAGGAGCAGCTGAAGCTGCTGAGGCAGGAGTCCCCTGAGCTCCTGCAGCTGATTGAGGACTTTGAAGTCAAGCTCATGGAGCTGAAGGACGAGCTGCACCCGCTGCTGCAAATGGTGAAAAACGGCACTATCCCGCAAGGGAAAGGCAGCCGCTACTTGCAGACCAAGTATCACCTCTACTTGAATTACTGCGCCAACATCAGCTTCTATTTGGTTTTGAAGTCCAAGAGGATGCCGGTTCATAGTCACCCCATTATCGAACGGCTGGTTGCTTACAGAAATATAATCAATGACCTAGCTGTTATAGACCAAAAGTTATCCTCGCAAGTTCGTATGCTTTTGAAAAACTACTATGATAAGAAGGAAGATAAATTACGGAAGGAGAAGAAGTTTGCGGTGTTTCTCCCACTGGATGTTAAGAAAAACAAAGCAAAACGTGCTGCTGCGCTTGCCAACGGCCGGGCTGCTGCTGCTGGACCGTGGGGGGAGGCGGGGGGGATGAAGAGGCTGCCCTAAAATACTACAAGATGATGGAGGAGAAGTTGAAACTCAAGAGGAAGAGAACGGAAGACGAAGACACGCTCGAAGAAGAAGCGGTGTTGGAAGGAGAGGATCCAAATAAAAAGAGAGGTGTGACCTATCAGATGATCAAGAACAAAGGCCTCACGCCCCGGAGGAAGAAGATCGATCGCAACCCCAGGGTCAAGCATCGGGAGAAGTTTCGGCGAGCCAAGATTCGCCGCAAGGGCCAGGTCCGTGAGGTTCGGAGGGAATTGCACAGATACGCCGGGGAACTGTCTGGCATTCGCGCGGGAGTTAAGAAAAGCAGGAAGCTTCAATGAGGCTTTTTATTCTCTGTTGCTGAGAGCTGCAAGCAGCGCTACCGAATCCAATAAAAATTTTATAAAGGATGTTCTGGTTTTTTTTATTCTTAAGAAAACTGGGGGTGGGGTAGTATTTGGTTTTTTTTCCCAGAGGATGCTTTTCAAAAGGTGCCACCTCTAGAAGTAGCCCGGGGTCCTTTCCTCAGGCAGCCTGAGTGTTAAGGTGCTTTCCTCTATTGCGACGCCGTCATCTTTCCGTACCATAAATACTGGTTTTGGGAGGCTGCCAGGGGTGTGTCAAGCGAAGGGGACGAAACGGGCCGTGCGGGACTGATGGGGAGACGGGGTGGGATGGCGGGACCTCCCGAGGGCGGGTGAGGCTGGGATTTGTGCCGCGCTCTCTGCCTCCTCCCCCTTTCTACTGTCTTGTGCTGGTCCATCCTTTTTCTCGCTGAGCTGCAGAACGAGAGATGTGGGGTCACGGTGTTTTCTCTAACCCTTGTTCTGATTAACTCCTTGTGCTCATACATTTAAAAACTACTCTAGGCTCCCTTAAATGTTTTTAATTTTGTAGCTGAGCAGAAAGCTGTTACTTAAATCCCACATGGCCTGAGACAGTTTCCCCTCCTGACCTCAGTTTGAAGCAAAGCAAGGACTTTTCTGGATTTCGTAGTTCTTTATACCTGTGATAAATACATTCACTTCATCTATGATAAATGTTAACTGTTGGTCTGCTGTTATAGGTCTAATGTAGCCTTGATAGAGGACAAATGGGTAAGACGTAGCATCGTCTTCAGTTTGAAGGTAAACTTCAAAAATGTTTCAATTACTTCCATGCCTTCTGGTGGGAAAACACGTTTAACCCCGCACTGAAGTTCTTGCTGGGAGCTGACTGTGAGTGGCCAGTTCCAGTTCAGGCTGTAAAGGAGGATTAACTGATTAATTTTTCCAAAAAGTTTAACAACCGCTGTCTCAGGTAAGACCCGCACTTGCGTCTGGGACAAGTTTTGGGGAGCCCGTGCCTCGACTTGTATACCGGTGGTGTCTGAAGGGTGCTGCTGCCTGTTTCCTGTGTGAAATCGGTTACGGGGAATGATCAATAAATGCCGTTCCGTGTTACGGGAGCACTAGTGCGTCTAGGTAGTTGGTTTGGGGGATTTTTTGTTTGGTTTTGGGGTTTTCTTTGTGTGACTGTCGTGGGGGAAGCCAAAATAGGAGTGTGTGCTCTCAAACCTGCGACAGGCCGGACGCTGCAATTCAAACATGCAGGTGATGGTTTTCTGCGAGTGAAACGTGGTTCCATAGGCTTTGATGTAATCCTTTACGCCCTAGGCCTGTTCCTGCCAGGAACATGCTGTTAACTGCTGGCTGGAGAATAATTTGTTAATTTTCCAAGCTGATTGTTAAAGGGAGAGGTAGAAAAACAATAAACTTAAGCTGGGCAGATGGGAACAGATGGAGACTTTTAGTAGCCCTTGTATGTCCTGGATCCATGGGACATGGAGCTCTGCATGGTGATGTCAGACAGGATTCTGGTGTGGTGGATGTATAGGATGAAATAGTGAAATGGCAAGTTCTGCTGACTTAATGGCCCTGTGTTTGTTTGCCCCCTGCTGCTGACAGGCCAAACAGCAGTTAAATGCTGCATTGTAAATAATAATAATAATAAAAAAAACCCGGAAACTGTCTACAAAGCCTTGGGAATTGATTTCCTCCATGGAATTGCTTAGGAGATCTTTGCTCCCTGCAGAGGCGTAGCACTTTGCACGGCAAGGGGTAATGGAAACTACTGCAAGGGCCGGAGGAGTGTTGATGGCAGAAGGGAAGAAAAACTCGGTGTTTGAGGTCAGTGTTGGGGCTGGCTGCCTGTGCCGGTAGCGGGTGTCTGTACGGGAAGAGGAAAGCTTGGAGGTACACGCAGGAGTAAGGGTGGAATCCTCACGCCCTGAAGTGGCTGGGGGTGAACCCATGTAGGCTTTTTCCATGGCGAAATCCTTGCAAAGGGGAGGATGGATGTTAAGATCGAAAGAACCTCCTGGGACATGGAAATGAATGTAGTCCTTTGCACGCAGCACGAGGTCAAAAGCTGGAGAGCGTTGAAGCATGAGGTTTCCTGGCAGCAACTGTTTTGAGATGAAAATGGCAATCTGGAGCCCTGCTTTTCCGGGGAAGCTGGGGCTAGCTCAGCTCCTCGGGCTGAGGCGCGTGCCGAACCCTGGGCCTCGTTCTGTGAGAGGCTCACGGAGGCAGAAGTGAGGTGTGCTTGAGGAGGTGACTGAAAGTGTCTTCTCGTTTGGGCAATGCTCTCTGTAACCTGATGGCCTCAGGTGAGATGCGTGAGCCATTCTCTGTGGGGATAACCATGTCTTACACCTGTGCTTACTCATCCTCCCTTACTGCCAGCAACTAACGGGGCTTGCTCGTCCCAGCGAGAAATGCGTGGCTTTTAGTGGGTCCCAGCCTTACCAAGGAGGGAACTAGAGCTCTGCCCAAAAAGACACCTTTTAACTCCATGCTGGGATCACGATGGAGGCCGCCACTGATAATTGCTGAGCTACGCTCCTGAGGCTTTGCGAAGAGGTCAGTAAAGGGAACGTGCTGGGGGAAAAAAAGCAGCTTAGGTGCTTTTCCTGGGGAGGACTGGTGTTGTGTAACAGGCATCACGCGGGAGGCAGAAAATATCCAGCGGGGATGCTAACTGATCTCATTACTGCAGCCCCTGCTCACGAGCCTTAAGTGCTCGGTGCAACAATGAAGGGCTGACGGTTTTTCGTAGGTCTGCAGGCAAGCTTGAAGTATCCAAGGCGGCTTTGTGTTCCCTGGAAAAGCTTTAGGCAGCTGGCAAGCAAAATTCTGGCAACTTCCATCTGAGCAATAAGGGAGGGAAATAACAAATGAGCGCGCTGTTACGGATGCGCTCCCCAGAAACGTTGGGATGAAGGCGAGAGGGAAGGCAGCGCATCGGCACGCCCAGCGCAGGCAGCCAGCAGATGGCACAGCACGGCTCCCCGGACCGCCACGCCAGCCCGTTCTAATGAAGATTAAACACGGCATTAGGTTCAGTTGGTTAGTTCAGAGATTGGACAAAGCCATAAATAGTTCTTTCCTGCATGGTTTTAAGCATGAGCCATCACGGGAAGGCCGTGATGATTAACGCCACGGGAGGGGGGACACTGTAACAGTGCTCAAAGAAATACTTCTTAGAGGGATGTCCCGTGCTGAAGGGAAATCCCTGGTGGTAAATAGGTTTTGAAGATCCCTATGAAAATGGATGCGTGCAGAACGGGGGAAGGACTGCAGGTGGTGGTCAGGAAAAAAAGTGAGAAGTGGAGCAAGGTCTAACGCTGGGATTTTTTTTCCTTCTCCCAGTAGTGTTTCTGGAGAAGGCGCTGATGCTGCCAAGCGCCGTGCTTCAGCCATGGGATGGCACTCCTCCTCGCCAGGCTCCTGCTCAGCAAGCGCCCGCTGCCCTGCTCGGGAAGGAGCGGTGGTGGGGTCTGCCTCAGCAGCACCTAACGCAGGTCAGGACTTTGATGCTCAGGCAATAACTATGCCTCGCCTGAATCGCTCGCCCACGTCCCTCCCGTCCGCTCGCTTGGAGCCCGGGAATTCAAGGGGCAGTCGGTCCCATGGGCACTTGCACGTAAAAGATTCGGGTTTAAAAAGCACATAGGTAGTGTGCAGGAAGCTCTAAGGAGAGGTATGAGCTGCTCTGTTCTCTGTCTGTGCCTGGAAAACATAATCCTTGGTGGGTGATGAGCATCCAGAGTAAGCCGGGCTTGCCTTTGGAAGCTTGGGCCAAGCACAGTGGCAGAGAGGCGGGCAGTGCTTTCTCCATCACGACCTGAAACTTCTGTTTACACAGGCCAAGGAAAAAATATTGAATAGCTCGCATGGAAATGCATCTGCTGCTGCCTTAAATTTTGTCAAGGCTTCCCCACTTGGCTTTCGTAATATTCTATCAGCACCAGTCTGGACATTGCTTTACTCTCACTAGCGCTGGCAAACAGAAATTCAAACGTTCAGCTTTGAGATTTGTAAAACGGATTAAAGCCTCCGTTAAATTAGTTGCAACGTGCTGCGTGACCTGGGGCAGGGGTGGAAAAAGCAGTCTCCAGAAATCAGTTGCCTTTACAGCTCTGCTTTTGCAGTTTTTGCGTGAGACTTCAGCCGAAACAAGTTGCTTCTTTCTTTTTAGCCTAAGCGCACTGAATGCAGGATATTCTTTAAAAACTGTGGGGTTTGTGTTCTTTCTCCCTGCCTGTTGTCTATGCTGCAGTCCACATTAATTGCTCTGCCTTAACGAGAAGTCTTTATTACTGTCCGCAGAAAGACAATCTCCGAAGTGAAGTTCCCATTGGTGTCGCCTATTTGGTAGTTTTAACAGCAAGGAATAGATCCGGACCTTGTGTCATCACCTCTTGTCAGGGGGTGTGAAAAAACGCTGCTGTCCACGAGATCCCCCCCCCTGGGGAAAGCGAGGGGGAGGCAGGAGACGGTGCCATGGCTTGGCTTCATGGGTGAGTTAAAGCCAGGGGGAGGCGGACTTCCTCGTTGCTGTATGAAGGTGGTTTCTTAAGGTTAAAATCTGTGTTTTCCCACGCGAAGGCGATTCCACGCGCGCGGGGCTGCCGCCTCCTTCCTCCTGGCTTGGTGCAGCCGCAGACCAGGACACCCACGCCATGGGACAGCGTCCCGGTGTCGGTAGCAGGGCTGGGAAGCTTATGCTGGAAGTCTAGGTGGGCTTGTTTTTAGGGTTTGGGGTTTTTTTTTTTTTTTTTCTTAAAGGGTGAGAAAGGCAAATTAGCGGAGATGAAAAAGTGTGGAGGGTGTGAGGCTGGAGAAAACAAAAGCCCTCTCGGAAGAGGGGTGGCAGCAAGGCC
>NW_009259530.1:81126-96847 GCF_000687185.1 Egretta garzetta
AGGGCGAGCGGCGCCCACCCGGCAAAGCCAGGCTCCTTCCCGCTTCGTGCCGCCCTGTGGAACGCAACAAGCCGCCCTTGGCTCGGTGTTTCGGGGGTGGGAAGCACCCGCTCGGGCCTCCTGGTAGTAGCGCTGGTGGAGGGAACAAACTTAAGGCGAGGGCGTTGCGCCCTGGCTGCTTGGCAAGGGCCGAAGTGCGCCGCGACGTCCGCTCCCACGCGGGGGGCGACGGGTGGGAAACGGTTCCCTGCTCCCCAACATTCCTTGTAATCTTCTTGTGGGGTATTTGGGTCAGCTGGAGGACTGTGAAGTAGTTGTTGCGTGTGCTTTAAAAAGCGCTCCGGGTGTGGGTGCATACAGAAGAGGCCTTTTCCTTCCATCCTTCCTTCCTTCCTTCCATCCATCCTTCTTTCCTTCCTTCCATCCACCCATCCATCTCGGAAATAGCCAGTAGCTTCATCTTCTGGGGTCAGGCCAGGGTGTGGGCGACCGAGCTGTTTGCCTTTGCTTTGTCTCCTCCTGCCAACAGCCCAGGTGAGCGTTCGTTCACGTTAGCTGATTACTTTAGGGTGGGTACCTTTTTTTTAAGCCATTACTCAGCAGAGCTGTAACCCGTGAGGTAAGAAGCCAATTTCTGTACTGCCAAGAGCAGATGAAACGACCTGATTTTGCTTTGAGCTCTACGAAGGGCTGTCTCTGACTGCAAACTTTTGTCCGCGCTCCAAAACTCCCTCTCTGATGAGCTGTCATTTAAACTGAGAACTTCCTGTCAAAACCTCCAATTTTGTAGGGTTTTTTTCGTAATCGGGAAATCTTTACCCACTGTAGTCATGTGACGTGCGTGCAAGGGACCTGAGCTATTTCTGATAGAAGCGAAGCCTTGGAGAAAAATACTTCGTCTTAGCCATCACACTTTGACTGTTCCACCTTGGTTGCGAGAAGGCTTCTGCGTAGCTGTGGCGAAACTGAGGTGCTGAGATGTTTGCGAGGAGCCAAGTGTAAAATCTCCCGGGCTGGGCGATGCTTTGTCCCTCACGTTAGCCTTACCCTGCAGCGGCTGTTCGTGGAAGCTTTGTGAAAAAGCCTGCTAAAACGGATATTCAAGATCCCTTGTTCTTTGCCATCTCAGAGGTAACAGCTGCTTGTGCAATATCGTATGTCAAAGCCCACTCGGTAACCGAGTGACTGATGCAGCGACAGCGGTGTCCGAAAGGAACAGGAATCAGTCTGTGTGCGTGGTGTCTTGGACTGTTTCTCCTGGGGCAAACTTTGTAAATAATTTTTTTGTTCATCATCCCGTCTTTCTCTGGGGTTTGGGTTGGTTTTTTTTTTTCCCCCCCCTTCCAGTTCTCACGTCTGAAAAAACGGCTTTCATTTGTTGGTCGCTGAGCAGCAGAAGGGGCGGATTCTGCCGCAGAGTTTTGCCGGTTCCCCGGCTGCTTTGGGATGGTGGTGGGAGCAGCGGGCGCAGAAAGGGTGCTGGGTGTTTAACTGCTGAGCTTCATCCCGGCTGCCTGGAGAGCGTGTGGCCTTGCAGGTGGCATCGCTTCTCGCATCTCCCCGAAAGGGCAGTTACTCTGTGCGGCGGCGTTAATCCCGGTTGGGGATTGTCACGTCTGGGTTGGTGTTACTGGGGAGACCCATCGGCGTCTGCGGAGCCCTGCTTCACGGGCTCTTCACATGAATTCATCCTGAATTCAGGTCGCCATAGCGTGTGACAGCTCAGCGGCTGTTCCTGATCTGCTGCTCCTTGCCCTGCAGTAGTACCCGAGGTGATGGTTCAGGTCTGCTTCCCTCGATTCTTCAGTGCTGGAGGTATTTTGAGAGTTAAGGTAAGCTGCGGAGTGTGAGGAAGGTTCTTTTTGCGTCTTGTGCGTGTGCGAAAGAAAAAAGCCATCTACCCTGTGCGTACCAGTCCCTCTGCGCAGCTGTAAACTGAAGGCAGCGATTCAAGTGAAGGGTGCTTCTTGCTGGATCACGAGTTCCTCCCTTCAGTGCCTGGAGTAAGGAAAATAATGACTGTGTATCGATACTTAGGTGTTATAGTGGAGGTAGTGGCCAATATACCGAAAAGTCAATGTTTCAGAATGTTTTGGAGGGTTATTTGGGGTCATCTCCTGCCCCTTACGATGCCATCATTAAACCATTTTCTCGGGAGAGCTGTCACCGCAGGATTGAAGGGTACTGTACAGCTGTTTATATTTGAAAATCGGGAAACGTACATTTGCTGCTCGTGAACTAATTCCAGCCTTCGTAGCTCTGTGTTAGGGTTTTCCTGGAGAGCGGTGACTGGATGGCATTCTGCATGCGACTGTTGCCCCCAGCCGTAGAAGTCAGCCCAAGGGTTATTGGCACCCAGGAGGAGGTGTGGTGCTCCTATTGCCAGGGCGGTGGTGCAAGCCCTGTCATGCTGGTGACCTGAAGCCCAGCGACGAACGTAAATGAAGGATATGTGGTAGCAAAGAATGAAATCATAAGAACGTGTCTCTATTACTACTTTATTTTTTCTACCGATTTTTCTCTCAGATATTTTTCTTGCCTGCCCCCCCCCCCATCTTTTTCTGTCTTATCCAAGTTTTCTTGTTTACCAGGTGAGAGAGATGAGATGATTCCAAACATCAGGTGGAGGTGAGGGCTGCTAAGGGAAGGAGGCCGCAAAAGCTTTTCATGCCAGCTGGGCCTGCTTTTTTGATACAGGTAGTTCCAGACAGACAGAAGGAACAAGATTTACTTAAACACACTGAGCTGCAGTAAACCTTAGAAATCTTCTTAAATACAGTAAAAGCAAACTTGATTATGCTGGTTTTAAAAAACAAAACAGAAAACCCCAAACCAACAAACCCCCCCCCCCCCCATTCCTTGCTCCCACTGAAAGCCTGCCAGAGACCAGGATAATTCCGGTAGACGTTCCACCTTTTTTAATTGTATCCTCAATTATGGGAGTTACTTGAATCCTTAAATAATCTCTGTATTTCATGGTAGGTGACAGAAAATCAGTTAATCTGGGAATTAAGAAATTGTGTCATTGGTTTTCAGGTTGTCAAACTTTCTTTTGCCCGCTCATGTTTGTAGCACGCAGGGTTCAAAGCGCCGCTGTTACTTGACGTAATGTACGTATCTGCAGAAGAGTCAGAAACAGACTTTGCAAATGCTTTGTTACTAATTTTATCTTTTTTAGATTACATCCCACGTAAGAGATGGCCTGGAGAGAGGCTGTTGGAAGAGTGTGAGCGTGTGCTTTGTGGAATAGCAGCTCCGTCGGCTCTAGAACCGGACGGCCCCGATGGTGTTTTTCTGATCGTTACAACGGGTGCAGCTATTGGGAGGACGAGTGGGTAGCTGGATGGCGTCCTGATGCGGAGTTGAAGCCAAAGTGAAAGAAAGAGAGGGCATGAGAGGAAGAGGCGTGTTCGTAGGTTTCTAGTAAGAGGTTTTTATGTGTTGGGCAAGAGCATGGGCAGAGAATCGGAAGATGGGAATAGTTTCGCTTGGAAAGGTGGGAGCTGCCTTACTGGACCAGACTGTCAGGCTGCCTCATCTGATAGAGCAGCTACAGGCAGGTTACAGCCTTTAGAAGAGCTTGGCCATAACCTGTGGGTGATTCATGCTTGTCTTGGACTGCGATACAAAGGCTGGTGTTTCGCCATAGCTTTTACCCTGTTTGCATGAGGTTACCTCTGGCACCGTGGTCTCCCTCAGGCGCTCCCAGCCGCTGTGTTAGAGCTCAGCAGCGCACCTGAGCGCTTACCATCGGGCTGTTTCCTTCGGCAGTGGTTCCCATCTGTGTAGTATTGGTGGCTTTTTTTGTAGTTCTGCAGTCTCTTGCGATTTTAAACAACCAGAAGAAGCAGCGTGTTCGTCTGAAGCAATAACCTCACCTGCCAGCTTTGCCTTTTTGCCGAATGGCTGCTTTGCAGTCAGCGATTGGGGACAGCTTTCTCCTAACGATTGAAATGTGACTTGCTCACAGGCTGGGCTTGCTGCCACTGGAAGTACAACTTCACCCGAAGGTTCCCCCCGGAGTCCAAAAGGTTTTTTTGGGAATTTGTTTGGGTTTTATTGCTTCAATTGTTCTCATTTATTCACCTTTTGAAACTAAAAGCACTTTCCAGTACAGCCGAGCTTTCAAATAGCAGTAAGCTTTGCTTTCAGATGGTTAGTCTTCACTTTCCAACACTGTCGATTTCTTTTATCTTGAAAACATTCTTGCAGAAGACTGCCGGCCTTGTTTTGTAAGGTAGCCAGAGCCTCTATCCACTTTTCCCAAAGTGTGGCTAATACGCGGGTTTTGTAAGGCCAGTCAAGGCTGTCCGACCCGTTTGAGAACGTGGTTCTTCGTTAACAACCTCCTCTTCCATTATACCTGTGCTTGGTTTTCTTTTGTCCTTTGACTACTGACTGAGCCCTGAAGGAGCTTTATCACTTGGCCTGGAGTTGCACGCTAGTTTTATCAAATGCTCTAGAAAATACAAATATTTGATAACTTTCTTCTGTGTCTTTATAACATCCTGTGTTGCCTCATAACTTTGAGGCATGGGATGGGGGTAGGAGGTACAGGCATAGGAAGCTTTGTCCTGTGTTTTCCAGGCGGTGACAAAAGGCTCGCAGGTCAGGAAGTCATGGGATAGTTCCCGCTTGGGGTTTTCTGGTTTGGCTTTGGGTTTTTGTTTTTTGAGTAGAGGTTTTTATTTCCCCACAGCACTGCAGCCGACATACGGACATTACCCGCTTCTGTTGTGGTTTTACTACTTGCCTTAGCTTACTCTGAAAACTGTATTGGGAAGGCAAGTTTTCTATTTTTATACTGTAGGTGTAAATTCAGCCGTGTCCTGGAACCGGGAGATTACCGTCTCCTCTGGACAGTTGAAGAGTTCTTAGGTTTTCAAATACCCATATCAAAACTCTGCAAGAGAAAACAAATCTTGAGAGCAAAACAAAGCTTGAAAAGTAAGTGCCGAACTTGTCATTGTTGTTTAAAAAAGCCCCCAAATCAAATACAGCTCATCAGAGCTTCTAAGCATAGGCATGCTTCATAGAATTGTTGTTTCTTGGAGGAGTCCAAGGTAGAATTTTACAGAGGTGAAGTAGCTCAGCTGCTTTTGAGGTGGCAACTGTTCAAAATCTGGCAGGGGTTATATTGTGTCTAAAGCTTTGCTTTGGACAAAACTTACAAATAAACTGAAATTCATCAAAGCTGAAAAATATTTTTCAAGTACTTTATGGAGTGCTTGCAGCAGGAACATTGCATAGAGGAGCCTGAAAGTAGGACTGAGCTGGAAGGGGCAGACGGGCTGCTTCTGTTTCTTCATGTTAAGAAGCAGCAAATGGCGTGAAAGAAAACCAGTTAAACAGTTACTTTATTTTTTTAATAAACCTCTGCTGTGATCCTGGTAGGTGGGTCACTTGCTGGTGCTGAATGCAGTTGAAGACCCATGTTGTGAAACGGGAGCTGCAGGGTGGCACCTAGTGCTGCAGGGCGGCACCAAATGCTGCTTGTATTTCCGGTTCAAAACAAAAAACGTACACTGTCTTATGATTAGATATGTCAGATAACAGCTCATGCAATAGCTTATGGTACTTGGTTGATTCTGAAGGGTTTATTTTGGTGACTTGCTGTTTGTTTAGACCCTTTCAAGAGGCTAGCGCCCGCCAGCAGCTGTTCTGTAGCTGTTTGTATATGGCGACTTTCACTGCTTTTAAGAGTGGTGCGATGTAAACGCTCACACTAGGGGCTGTCACTGATGTAAGGATGTATAACCATCCCAGGAGTTAAAACGCCGTCAGTACAGTTTGTAAACCCCATTCGTTCTTGGGGAGAAGGAACAATAGCAGCTGTTGTCGCTTGTGAAATAATTCTCCTTTGCATCGCTGCAGCAAGGCGCTGCATGGCTCTTGGTTTGAAAAAAATGGGGGGAAAAGATTGGCTGAGTCAAAACGTTCCCCACCAAGCAGGAAGTTTTCCCTGAAAGCAGCCACTTCCTCTTGCCTGTTAGGAATAACAGCTCTGAACCCTTTTGCCCAGTTTTATGAGGTTTTTACCGAATGGGTGCTTTTTTTTCCAACAAGCTGTATGCATTGGCGTGCTGAATCCTGTATCCAGCGATTGGTGTTTGTATTTCACACCCCTAAGAAAGCGACACACATCCTTTAGAGTATTTCTTTAGAGAGGAAAAAGTGTGGAGAGTGATTAAGGCCCTGTGTGTTAATCATTCATATCTTCCTATCGATACACTTTTTTGGTGGCTGAATTTATGGGGGGGGACGGAGGACTAAGCATCCATGTCAGATGGGTGCTATGCATCTGCTGTCCACAGATACACTGGAGCCACGTAGGAATAAAGTAAGATAAGCTAATGTATTGTTGCCTGGCATTGTAGTTGAAGTGGGTGGTGATACCGTGCCCTGGTTAAGTAGTGACTTGGGGAATAAGAAGGGTGTCTGTTGACCTGGGACCTCTTGTCCCCTAGAGCTGGGGCTGCGTGGGTTGGGGACATGGAGGAGATTCAGCCGGCCGCGAAGGGACAGGGCAATGCAATGCTGTCATTTTATTCTTGAGAGGTTGAAAGCCTGTTTCTCTGCCTGCTGAGAGGCGACGCTTCTTCATCAGCCTCACCTGTACCGATCTGCAGATGAGGTTTTTGAAGTGAAGGATCGGGTCAAGTAGCTATGTACGTTTGTGGTGGCGTCCCTCATTGTTCTTCCATGTGCACGTGCGCTCCGAAAAGAGCTTAAACCTCAATCGCCGAAGTGCTTAGAGCCAGATCTTTCTTTTCCCTCATTGTTTCCCTCAGAGGATAAATCCATCCTAACATTTTTTTGTGGGGAGGAAATCTTCGCTCAAAGGTACCTTTTGAGAAGGTTGCACCGCGAATAAAACGTAAGCTGCCGCTCGCGCGCCGACTGCGAAAACAAAAGGTACTTATTTAATTCACAGAGTGACATCCAGGCACGTGAAGGGAATACAAATGTGTCTTTGTATTCCTCGCGCTGCTGGTCTGCGCTCCTTTGTAGTACGGGGGCGACCGATGGGGGGGAAAAAAAAAGCCCTGCGTGGTGCGTTATGCTTGCTCACAAATTGGCTAGCGCAGCCTGACGAGAAGGTGCCGTGGGTGATGAGAGCCTAATTGCCGTCCCTCCATCAGCAGCGTCTCGGAAGCATCCTGGGAATTGCTTGC
Source organism: Egretta garzetta (assembly GCF_000687185.1). Taxonomy (NCBI): domain Eukaryota; kingdom Metazoa; phylum Chordata; class Aves; order Pelecaniformes; family Ardeidae; genus Egretta; species Egretta garzetta. The sequence continues at coordinate 88,302 of NW_009259530.1, forward strand.
CCTACGCTCAGAGCAGCTGATCACATGAGCCTGAATTTTCAGTTCAGTTCATTAGTCAGCCATTTTGGTCAACACCCTGCTTACTGCGCACAACCAATCCTATCGGCACCGGCTGTCCTGGCGTAGCGGGGAAGAAAGGGACCAGCAGTTTGATTTCAGCAAGCCTGGATATCTGTCTCTACAGTCTTCCTTTGGTTTTGCCTGGGTAATCATCAGAGGAAGCCATTCTTTTTCCTCCTTCTGCTTTTTTTTTTCTTTTTTTTTTTTCTTACCTCCTGCCTTTGATGCAGAAGCCAGGTTTTCTGTGGCTGCTTAGGATCGGTACCCTCTAGCGTAGCTGAAGACGACGACGGTTGGCAGAAAGGAGAGAGGAAGAGACGAGCGTGAAGGAGCAGCGTTTTTACCTTGCTTTGTATATGAAAAGGCCAGGGCAGGCTGTGCAGATCCTGAGCGTATCTGTCCTTTAATAGCAAGGTATTTCTTATTTTCTTCTTGGGAAAGCTTTTCCTTTTAGTTCTTATTTTTTTGTTTTTTTCCCCCCCTGTTGTTGTTGTACCAGCTGAGTCATCATGTCTGCTCTGACGCCTCAAAGCGACATGCCAACCCCCACCACAGACAAGATCACTCAGGCTGCCATGGAGACCATCTATCTTTGCAAATTCCGAGTGTCGATGGATGGAGAATGGCTCTGCTTGCGCGAGCTGGACGACATCTCGCTGACGCCCGACCCGGAGCCTACCCACGAAGGTACGGTCCGGTTCCCTGCCTGGGGATCCCCGCAGCCCTCGCATTGTTAACAGCCGCTGCACGACTTGGGAGGGGGTGTCTCCGGGATGAGATGCTCGTGTCCTGCCTGGAGAACCTGGACGCCGTTTGACACCTTAGAAAGCCAAATCGGTGCTTCAGATCGCCCTTAAAATTTGTTGCGACTTTGGTAATCCACCCCTTTAAGAGAGGCAGATTTTGTGCTTAATTGTTGGTTTTTAAGATGTATCTGGGAAGATTTGGGTTTGTATGCTTCAGGAAGGAAGATAACCGTGGTGTGTGCTCAGTGATACATTTAATCATGATTTTACTCTTAAAACAGGGCTCATAGCTCTGTTAGTCAGCCGTCAGCTTTTACAAATGGAGCATCCTGGCAAAACACAGACGTGTGTCTGCGTACGGGCAGCGGGTAGTTTTCGGAAAGCCCCGAGTGATTACGCAGTTATGCCTATTGTCAGGTGATAATACCGTCACAAGTCCTCCAGCTCGCTTCTGTCGAGCGTGCTGCTGTTAGTAATGGCTTGCAAGCCTGGGAACTGGAGGTGTAACACACCTTGCTTTCTTCTTGAAAAGGGATTTGTGAGCTGGGATGATGGTGAAAAAGGTTTAATACCAGGTCACGTAAAATGAGGACTGAAAGCTTTGTGAGTCCCGAAGACACAAGAGGACATCGGCACGTTGCTCTGTCAGTAAAAAAAGTGAGGAAGGAGGAGATAGGGTGAATTCCTGCAGGGATTTTGCACAGTAGCCAGCGGTCCCACGGTCACCAATGCTGCCAGGTTCCGAGTGCCTCTTGCTGGATGCCAAGCATCTTTGGGTCTTACAGCAAGGGGGCTCCATCCTTTCACGCCTGACCCTTTCCCAGTAACGACTGAAGAGCGATTCCACCAAGTAGTCTCGCTTGACCCGTTTGATGCTGGCTTGTCAAGTCAATAATGTCTCCCTATGATGTTGTCTTGCTGGATGAGGCAACTTTAAATTGTGGTGAGGTTTTGAGCTTTCAAATGAATTCCCAGGTGACAATTTAATTCCCACTTGACAGCTGCTTTCAGTGGTAGCAGCCCTTGGGTTTGGATTTGCTTGCCAAATACTTAGTCACACAGTGGGATACTAGGCGGAGGTTTCAAAAGCAGAGACTAACGCTCCCTCTGAAGCCTGGCCCAGGGTTTCCGGGAGGTGCTGTAGGCTCGGGAAAGCAGAACCAGAGTAGCGAGTAGAGGGTGAGCCAAGGGTGCGGTAATTCGGCTGTCTTCCAATTCCCACGTTCTCCTGTGTGGCGCAGGCTTATCAGACCTTGCCCGGTCGTACTCGTGTGTTTTTTGGAGTGGTTTTGATTTTTTAACAGTGCGTGCTAGTGTAGGTGGATTCATTTTTATATATTCTCTCTCTTTCTCTCGTAAATAGCAACTACTCTTTTGACTTGTCATGGTGTAGTTAGTAAATGACCTTCCAAGCAACCTAGGGCTCTTCCCATAGCATAGGCTGGGAAACCTGTCAGCCGCACCGTGAGTCAGTTCTTCGGGCCCTTATTTTTGTACGTGTCTCTTGCCTCTCTGTTTGCTTTCCTGCTCTGAGCAAACTCACGGGGAAGGTAGGCTTGGATGAACCCAGTGTCCATAATGCAGCTTTTCTGGGTTGCCTTTCTGAAACCGGCTGAATTTGTGTCCTTACAGCATACAGACTGCACTCTTCCTGCCTACGTAAACAATTCCAGCATTAATACTAGGCTTAACCCTTCCCTAAAACCAGAAAAAGAATTGTTTTTAAAGCTCTAATTGCAGTCGCTCTCTTGCAAGTACCAGAAAGGGTTAGAAAATAGTATTTGCTCGTTTCGTTGCCGTATTATTTAATTTGAGTGTCAAAAATAAATTAAAAAAAGAGAACTCTACATCATAACAACCTTTATGAAGAATTTTATACGTTCATAAATTAAGGTTGCTTGTTGGGAGGCAGAAAGACTGGTTGGTCGGGGTGGGGGGAGGTTTGGACCCAAGTCGTATTTTTAACAGCGAGCGATAAGGTCAGGAAGGAGCGTTCATAATAGAAAAGCTGACACAGCTTTATCCCTCGTGTTGGAACTGGCACTACCGCATCAGCACTGCTGCCGTGTCCTCGGCGCGCGCGCGGCGGGAGGGGACGGGGTGACGGGGCCTGCAGGCACCGAGTGCTTGTCGGGGACCGGGGAGCTGAGGCTGGCGTCTCTTGCAATGGCTCCGTAAAACTGATGTAGAAAGGCAGGGATTATGAAGAGGAGGAGGGGGGACACACAAAAATAAAAGGCTCTAGAGCCCTGCCAAAGGCGTAACAACAAGGTTGTGGTTTTTTCCTTACAAATCAAGGCACGTAAAAAATGCAGAAGGCAGAAGCTGCACCCATCCTTGCACCCAGAACTGCCGGCCAGCCCGCGGGTGTCGTGGTGAGAAGAGGAAGAGAGTGGTTCTGGGCAGTGAGGGAGGAAGAAGAGGAGACAAAGGGTCAAGAACAGAAGGGCAGGCAGGATGGGGGAGGTTTAACGCACGATGGGAAAGTGCGGGTTTTAGTCTGGAGCATTTTGAGCGCCTTAGGCCTCTGCTGGGCTGCTCCCACGTGGCGCCCTGCGGCGCCGGGGTCGTTCAGCTGCGCGGGAGGCAAGCGGCCCCTCGCTGCTCCTCTTCGGGCGCCCCAGCTTTCTCAGGCGAGCTGTCGTACAGGCCTTAGGCCCTCAAGCTTTGCTTGATACCAGCGGCTATGGCGTGAGTTTCTGCTTTGCTCTTTTTAAAGATGCTTTTATTCTTTTTTCTTGTAGCTATACCAAAGGTAGGGCAAAAAAGTGAAATATCTGTGAAAACCGAATTGCTGCTAAACAAGAAGTTGCAGTGCTTTTTTTTTTTTTTTCTTTGCAATGCAAGTAGTTTGTTAATAGTTATTAGTTGTATTATTTATCTTTTTTGCTGGGTTTTTTTTTAAAGCAGATTACTTGGGGATGACAGTTTACAGATACAGGAGGAGGCTAAAGTAAGTGATTCTTACCTGCTCTGGTTTGATACCCCTCACCAGAACCCTGTGTTTCAATTGCAGGCATCAGAAGAAGAGTTGTAGTGGTGCCAGATCTTAGAATTGGGGTGTTAGGGGCGGGTTGCTCTGCTTTCTGATGGTGCTCCAAGGGCTCCCCGAGCAGGGAGGCAGGAACTGCAGCTGGTGCTTAGATTTCTGAGGCCAGACCTGCTGCCAGCCCTCTCCTCGGGAGCCTGTTTGCCGTAGCCTTCTCGGGAATAATCCCTCTGGAGGCCAACTTTGTGATAGGAGCTGGAGGCCCAGGCAGAGAGCTCGTAATGTAAAGGCATAGTGGTAATCACAGTCTTAGTCACTGACGTCTAAAACCGATAGGCATCCTCCCATGGTGGTGATGTTTTCTAGTAAAACCAAGCCAAATTCTGCTGCTTGGTAAGCCAAAGGCAGGATACTTCGGGAAGCGGATTCTGAGCTGAGATGAAACAGAGTAAAATTGGAGTAATCCCATCCCTGCCACAGAGTTGGAGTTTCTGAGCGTAACTCTGAGCAAAGCTTAAATTTAATTCAATTCAAGAGCAGCATGTAGCAGAAGGGTAGATGCTTCAGTATAGTTACCGAGTTTCTTGCAACTTTGTGTAGGCAATATAGCATGTAACATGGATGCTTAATTAAACAACAAAAACAATTAGTTGGTTTTGGCGATGGGACGAGGGGAAATGGCGATGGGACAAGGGGAAATGGTCTTAAGTTGTGCCAGGGCAGGTTTAGGCTGGACATTAGGAAAAATTTCTTCATGATTCTTTTTCAGTTGTTTGGACGATTCTCTGTGTGTCAAAATAAGCTGGGTTTGCTATATACTATAAATCTGTGTGACCTAGAAAATGAGATATATTTTTTTTTTTTTTAAACAAACAGGGGGCCGTAGTGTCAGGTAGTCAGAACCTGCCTGTGCAGGCATCACAAAATGAAACGTGCCACTGGCGGCTGTGAAGCTCGTGTTCGTTTGCAATATGTGTAATGGTCATTGAGGCATCGTTAGGGACCGAGGCGTGAAAAACACCTTGGTTGTATTTCTGCTGCGCGCTCAAGAGTGCCTCCGTATGTGGGATCGAACAGTGATCTCACCTTCGGGGAGAAGTTAGGAAACGCAAAATGTCCTTGCAGGGTTTTACTGGGTGTTAAATATCCGCTTTGAATCATCAGCCGTCGTTATGAGGAGCTTCATGTTAGAGCAGTGGAAATTTTAATCCTCACGGGATCCGCTTGTAATTGAGAACAGAAAGAATATGCGTGATAAGTGTATGATCTGAATTCACTTGCAACTGCCAAAAATTACAGTATCCCTTTTTGTTTTTAAAAATCCTGCACTGTTTGCACTAAAATGGGGGATCAAGAGTGTTGTTTGTAACATGCAAGGATGAAATTATCTCTTCCGTAGTATAATTTTTGGTAGCTAAGGTCAGACTGGATTTTTTTTCTTCTTTTTTGACCAGTAATTTAAAAGTTTGTTTCAGACACACGCTTGTGTAAAATGCCCCAATTAGGACTCGTACAGCTCTTCAGAACAAGCAAATCGTAGAATCATGGAATCGTTTGGGTTGGAATCATAGAATGTTTTGGGTCGGAAGGGACCCCTAGAGAAGAGCCCTTTAAGCTCCCCAGGGCCAACCGTTCCCCTAACCCTGCCATCCCACCACTAAACCCTGTCCCGAAGCAAATGCTCAAATAGCTGTTGCCCGTTAATCCAGTGCACAGTTTATTGAATCATCCTTCAGATTCTACCTTTTCTCCCCATTTTCTGTTCCAAGTGTTCTTCCACGTTTCTTGGCACGCTTCACGAGGGTTTAAGGAAGCAGCACGACCCCATTAGTTATATTTTTGTTTTGCAAGTTGGCAGCCACCTGAGCCCTTAAGTTTGCGTGGGGAGGGGGAGCGAGAATCACCCTATTTTTTGGGGTGGGGATGCCACAGAGTGATGCAGCTGTGAGGGAACCCTGTGACATGAGGGCTCATCTGCCATACCGGGCTGTGCTACCGGGGGAACCACGGTCCTGGTGTAAAGCCACGTCGGTTTGCAGAGAACGAAGCACACCGAGGGAAGAAACCCTGGTAACTGTTATTTGGGTTAAGTTTTCTCTAGTAGGGTGGAATAGGAACAGCAGACTGTTGGGAGAGGTGAAATTGCTCCACGGATTGTGCCTTGCCCAATACAAAACAAGTTTGCTGTCAACGCTGTACTTTCACGCGTTGACGGAAACGGCACAAGATCACGCTTCTGTTAGAAAAGTACCTCTTAAAATACATATGGTGGCAAAACGCCTGAACAGGAATAAAGTTTGAAGGAGCTGGAGACCAGATTTAATAGAACAAATGTGAAGTCAGTACTATGCAAGATAAATGAATTATTATGAAATGGCTGTTAATGGTCATAAATGTCTCGAGTAGCAGTTGGGTCACGTAATCCAGGCAGCGCATCCTGAGAAGTAACACGACAACGATGGTCGTCTCCCCAGGGACGGAGGAGGCGTCCTGCGTACTGTATTTGCACTGAATCCCACCGCGGGCCGGGAGGAAAGGGGAATGACTGAGGGAAGATGGACACTGGGCCCCGCACCACAGGCGAGGGAAGATCAAGTTTTATAAAGCTCCTCAGGACAATTAGGACAAGGTGCCAGCCCTCCGGTGGCTTGGAAGCAATTCAGAGCCGGAGCGGGTGCCCTGTAAGGCTGGGGCGAGACTTAGGTCAGGGCTACTCTAGTTTTGTTTTATATTTTAAATTTTAAAGTTTTGTAAATATTTTCAATGCCGTAATTAAGAAATTAGAATCAGGAGTTGTTTTCTTTGCTCTTTTAAGCTTGTTCAGTCTAAATGAAGTCAGATCTGGGAAATGTGAGCAGGTTTATTTCCCTCAGAGATAAGGAATCAGAAGTGTTGCACGGAAACCTCTTAAGGTGTCAGCTGAGATGGGAAGTGAAAGAAGGGGGCGGGGGAGAGTAGGGTCTTGGTTTTTCTTTTCTTTGTGCAAACTACCAAGGGCCAAAATAAAATGAGGAATTTCCCACAGCGGTTACTCATGTATTTCCCCCTGGAAAGAGGCTGGCTGTGGAGAAACCTTTCATGTAACTCCACAGGGTTGCAACGCACAGAAATGCTGATGGTAATTGTGTGGAGACAGGAATAAAACCCGGGGTGGGGTTACACCATTAATGTATGCGATGTACATTTGCTATTTACTTGTCCCACATGTGTAATGGAGAGTGGCCTTGGAATTCCCCAGTCCTTTGTACTTCCCCCCCCCCTCCCCCCCCTTCCTTTTTATCTCCTCCCAGTTTGTTGCAGATCTGTGACTGCTGTCTCTTTTGGCATGGCGGAAGCCTTAACTTATGTCAAAATATCGGTGGCGTAGGGAAAATGGTCAGGTCGGTCGTGACCCTGATGCTGCCAATGAGCAGTAGCATGTGCTAAAACAGAATCACAGAACGACAAGGGTTGGGAGGGACCTCGGGAGATCACCCAGTCCAACCCCCCTGCTAAAGCAGGTTCTCCTAGAGCATGGTACACAGGACTGTGTCCAGGTGGGCTTTGAATATCTCCAGAGAAGGACAACAAGAGTGATGACAACGGCCTTGGAAAAATAACCAGCAACCCTTGTTAACAGTTTTAGACTGAAAATATTGCAGGCAGTTGTCACGCTTTATAACAAAAGCACGAGCTGTTGGTGCTGGGATGTGAGGTACAGCAGTTGGGTGCCGGATAAGGGTGCGCTGACTGAGAGAACAAAGGAGGACAGCGTGGGATAACAAGATGGGATTGAGCCGATGGGCTTGGCGCCGTCGGAGGAAGCAGATAAACCTGAGGGTTATCTGCAGGGAGCGGGCGGCATCAAGGTCAGTAGCGGCAGCCAAGTTCAGCTGTAGGCAACCGGCAGCAGTTCCCAAGCTCCCCGTGTTCCCATTTTTGTTCTCCCGCTCCGGAGGTGCAGCTGGAACTTGGCAGGCGGGCACGCGTTGGTGCGGCAGTCCTTGCGAGGGAGAACGTCTGCGGGAGGCGTTCTCGGCGTCCGTCCTTCACCCTTCCTCTTGGAAAAGAGCTTTCCCAGGCAGAAGTTGCAGGGTGAAATGAATGGACTCATTTTTTTCTTCTTTCTGCACGGCGCTCTCTCTCTCTCTTTGTATATGTAGAGATGGGATTTTTAGGTAGTGGATTTTAAAAAACATTTTTTCTTAAGCTACTTACTAAGTTCCAAATAGATTGTTCCTGGCACTCTAGGCTGCAGGCTGTCTGGTCGCTTGCTCGATTCTTGGATTGCAAGGTGTTGGGACACGATGCTGAAATGCTCTTTGCTGGTCCCTCTTCTTTGTCGACGCTTCATGACTCGCCTGATCGGCAAATCTAATCTGAGAAAATTCATGACGTACCTCTGATGGCACTAACAGCATCTACTTAATTTTCTTTCTTCACCCCTTTATTTATTAAATGTATTATTTATCATTCCTAAGGCCACAAATATGAGATAATGCAATTTAAATAAATATAATAATGAGACTGTAGGTTGCTGTTAGTATTTGTCCATAAAGTGAAGGAGAATGTGCTGGCCTTAAAGGAAAAAAGAATGACGTGAATGATGCAATTTGTCATGCATATTCAGTATTTCTCAGTAAGCTCCTCCAACTTTTCCCTTGTGCTGCGGACGCTTTGGCCCAAAAAAAAGGAGCAAGTGGTTAGAGCAGCAGACTGGAAATGAAAATCAGACAAATAATCCTGTAATTAACCTTCCCAGGAGCACGTGT
>NW_009259530.1:97419-116459 GCF_000687185.1 Egretta garzetta
TCCCTAGGACACCGAGAGTGCTTTTCCCTATGTGGGACATAATGAGGCCAGACGGGGGGCTATCAGCCGCGGTTACACTGGTGGTCGCGGTGGAATTTCACTTAGGTTGCATTTGGCAATGCCTTCGAGCGAATGTGAGAGGTGCTGCTGGAACTCCGGGCGCCCTGGCATGGCACCCAGGCACGGAGGAGTGGTCTTGTCTTTCCTTTCTGGAGGAAAAAGAGTTCTTGGAGTGCTTTGAATATGAGGGCTGAGGTACAAGAAGGGTTTTGAGTCAAAAAGGGGGATTGGGAGAAAGCCACCCTTGTGGCTTGGTTTGCCGTGTGGTTTGAGTCGGTTCACTTGATCATCATCCCCATTCCTACGTTTGTTGTTCAGTCCCGACTAACTTGTCAGCACTTTTGTACATCATCTTTTAAATGTGTCGGTGGGTTTTTTCTTCTTTCCCCGGGAGTTTTTTCGGCCATGGAGCAGAGGGGATTTGACACTAGGGCGACGACTGGATGCAGTCTGGTGGTTGTTCCTGGTATCGGCGTGCAGCTGCTGATGTGTTCAGTATTTATCTCAACTGCTGGTGTGAGCAAGCTTAAAAAAAATCACCCCTTTCCTTATGGGCAAACGGAACGTGGGGACCCTGGTCTTGTTGGCGTGTTGTTTGTTTGAGACTCTGCAAGCAACAGAGGTAATGCTTTCTGCAAGGGTCTGTACAAAAACGTAACAGATTTGGGTCAAGCCTTCTGTAGCAGCCGAAGCAGCGTAGCTGACATTTCACCCTTGCTGAGTACTTTCTGTATTAAGCTCAGTTTTCACTTCTCAAAATTGGCGCTGGCTGGGTTTTTTTTGGTTATTTTACTGACTTCTCAATTCTCCTTACGCATTTGTTAAGAATTTCTGTACTTAAAAAAAAAAATTAAAAAATCCCGACCTATTTAGGTGGTCTTTGGAGGAACTTGGTTCTCCTGTTGTGCCTGGAAACTATAACAAGGATCTGTGGATTCACTGTTTTGTTCTGAGCATCTTGCTTTACATGGGAAAAAATGCCATAGCTACATATGAAGTTCAGAGCGTTCCATCCTCCTAGTTGCACTCACAAGGTATTTACTGACAGAAGTAAGGAGGACGTGGACAGAAAATCGCTGGCCTAGGCAGCTGTGAGTCTTGGGGAATTTGTGGTTCTGCTGCTCGGCTTACTGCAAATCGTGGGAGTCTGCTTGTAGGTGGCATCCCGGCACGGGCTAAGACGCGGTGTTGGAGGTGGTGATGTTCATTGCACGTTATTTCTTAATGAACGCATGCTGTATCGGCAGCTTGAAGGCAATATCCAGGGCTTGGTGCAGCTCCAGACTATGGGAACTTCCCTGCATTTATTAAAGGGCTCATAGCTCGGTGCTTGTTTAGGTTCATTGAGAATATCACAGGGATACTTCTGCTGCATATTGGGAACTTCTGCTCGTGAGGCACCTGCGCAAAAATGCCATAACACGAATCGGACGCTGGTTTTATCCCCATCATGTTCCCAGTGTGAGAAGCCACGATCTTGTTTTCACAGCCGCGTTGGGCGCTGCCAGGAGGTGTAGGAGCATCGCATTGCAGGGCACAGCGGGATGGGAGTTGGAGAGGTACGGCGGTAGTTGGGAATGTCCATTAAAGTCCAACCCCAGTTCAGGCTAGTAACTTCAATCTTTTTTAAAAAAGCACTCTTCTGTTTAATAGCAGCATGAAATAATTTTTATGCTGGTACGTTCTCCCAGGGTTTTATTTTCAAAAGCTTTTATTTGCATGGGAAAGTGTGTATCCGCTGGTGATATCCCTTATTCCTGCAGGCGTTGTTCCAAATGTCAGCGTAACTGTTAGGTATTGGGTACGTCTGCGAGAAATACTAAACCAAAAGTTAAGATAGGAGCCAATTCAGGAAGATCAAGTTAGGAGGGAGAGGCTTTGTTTCCCTACTGGGTGTAATCAGTCACGAGTCGTTACTCACCACCTCTTTTTCAGCATCCTTAATGGCAGGAGCCAAGTCTTAAGACAGAGAAGCTGCTGCTTCATACACGTTAGTATCCCTGCTCATTAAGATGCTTTGGGGTTTTTTTTGGTTGGTGTTTCTTAAATCATTAGCAAAGGACAAAATGCCTTGGCAAACCTTACTTGACATTGGATTTGAAAGACTTTGTGGTTGGTAGTGAGAGTGTCTGAGCTTGCACTGCTCCGCTGCGGCCGAAGTCGCTTCGCCGAGGCTGTAAGGGGTTTCTTGCCCAGGTGCCCAACTGGGTAAATCAGCCCAAACGGAATCACGTGCTGCTGCTGGACTGTCTCTTCCAGTCAAACCAGTTGAGAACAGTGCTGAAACCAGTTGAGAACGCCGCTGCTGCGTCAGCAAAGCCGGGAAGAGAGCAACTTGGAAACGCTTTGTTGTTAAAATAACGGATGGGGTTCTCAGGATGAATATAGTAGCAGTAATAAGTTCTCCAGTGCCTTTGTGAAGACCTTGCTTGTGGGATATTCGGTTCCATAACACTAATCTTCCCAGGAATCTAGTTGGAGTGAGGTAATCGTTTTATGAAGACTTAAAAGTCTTTGTTGTCCTGTTTTCTAAACTTGGTACACATCAGTTATAGGCTTTTAATATTTTTTCATCATAATAAAAAGTATTGAGTTTGTCTTCGACGTACCGTGATAAGGAGCATGGAAGCTATCAAGTTGCAGGTCTCTGTGATTTTTTTATAATTTATTTGTTTGTGCGTGTGTGTTAAGGTTTTTTCCCCACCCTTGCTGGGTGGAAATTCCAGACAAGTGGGGAAAACTGTACAACGTAAAAGAAGAAATGAAATGTATGCAACCGCAGGTAGACGCATGAAGGAGGGAATGAAAATATATGAGAAAGTGCTAATTAAATGTGTGCTTTTGCCTCTAAATCTGTGCAAAGCCCGTAGTGCCTTTGTGCCAATACAGATTCATGCAATTCTTGCAACTGTTCCTCGGTAGAAAGAGGATCGGGTTATTGCCTGTGGGGATGTAGTAGAAGAAAATATTTGTGACTCCACTCGCCGTTTGTCTGTAAGCTTTGCATGAATCACTTGCGAAGCGTTAAAAAAACCAAACCAACCAACCAACCCCTTAATCCTTTACCATGAAGCGGGTAGCAGTTGTCCAGGTAGAGCCAGCTCGTTCGAGGTTTCTGTGAAACGAGCCCGGGTGTATAAGCCCTGCTACCTCTTGGTAACAGCTATTGGAGTAGGTTGGAGGTCTGGGGTGGTTTTTTGGGTATGGACCTGAGCAAAGCAAGAGGCTTAGAGGAGTAGGGAGCTTAAATACTTGGAGGCTTACGTGGCGCGCGTAGGGAGGAATTTGAAGGGACAAAATCGCAGTGAGAAAGCTCACGTGAAGGATCACATGAAGCCTGGCAATTTTCTCTGTCCCCATTACCAAGCTAGCTGTAAACCTTTTTCTGGTTATGAGATGTTCTTCACTCTTTACCCTTTAGATTAAGGAAAAACCCCGAGCCCTCGGTATTAGACAAAAGACCGATGCGGCGATCGTGCCTGGCTTCAATCTCTGTGTGCAGGTAGGGATTCTGGGGAAGTCAGAATCTGGTTCTGGTATTTGCATGTGATGGAAACTGCTATTAACTAAATCACTGCACGTGCAGCTGGGTTCTCATCTGATTCCTTTTCAGACATGCTAGAAATAGAACGAGAAAATACTCGCCGTATTAGCTTGTTTATGTGATCTTGTTAAGCAAAGCGTTTTCTACAAGTTCCGAGTTATGCAGCTGCGCCAACATCTGCGTTTTAAGCCCTACAGAAAAAAAGGAGAAGGGGGTGACGGTCACGGAGTCCCGTTGGTAGCACTCCGAGGTGAGGGTGCGGTAGGGTCCGGGGAAGCGTCAGAGACGCGTCAGTCCACCTCTGCGCCGTGAGCTCCAAAAAACCAGACTCCTGAACTTGCACAAAGCTGCAACACCCGCACTAAAAGGTGGAAAGCTGTAGGCGTAGCACGTGGGGGAAGCTGGTGGCGGGGAGGGCTTTACTCTTGCGATAGCGGGGGAGATCCTTAAGTGAAGCTCCCTGTTGCTCCGAGCAAGCAGAGGGAGGTGAACCTGATGGTGCTCGTTGTCCCTCCCTCTTTGCCGCCGCCAAGGAGAGGAGAAATCCCTGCTGAATCCAAAGCAGTTGGTCCCTTCAACCCAGGTACGTGGGCAGGACCCACGGAATGGTGATTTTCTGCTGTTTCGGGGTGGCAGTAATGCTTAGCCGTAGGGGAAGAAGTGAACTTTGGTTTATGAAGAAAACCGCTCGCTAAAAACCAGCTATGTGAATAAAACCGTTTCAAAGGATGAGGCAGCTGTTGGTCCGTGGTATTGCAGTCTAGGGAGCTTTTGGGCATCCGCTGAATTGTTGCTTGTACTGGTATTTAGACTTTTTTTTCTTTTTTCTTTTTTTCCCTTTAAGCACGGTGACGGTGAATATGCTGTTTGCTAGCCAGCGCCAGCTCCTGCGGCTGGAGGAGGCTGGTGACAGCTTTTCCGTGGGAGGGAGGAGGTCCTAGTTGTATGTGTACTTTGCTCAGGACTTTGGCACGGTTGGCCTGTGCAGGGGAGCAGGGCCTTTCCTTGCACTTCGGACGTTGAACCGATTGCAAATGAGTGCTGGGGAGAGCGGGGCACGTAAGTAGGGAGCTGGAAATCCCACAGGGTTCAGACCCTCCGCGGCTCCGTCTGGCTTCGTTTTCTGGGTTTGACAGCAGGGAATTAGCGGGCGTGCTGAAACGAGTTTCCCTTGTCCTGCCTGCTCCTCTCCCAGGATAGCTACCTCCTCCCCGTGCCGTCAGCCATCTGCAGGCTCCCGGCGAGGAGACGGAGGTGGTGTCCTCATTGCGGCCTTGGCGAATCATCATGGGAACGACGGCGTCAAACCTGTGACCCACGCCTGGGCTCAGGCACATCACCGCTGCAAGATTGTTCATTTGGAGTGACGGTCCTAACGGAGTTAAAAGCTCTGTTTTACCTTATTTAAAATGTCCTCGGGGTGTCCTTTTCCTGCAACGTGCTGGCTTGTCATGCGTGGCTGCATTTCCCTGTTGGGGGGTTCTTCCGGGGGCTGGGCAGGAGGAAATTGAAGCAAATGCTGACGTTGCATAAATATCAAAAGTTTAGTGCTTTGATCTTGCAAATAAAATGATGCTTTTATCGCTTTTCTTTTTAGGATGTGCTTTACAAAAACGTTGCTTGTCTTAATGCAGAAAGAAACAAAGCTTCTAAAGCTTTACTGAAGCCTACCTTAATTTGACTCTCAAGGAAAAAAATGCTTTGGTGTGTTGCTTTGTGCAGACTAATCAACCCTTCTGACTTGCAAATCTCTTCCCACTATGAATTAAGTCCTGTATTATGCAAATCTCCCTTTCAGTTTTCCTTTTCTTATACCTTGATTTTGAATCTTTCCTTTAGATCATGGCTTGCATGACATTTTTCTTTCTTTTCCTTTCTTTTTGCTGTTTGCAAAGACTCTTGGGAGGATTTGACAGATGTGGTGGAGCAATTGCGCGATGATACTGAAGGTGCGTGCCACACCGACATCTTTCAGCTATTATTTCCACTGATGCTTGGCTTTTGACTTCTTATTTTGAGCCCGAGTGCAAAGTACAGCTCTCCTTTCCAGTGCCAGCAGCCGTGGCTTTCTGAACATGCTCGTCTGGTTGAACCAGGTTTGCAGCCAGAACACGCCGCACGGGTTGCACTCGGTGCGGATGTTTGGTTTCTGCTCTTAGCGTGTTACAGAAAATGTCTTTGATCACTCGATTGTATGTATTGCTCTGGCAAGTGTATTAATTTACATGTAAAATTGATATTGTGAAGGCTTTTCTTCTAAATTCTGGCAGCCCCTTCAATGGGTTCCATGTGATCGGTTTGGGTTTCTCAATTCTTACTGATCTGTGCTTTAAAAATACATGCATACGATGTTGCTTAAAAAAATGCTTTAGAAGTTTGTGGGTGTTTTTACTTGAAGTGGAGCTTCAAGTGAATCAATAAGGGGCTAGTTCACTTAGATTAAATACATTCTGAGACAATGATATTCCTGAGCCTGATAGAAACACAACTTAAAAACCTTACCCTGGAGAAGAGGAGGCTGAGCCCATATCGCCCCCTACAATTCCCTGAAAGGAGGGGGGAGCCGGTGGGGGGGGTGGTTTCTTCTCCCAGTAATGAGAGGAAATGGCCTCAAGTTGTGCCAGGGCAGGGTGAGGTTGGGCATGGGGAACAATTCCTTCCCCTTGGGGCTGTCAGGCACGGGAAGGGGCTGCCCAGGGAAGGGGTCGAGTCCCCAGCCCTGGGGGGATTTAACAGCCGGGCAGATGAGGTGCCAGTGGAGGGGTTCGCAGAGGGCGGTGTGTAACCTACCCCAGACCCCTGGAAGGGATGCGCGCAGCTGAGCTGGGCTGAAAACACCAGGTTTGGGGGCGGAAGATGGCTTATGAGAATTACGGCTTATGGGAAGTCCAACCTCTACTCCCTCCTCGCTATCCCTGGCCACGTTCTGGCTGATGGCATATATCACGTTACAAGAGTTCTGCGTTCAGGGCTACGGCTTGCCTTGCAGACAAGACATTGTGCATAAATTCTTGTCATGTTGAAATGGGAATTGTTTACTCTCTTGCTTCTTGCCTTTTTATGAGGAAAAAGTAATGATGACAAAAACAAGGCTTAAAATATGTTGAATGGTTTGGGTTGGGATTGATTTTTTTTTTTTTTTCAGTAAAGCAAAGCTACTCCCCAAGCTTCTTTCTAGTCTGTTTGAAAATAAATAATCTACTTAATTTTTTTTTTTGCACCACGTGTTAACCAGAGGCGAATTTCTGCTGGAGGACAATGGGGCTGATATTCAAGTAGCTGCTACTCGGAACCGCAACCTCCGACGGCTGAACTTCAGAGCGCCAGAAACACAACGCTGTTGCTTGCAAAGAATGCCTCTGCAGAGCCTCAGCTTGCTCTGAGCGCTAACGATCCCCAAACTTGCAAACGATGAGGGAATTTGCCTTTTAACAATATCATTAAGCAGTAACGCGAGGGGATGATTTCACGCGTTTTAGTCTGTGGTGCGTTAAGGTGTTGTGCCATGGGAGAAGCATGGGGTTTTTGATTAGGTCGAAAGTTGGCTGGTCCAGCTTTCTCAGGCTTTCTGTAGGTCTTTTCCAACCTAAACGATTCTATGGGAGACGGCCTCAAGTTGTGCCAGGGCAGGGTGAGGTTGGGCATGGGGAACAATTCCTTCCCCTTGGGGCTGTCAGGCACGGGAAGGGGCTGCCCAGGGAAGGGGTCGAGTCCCCAGCCCTGGGGGGATTTAACAGCCGGGCAGATGAGGTTCTGAGGGACAGGGTTTGGGGGTGGACGGGGGCAGTTGGACTCGATGATCTGAAAGGTCTTCTCCAACCAAATGGTTCTATGAAATGTTTAAAAGGTTGCAGCAAGATATGGAAGCTAAATTTCAAAAAATATTTCATGGATGGCTAGCGGTATTTCTCTACATGGGCCAAATTATTTTAACATGGCGATATCAAATTAGAAGCTAACGCTAGGGCTCTCGCTGTCCTAGACTTAGCAGCATAAATCCTGTTACTCTCACACTGATAACCCCAAAGGAGTAGGGTTAGTAGATGCATTTCAGCTCTTTTTGCCATGTTTTATTCCATTTTGGTCTAATTCTCACTGGTAGGATGTTAAGCGAAAGCTACATTTGTTTCTTTATAGCACAGATAAGCAATTTAAACATGAAACTTGGTAAAGCAAAATGGTGACATGAAAAGCGGAGCACGTTTATGTGACAGACTTGGGGTTATAAACAGAGCGTTAAGTATGAGCACCACTGCGAAGGATGCATCTGTCTTAAAAGCAGTCGTTGCGATTATTACGAGAATAATAACTGATAGTTAAGGATGGCAAGGGAATGCAGCTGGGTTTGGGGCTCGCTTAGGAAAAGCCTTCCGGTGCAAATAGTTTTAAGCATGTTTCTGGCAGAAGAAAAAAGCAAAGTCACCCGTGGCATAGCAAAATGTATTTGTGTCTGGAAACTCAGATGGTATAAATCTTTTGAAAGAGGATGTGTTGTGCAGAAGAATTGGTTTAGATGCTTTACCGACACCGATCTCTTGCTGGCCGTCTTCCGTGAGCGGAGCCTTGCGCTGCTGTGGTGCTGGGCGACGTGCCTGGGCTTCTGCCTCCTGGCCTCGTGAACACAGCAAGGAGATGCTCTCTCGCCCGGCACAACAGCTACTTCTGCTTCCCCAGCCCTTCCAGCCGAGGGCATATCCAAGGTAGTCTTTAAGGGGGGGGAAAAAAGAGGGGGTTGAGACCTTTTTTTTTTTTCCCCCATTAAACACTGAACATTTTTTTTTTTTGTATTAATTTTGTCGGGGTGGGATGCATTCAAAACATGTGTCTTGCCTGTTTTCACTTGTACCTTTGTTTCCCATGGCCACCACCCCATTCTGGTTTTTTTAAACTCTTACATGCCTGGTGTGTGCAGGAAGCCGTCCTCCTCGGCAATCCATCAGAGATGGATGGGTGCTTGACGTGGAGCGTGCTTTCCCCCTCCAAAGTCAACGTTAAGGACATGATAGCAAGTGCAAACGAAGCGACCTTTTAAACTCTCCATGAAAATGTTTCCTCTCTTAGGAAATCAGATTTCATTTTGGTAAGATGGTGTTAGTCCAGCTGCTCTCCAATTGATCCGCAGTCCCTCAGAGTAGACAGGTTGAATTTTGAATATAGAAGCAAAAAAAAAGAGTAGAATAAAACATCTTCCTGTAGAAGCAGACGTGCCTCTGCTTTTCACTTGTGAGTAGTCGCATCATTTTTAGTTTCATCGCTGCTTACCTTTAAGAGAGCGTTTCCATGATAGGCAAAATGTGTGTCACCTCATCCTTGAGATGGCAGCAAGGGGCTTGCGTGGCTGGAAGGCAGATGAGGCATTTGAACGTAAGGGAATGTCAGGACAGCTTCAGCTGAAATACAAGATGCTTAAAAAATGTATAATGATGTTGAACTCCCTATTTCGTTGTGCAGCCTTAAAGCAGCCTTCGTTTGCTGTTGCTTATTTGTTCATCGTGATTGGGAGACTCTGGGTCGCATAAACAAGGAAAAATCTTGGATGGCAGCTATTCCTCCCTCCCTGGCTTGCTTCTGCATGCCGTTTGGCTGGCAACAGCCGCCCTTACAGCTGGGGCGGGAGCAGGGAGCGTGTACACGTCTTGGTCACCTTGACCATGAGCTGGTGTGTTGGCGCAGACCCGCTGGTGTCGGTTTGAACCGGGGTAGCGGGCGGCGCGTGGTTGCCTGTAGCCCTCCGCAGCTTTGCCCGCAAGGATGGCGATTCCTGGTGTCCTCTGGGACTTGTGGCAAGAGCTGCCCTGTCTCTGCTCATGTAGGGTCCTCCTCGGGGGGAAGTCAGCACTTTGGCGATGCCACAGCGGATGGTGCGTGGGCAGGAATTTGGGGAGGGCAGCCCAGGACCCGAGGCTGCTGGGGGAGAAGTAAATGAATTATTCCAAGAAAAACACATGTGGTGCTGCTGCTTTTTGACTTTCCGTTGATAATTTGTGGAACACATACAAGTATCTTCAGAGTGGATGTCATGAGGATGGAGCCAGACTCTTCCCAGTGGTGCCCAGCGCCAGGACAAGGGGCCACGGGCACAAACTGAAGCAGAAGAGGTTCCAGGTGAACGGGAGGAAGAACTTGTTGACTGTGAGGGTGCCTGAGCCCTGGCCCAGGCTGCCCAGGGGGGCTGTGGAGTCTCCTTCTCTGGAGATCTTCAACCCCCTCCTGGCTGCTGTCCTGTGCCCCCTGCTCTGGGTGAGCCTGCTTGGGCAGGGGGGTGGCACTGGGTGAGCTCCCAAGGGCCCTGCCAGCCCCGGCCATGCTGCGATTCTGTGAATTTTCTCACCTTCTGCGTGGTGTGGTGTGGCAAAAGGGAGGCTAAGGAAAAGCCAGTTAAAATGATGAAAGTCCTTAATCTATCCAGGGATTTGCTTTCCACATTTATTGGAAATTATACATGTGTTCATGATTTCATAGTCTGAGCAGCTGGAACTAATGTCTCTCCTAATGGAATTTACTTAACGGAAACTCAGTGTGCTGGAGGTAGCTGGCTGGTTTGTTCTGACAGCGTTTCGCCATTAACGGAGCTCCGTTAATCTGAACACGGCACGAACTGTTCGCAAGACACCTCCATGGGCAGAAGCAGCCTTTCTAAGTTTCAGATTGCTTTAAGTTTGGATTCTTGATATAAGATGGATTCAGGACGTGGAGAACCCTGCTGAAATACTAATGAATGGGCATCACGTTGAGATTTGTTCACATCTACAGTGTTCCGTGACTCCCTGCATTTGATCAGAGTTCTATCAGAGTTCTAGTTTCTTCTTAATTCTTTTAGGGTAATTCAATATAAGGAGTGACGAAATGTATTGTCACCAGGTGAGAAGTACTTAGCCCACAGTCGCAGCTTAACCCTTTGAGATCGGGTATTGCACTGACTTTTTCCTTGGCTTTTAAGTACCTGGGTACATATTTTATCTTTTAAATAAATTACAGGATTCCTGAGATTCTTGGTACTTTGAAAACATCTTCATGGAAACTTCTCGGGAACCCTTTGCTTTTCATGCTGTTAGCGTGTGAATGATTGTGGCACAGTTGTACCCCTTTAGAAACCCGGGAGCTCAGTGCTTTAAGGGAACAGGCAGATGAGCTGATCATTCCACCCTCTCGTTTTAGTGGGATGCAAGTCCAGTTCAGTCCTGACCGTGTATATCCCATGTGCAAGGTTGCTGGTTAGACAACTCGTCTGTAAAGAAGCTGCAATTTTTAGAGAGAGTTTAGAGGAGGGCAGCAAGGATGATGGGGGGACTGGAGCATCTCCCCCAGGAGGAAAGGCTGAGGGAGCTGGGCTTGTTCAGCCTGGAGAAGAGAAGGCTGAGAGGGGATCTCATCAACACCTACAAATATCTCAAGGGTGGGGGTCATGAGGATGGAGCCAGACTCTTCCCAGTGGTGCCCAGCGCCAGGACAAGGGGCCATGGGCACAACCTGAAGCAGAAGAGGTTCCAGTTGAACGGGAGGAAGAACTTGTTGACTTTGGGGGTGCCCGAGCCCTGGCCCAGGCTGCCCAGGGGGGCTGTGGAGTCTCCTTCTCTGGAGATCTTCAACCCCCGCCTGGCCGCTGTCCTGTGCCCCCTGCTCTGGGTGAGCCTGCTTGGGCAGGGGGGTGGCACTGGGTGAGCTCCCGAGGGCCCTGCCAGCCCCGGCCATGCTGGGATTCTGTGTATAATAGCAAAAGCATCTTGAGAATTTCAGATTATTTCAGTTGAAATCCAAACCACATTGAAAGGCGAAGTTTAAGGGCCAAGATTTTACTTCTTAAGGTTTATGACATGGCACGTGTAGTAAAACACAGGTAGAGTTTTTGCCGTTAGAGACAGAAAGAGAAAATGGGAGAAGATAATTCACTCAGAGAATCTCAATTGCACATCAGGGTCAGGCTGTCGGAGCAGAAAGTGTCTGGGTTGCCTTGAAGCCAGCCGGAAAGCCTTAGTTTGTCAAAGTCATCTTTGCTTGCTTACCCTGCTCTTTTAGACTCAGTTTTAAAGGTGTGTATGTTGCAGTGCATGTAACAATGGTATAAATTACTTGGGATTTAATTTTTGGAGTAAATCTTTGGGATTTTATCCAGTTTCATGCTATATAACAGTTAAGTGGTTTGCAAGATGAGACTCTCAGATAAGCTGCATATGCGGGGCCCCATCACTCGCAACAGACTAATGAAGCAGAACCCTTTAATTAGCAAATGTGACAAAAACATTTTTCAACTCTTTAGACTGTGACTGCACGTTTTAGTCTTAAATGAAAGCATAGCCCTGCTTTTTCTTTTTCCCTAAGTGCTTTCATTAGCTCTTAAAAGCCTTGAAGGAATCTACTTGCCTTGGACGTGCTTGGTATGCCCCTCTATTATTCTTGTTTGTTTGTGGGTGGGCTTTTTTTTTTTTTTAATTAGGGTGGTATGGACCCCACTTGACACACGGAGCTCTCAGACTCATGGAAAACCGTGCCCCCTGCCTCAAAAACCATATGGCACCCTTGACCTCAGTATAGGTCTGTGTGAGCAGCAGCTCTCCATACCCTTAAGCAACCTGCGTGGCTTCCTCTGAGTATATAACGGAGCAGGACCCGAATTCTGAGCAGTGCCCTTGGACTCTACCATAATTCAAACTAGCTAATAACCGTAGCCACAAAGTGGCATTCTCCATGTAGTTGTCATGTATGGTTTCTGTAATTCTGCACGAGCAGTTGATTTGCCACCTCGGCGGAGTCACACGCCGCTGCGGGGCAACGTCGTCGTTAGAGAGGAGAGGAGGTCTCGCTGTCTCCCTGTTCCCTGCAATTCCCCTGACAGGGAAGAAGAGAAAGAAGCTGTGATTATTAACAAGGCTTAAGTCAAGTCTTGGAACTTTTGGGTATGTTCAGGAGGCAACTGCTCAGCTTTTTGAAAGGGTCTGAGCTCGCTACTGAGATCAGTGTGCACGGTGTGCATACGCATAGGAGTTTTTCTTCAAAGCCTGGCCAGGCAAAATCATGTTCAATTTAGGCTTCAAAATGTATTTACACAAAAAATAAAAAAGTCTATTTGTTTCTTTTACCACAGCACCGTTGTCTTTTGAGCTACGTATAAAAATTGCCTCAAATAATTCAAACCTAGTAGAGATTTCCGCTCGTGTATGTGTCGTGGTCAGAAGCACGGATATACTGTAGGTGGGGTTGTGCTACCAGAAGTACTGAGGAGGGGGTCGATGGGGGTTTTTTTACTGGATAAGTTTGTTCGGGGAAGATTTTTGAATCACGGTACCGAAACAAAGCACGATTCTGTGACAGTAGTGGTCTGTGGTAGGAGCAAATGCTGTAGTGATGTTCATATGTTCTTAAAGGGCAACTGTGATGGATGGTGGTGGTCATTAGTTTTATGCGGAAGTACCTGGAAGAAAATAATGCAGAAGCTTTTTTTAATTGCAGGTAAAAAATTAGTTTTTGCAATCGTGTATAATATTACGTCTGCCTTGGTTTTTTCCTGAGCCTGCATTCCTAGTAATGGTGGCTGTTAGCTGCATTGCAAATTGTAAAATGGATTGCAAATCACAGAACAGGTGATCTCCCCAAAATGTACATGCAAATCTCTCAGCTTAAAATAGAGCAGTCCTGCAAAGGCAATAAAAGTCACCCACTAAATTAAATCCTTCTACAGTCCGATGCTGCTAGGAGAATTGCATTCCTAAATGAGTACTTTGAGGTTTTCTAAACTATGAAAATAAATTGTGAACGCCTAATCTTAGCCTTTTTGTAAGACGGGAGCCAAGGCAATCGGTGCTTGACGAGCATATGGTCAGTGAAACAAAACTGTCCGGGGTTTTGATCGCTCTTCCCTCAGCAGTAGAAGATTGGGTGGAGGCAGAGGAGCAACTGGACTTGTTTGCGCCTTCTCTGAAGAAGGCGGCGTTTGTCCATGGCAGCAGATGTGGCCTGGAGCATGACAAGTCGGGTGGCTGTTGATGGATGGCAATTCCAGCTGGCATTGATCAGCACCCCTTTAATGCGGGGTACTGCAGTATTGCTAGTGCCATGGCCGCAGAGCTAGGGCCGAGTCTCGCTTCGAGTCGCCAGCAGCATCCCCGATAAAAGCAGCCTGTCCCCTGGCAGGCAGGCCACCCAGAATTAGGCAGCCCCAAGGAGACCTCGCCAGCTGGGGTGCCAGCCAGCCTTGGCGCCGTGGGAACCTGGCAATGGCGTGATGCAGCAAATCCGCCCTTGTTCCCAGGTTTAGCAAATGCTCTCTTTTGATTCCCTTTCATAATTTCTCAGGTTCTTTGAGGATCTTCCTGTCTCCACTTCAGAAGTTGCTTTTTGTCTCCCAACCCTGAGGTGCCTTTCGGTGTCTCCTTCTGTCTGGCAAAAGGAGATTCAGTTGCACGGTAGCCGTTGCCCCTCTTCTTGCCTGTTTGAGATTCAGCCATAGATTACTAAAATCAAATACGGCTGCTGTTTGCTACCTGCTGCTGGGCCTGCGGTGCTCTTCAACCCACAGGAGAGACCCGAGGTTGGAAGTGGGAACGATGTGGTTTTTCATGGTTCTGTGGCTCTAGGAAGTTTTGCTCCTTGCTGTCTTTTTGGCCAATGGGTTCTGACGAGATGTCTCATTGTAGTGGCAGCACGTTGAGGTGACGAGGAGTTTGCATTCGAGCAGCGGGACTTGTCAGTATCGGTGTCGCGATGAAGCAGGGCGATGACTTGCGTCATCAGGACAAGTCCTGTAGAAGACTGCAGTAGTCTCAGGAGAATACACCCCTTGGCCTCTTTTGGCTAAATTGTTGCATTTTAAATTGCAAGAAATCATTCTTCACAATTTTACTGACAAGAGGAGGAGGACTGTTATCAACCCAGACAGCTCAAGCCCACCTGCCTAGTAGAGATTTGATGTTTACTCGGTGGCAAACCTGCTGAATACAACCCCAGACTTGTGCAAGGCTTCACTTAGGGGCTGGATCCACTGAGGATAAGGGTTGCATCTTCCCCTCCTCCTTCACTATGGGCTTCCTCTGTCTCTCTTTCAAACACCTCTATCTCGGCTGTCTGTATGTTGAGGAGACGGAGCCTCCCAACGGTCAAAACCAGCTTGAGAACACCCTGACGGTGGTGGACATCGCTGGGTGGGTCTGGGTGGTGGTACTCCACAGAACCAGCCGGAACAGCCGTTCTTCCACTGCTTACGTTTCTAGATACTTTATTTCTTCCTTCATCAAACTTAGCTATGCGCTACCCTGCATTTTAAATAGAAATCCATCTCTCTTCGTTCGAATTGAAGGTTTTCAGTCTCTGATATTTACTTGCTTGTCAAATGCAAGCATCCTTTGTCAGTATAGCAGATCAAGTGTGGACCCCGTGCTTAGCTATGTAGTCTTAGATGTCCTCTGGTCGTGTTTCTGCTGCCAGGGGTACTAAATCGATTCACGAAGGTGGTAAATTGACTCACGAAGGTGGTAAATTGGTTCACGGGTCCATGGCCGTTTATAGGCAGCCCTAGGACAGATGTGCCTTACAGGGTTATGAAACTGCTTGTGCCAAGGAACTTTTGCTCAAAAATTGGGTGTGAGATTGCAGGTGCAACGGATGCAGACAGAAAGCCTGCAACTGATGCAACACCGTTTTCCTAGCGAGAATTTTTCTCTATTACTGTGTATGCCAGGCCTACAGCTTAAGCACACTTGACTTCTTGTGGTCGTAGGACGGTTTTGCTCTAGTTAGGGGACAGCGCTGTTGTAAACGAGTTTGTTTCTTGAGGCGTTGGAAATATGCTGGTGGTGTTTGGGAGGAGAGGCGCTCTGCGGAAGGATAGGTGTTGGTGTGGGCACATTCTCTGGGTCATGGAGCGGGAGGCCTGCAGGCAGGGGGTAGGTTGGGAAACGGACGTCTGTTATCTGTTTCTTGCAACTAGAGAGTGTAAAGCTCTGAATATTCATAATATGGTAGAGGAATAATGTAGTCTTGGAAGTCCTGTGCACGTTGGGAATTAGAGCAAGCTGTCAGGGGAGCCATGAAGATCAGCTCTTGACCGTTAGCCTTAAAAACCAGTAGTTTTGAAAAAATGGAGAGAGAGAATTGGGAATTGGCTCCTTGTTACATCCAAGGGTGTTAAAAAAAAAAAAAAAAAAAAAAGCGATGAGAATTAAATAGCAAGACTGGGAAGATGGGTGTGTTGCTGGATTAAGTGTGAGCGGATGCAAGGTTATCTTTAGATGGAAGAACAAATCACGAGTGGCGAGTTCTTCCCAGTTGGTAGTTGCTGGATGTAGCTGGGGATTTGAGTTGGAGCGAGTGATGGCCATAACATTCAGTAACGCGTTGTCGAGATGTAAGCACGATATTAGTAGCTGCCCTCAAATTTCAGTAACGCGTTGTCAAGATGTAAGCACGATATTAGTAGCTGCCCTCAAACTTTTGTTCCTTGAAAATGTAAAGCTTTTGTAGTTACTTGAAGTATTGAGGCACCTGCAATGTGATTTATCACCTATTTCCATGTCATTGTGGCTTCGGGCATGAAATGCTATTTAATTTTGATTTTTCTCAACAAAAGGCCTGAAGAGAGTGCCTCACATGAAACTGTCACTGCCCCTGAAAATGTCTTCAAAGCTGAGGGACAGAGAGAGAGAGATGGGATATCTTATTGTATCAAAAATAGCTTCTGTTACTCAACAGTATTTTTTCTTTTTTTTTTTTTTTTTTTTTTCATAGATCCTAATTATCTCATGGCTAATGAACGCATGAACCTGATGAACATGGCGAAACTGAGTATCAAGGGGTTGATCGAATCGGCGCTTAATCTGGGCAGGACGCTGGACTCCGACTATGCACCTCTTCAGCAGTTCTTCGTTGTGATGGAACATTGCCTTAAACACGGCTTGAAAGGTACCTTGCTTGAGAGGAGTCCTCCCGGGCTGTTTGTCACAGCGTAGGAGCGATAAAGAGCAATCTTGATTTAAAAATCTAGTTTTGTAACCTACAGTAGACCAGAGGGAGTCTGAGCAGGGTCACTGCTGGGATCGCAGTTGGCTTGACAGGCCACAGGATGGGGAAAAAAAATCTGCTGAAGGTGTAATGGCAGGTGAAAAGTTCACGGTTGTTGCAGGCGCTTGCCGTTGTTAAAAATGCTTTTCAGATGACTCAAGTATAACAAAGTGATGAGCGATAAAATTAGCTCCTCGGCAAACTTGAGACTCCCTTTTTTTCTGTGCTTCCTCATGCTGTAGGGACGCAATAGTCCTCTTGCTAGAAGAGGAACTGCAGCACCGAGGTCCTTTCTCGAGAGTTCTATCAAAACTGAGCACTTGGGCTTTGTGCAGCTAATGTTTTGTAAGCTGCTTTCTCACAAAGCGAGCGGAGCCTACACTTAAATATGTAATACAGAGTCACAACTAAAATTGCTGAGTACCAGTCTACTTGTCTTGATGTGCTGCCCTTGCGTGATAGTAGCTTGAGATGAAAAGCAGAGGCTACTAAATGCCCTCTCAGCACCCATACGTACGTCCTGCGGTGCTTCGTTGGTAGTCGTGTTCGGCGTGACGCACGGAATCGGCGATTCCTCTGCTATTAAAGGTAACATTCTGCAAGGGAGAAGCGTTCATATTCCTCAGCTGCTTTGTTTATCCCTTCGCCAGTGAAGTTTGAAGTTAATGGAGTTCTCTGTCTTCTCACTGCTGCTGTGAAGTAGCAGTAAGAACTATGGAAGAAGAAAATGGATGTCCAGCTTCAGTACCTAGGGGCCAGTAGAAGGATCTTCTGAAGGAGGAAAGGATGCGCAGAGAAGCTCCTGGCAGCTGTGGAGAAGGAGTGGGTTCAAAGTGGTGTGGTCCTTTTCCCTGTAATGGGATGGTCAGCCAGAGAAAGTCACTGTGCACACATCAAGTGTAACTTAGGGACAGTGACAGCGTCCTCATAGAAATTTTGACCTCTAGCAGCACGTCTAAGTTGCTGGTTATCACCTGATGTTGTTGTTTTGGCATATTGGGGACGTACGAAATATATTCTGGAACCTGTCTCAAGGTCCTGTTGCCTTATTTGACTGACACCAGTAATTGCCACATTCGGGCGTAAAAAAAGTCATCTTCAGTTCTTGCCCAGCAGCAGTCCCAGAAGATCCTTTCTGGCGATTTTTACCTACTGTTCATTCACTTCTTGACCGTGTTTGAGAATGTATTTGGTCAGCATGGGCCTAACAGGCTCATTTCATATCTTTTTCTTTTCTAGCCAAAAAGACTTTTCTTGGGCAAAACAAGTCCTTCTGGGGACCTCTCGAACTAGTAGAAAAACTTGTTCCTGAAGCTGCAGAAATTACAGCCAGTGTTAAGGATCTCCCAGGGCTGAAGTAAGTACAGTCTTTTACTGCATGAGTACATAATATTTTAATTTATTTTAAGAAGGATCCTGAAGAAGGGCAAACGTAACTTTAAGGAATGCACCTGCCACCTTCTGCCGATAACAACGGGTCATTACTCTCTTTTATCCTTAATTGAGGAACTGCAGAAGGAGAGGATAGGTTATATTCTTGCTGTGTTGTGTGGGGGGTGTTACGGGCAATGGTGCATTTATTGCTAGCACGAAAGGAGCGGCGATGTGTCTCAGAAATGGGAACAGCCTTTACTGACTCTCAGAAGCCACACTGAAGAAGCAGGGAATTGGAAGGAAGGTGATTACGGGTAAAATAGATTTGAGGCTGATAAAGGTAATTTTTCTTTTAAATAAAAGGAAAAAAAAAGCCTTTCAGCATATATTGCTTTTAAAAATTTCATAGTAATTTCAAACATGACATTCAGGTTTGCTTATTCCATGCTAAAGAGAAACTCTAAGAGGCTTTCAGCCTGGGGAATGGAAAAAAGGTGTCAGAAAGCTTTTGTCTGAGTAGCAGGACTAAGGATTAAATCTTCTTTGGTGAAAGAAGAGGTGACTAGATGGAATAGCAGTTTATTTCGTGTTAATATTTAGCAATGTAGCTATGGGCAAGTGCTTTTACTGGAAATCTGTGCAGGACTTCTCCCAAAGCGGCGTGGAGTGCCAACAGTGCTGTGCCAGAGCTCCTGTTACCTTTTCCCGTTCTAAAAGAATATCGAAGCATTAAATAAATTGAAATAAATAACGGGTTTAGAGTAAGTTTCAAAACCTCAGCCTTGTGTTCATTCGTGCCAAACCTTGGGAAGTGTGTCATGTCCTGTATTGGTGAGGTCAAGAATGGGCAGTAATGAAGGCAGCGTTCGTGGGCGGTCGCTGCTTACATTAGTTTTGACAATGAAGTGCCCCACGTCCCATTTGGTATAAAACAGCTGATTGACTGCTGGACATGGAAAAGAAATTTCCTTCTAATGGGAATACTTCTTCACCGAAAGGGTTGTCAGGCTCTGGAAGGGGCTGCTCAGGGAGGTGGTCGAGTCCCCATCCCTGGAGGTATTTAAAAGAAGGA
>NW_009259530.1:116513-124330 GCF_000687185.1 Egretta garzetta
CCGCCTGGGGCAGGCGCTTGCCCAGCGTGCCAGGCTGGAGGAGCCAGGGCTGTGACGCAGCGTATCAGTTACCGTCTTTTGAAAGCTGCCTGCTTCAGATTGCCAGGAGAAACAGAGGGGGAAGGACTGCGACTCTAACCCGCGGCATCCTGTGAGTGCGTTCATCAGCAAAACAGTTGAAGAGAGCAGTGCTGAATTGGTGCGTTCAGTTGCCTTGGTGGATTCTCCCCCAGCTTCACACCTCCTTGAAGGAGTTGGGGCGTCTGTGCTGAAGGACACACGTGTTCTTCTGTCTTGCCTTAGGGAAAACTGATTCTGAATTAAAAGGTGGTTTGCTGAGGCAGCCGGTCTCTGCCTATGTAGTGGCATCCAGCAGGGGTAGAGTCAGGGAAGTATTTTTAGTGTAACAACAAATACATAATTAGTTACGAGAGCAGCAGTGATTGCTTAAACTTGCCTGGAACTATTTGCACTTAAATACCGTTTATTTCCCTGTTTGCATCAGTGCCGGCTCTATCTTTGAGATGCAGATACTTGAGACAGAATGAGATGATTAAAGCTGTTTGTGAATGTGCATTACTGTATGTCTGTAACTGTTTTGTTTCCGGCCCTTGTAGGACACCTGTGGGTAGAGGAAGAGCTTGGCTTCGCCTGGCTCTAATGCAGAAGAAACTTTCAGAATACATGAAAGCTTTGATTAACAGAAAGGATCTCCTCAGGTGAGTGCTGAGCTCCGTCTCGGGTTAGGTTAGGTTCACCTCTGCCCTCTTGTAAGCTCTTTGCTTTTTTTTTTCACCCAAATAGTAAAGTGTAGCGTTTTTTTGAGAAATGGTAATATTAGTGAAATGCAGAGCTTCCTCTGAGGAATTAAGAATGCTTAGTACTCTTTCTTAATTCAGCAACTGTTATTCCTCCACTTCATCTCAAATATCCATTAGAATTAAGCACAAATTTTGGTTCAGAAGGGATGATTTGGGTGAAATACTTCTACAGAGGGGATACAGCATTCTCCGTCTGCAAGACCTTGGCCCTGGATGCATTTCTGGCCTTGTCACTTCAATACTGTCCAACTTGGAACAAGTCTTTTCACTTCTCTGTGTCTTTGCTTGCCACGCATAAAGCTTCAATGATTTTGTAGTTTAATTGAAAGTCTGTGGATTTGAACTCGTATATCTGTGTGAAGCAGTAGGATTTAATAAATATGTTGGTGTTGCTGTACTCAAACAAGTAGGTTTTTGTTGGCCATCCATGTAAATCCGTAGCCGACTTGGAGTTAGAAAGGAGAACTTGGTATTGTCCGCTGGAAAACGTGGCGGTGGCTTGTGTTAATAAAAGTATGTAGTAGAAGTACACGGCTTAAAAAATTCTGATATTAAGCCCCAGTCTTAAATCTTCAGTATGCCGTACCGTTACTCAGGAATCGTGCTTGCTTTCCATCACCTTCTGACAGCTGAGGGACCAGGTCTACCTACCTGGGTCTTTGCCTCGCCTAACTCTCGACTTACTGTGCTACGAGAGATTTGTTCGGGCAGAGCAGGAGGACACTGATAGTACGTAGGAGTACGTTTCTGCATTTTCTGCACTGCCTGGCCTTTTGTTAAGGCTGGCTTTGTGTTATGTTGTCGTATGAACTAGCAGGGATCCCAGGCTAGCTGATATCATTTTAGATGGCTTTTAAAGATGCCACACTTGTCTTCTCTTGCCTTGCATCCTGCAGTGAATTTTATGAGCCTAATGCACTGATGATGGAAGAGGAAGGTGCAATCATTGCTGGCCTCCTAGTAGGTTTGAATGTCATCGATGCCAACTTCTGCATGAAAGGAGAAGACCTGGACTCACAGGTACTGTGTATTCAGTTAATATTTGTTTTTGGTTTTTTTTTTCTGCTCATTTACATTGGAAGACTTTTCCATTGTAGAGGACTTGAATCAACTGGGATACAAGTTTGTTACTACAGCTAATAGGAGCCTGGTGGCGCTGAGATCAGAGACTCGGGATTCTCGTTTTCTCTTTGCTGTTACGCTTTGCTATGATCTGCATGCAGGTCACCGTGGGGCGAAATGTGGTACCTGAGAAAGGAAGTGAAAACAGGGAAGGACTTAGCCAAAATGAGGGGAGGAATGGACAGAACTGCTAATTCTCTCACGCTGTGCGATGAGATCATTGTAGCTGTTCAGCAAAAGAAAATGAACCTGTGTGCACTTATGTTCTAGCTTGCATAAGCAGCGTATATGCAGATAGGGTGGTGGTCATGGTTTCTCCTTATGTCCTAAGACTCGCTTGCCAAATTGCTGCTTATCCTCGTATATTTTTGCTTGAAATGTGCCCTGTTTACACTAATTTTGGATAGATTACTGGTATAATGAGTCCTCGCTATAATGCAACATGTGCTGGTGTTCTGAGTGAATGACTCTAAACTTTGACGCCTACAGACAGTGTTTAGTCTTAGGAGAAGTGTTTAAAGTAAAATGCAAATTTTTCTTTTTTAGGTTGGAGTTATTGATTTCTCAATGTATTTGAAAGATGGGAACAGCACAAAAGGCAGTGAAGGGTAGGTACATGCGCAGTTGTCCTGCTTCTTATCCCATGGTAACTTGTGTTCAAGTATTCCGGGTTGCCCTGCAAGCTTGTACATTTTTAATTAGAAAGCTAATTAGACTGAATTGCTCGTCTATGATAAAGCTCTTCTATGATAAACCCATAATGTACGGATCAGGTGCTGCCGTTTTCTGAGGTTCTTCAAGGGTACTTCTTCCTTCTAAGGAAGTTCTGCCAGTTTGAGTTCAGGTATATATTTAATAATAATCCCTCAGGATCAGGTGTTTCGATTGCATTTATTGTATCTGTAGTTTCATTTTTCTTGAGTTATCCTGCTGGAAGCGCGTGCAAAACATGCATTTGTTGACAGTTTTCCTTGAGTGGATTTTGGTCTCTTGTCCAATAGAAATGTAGTGCAAAACTAGTTTGGTTTTTTTTTTCTTTAAAATACTGCCATGCTCTTTGAAACGTTGCCAGCCTTAATCATTCTGCTTTGCATGTCACAAAGTGCCTGAATGCCACCCAGGTGAGCGTAGCAGTTGCAGCTTCTGGGAAGTCAGGGGACAGTGGCTGATGATAAAGGCACAGACAGCAACTTGGCTTTGCTATTTCATCTGCATCACGTAGACTCGTTGAGACCCAGGGTATCAGTGCGCTGGATACGCAGGCTGTATCGCCGCGGTTCCTTTTCGACCTTTAGTGGCGGCTCGTAGTTCTTCGCACCCAAATGGCTGAGCTGAATGGTATTTCTTTTTTCCAGAGATGGTCAGATAACTGCAATTCTGGACCAGAAGAACTATGTAGAAGAACTCAATAGACATTTAAGGTAAGACATGATTTATTTATTTATTCTTTATTATATAGTATAGCAAAATAGAAAAATGGCTTTGAAAAAAGAAGGAATTACTGTAGGGGGTTTTTTTCCTCTTCAACAGTGCTACAGTAAACAACCTCCAGGCCAAGGTGGATGCCTTAGAAAAATCCAACACTAAGCTGACCGAGGAGGTAAGTGTAACAGCAAATCATATGATGTTTTGGCCTTTTGGAATCGCGGATTAAAAAGGTGAAGGAGTTGTTATTTTCAGATTTCTGGTGTACGTAATGACGAGGGTTTAACGATGGGAACTGGAATAACTGACCTGCCAAGGAATTGCACTGGCTGTTGCTACTACCTAAGCATGAGGTGGAAAAGCAAGCGAATGTTTAGGTTAAAAACCAAAAGCTGCGGAACGCGCTGCATCCCTCCAAAGTCTTCGAGTGCTTTCTGATTTTTGGAAAATTTCTTAGAGTAAATGGTATGGTGGCTGTGGTTTCAAACGCCGTAGTGCTGACGCAGGTGATGAGATGTCTGGACATGACCAAGAAATTTTTTAATCTCTGTTCATTTTGACAGGCGCAGAAGTTTACTACAGTGTAAAGATTGTCACTGACATGTTTCAATAATTTTTTCTCTAGCCTGTCATAATTTGCAAGAAATAAAGGAAAAGTGATCATTATAGATAAAACGTTGTTCGGTCTGAGCATGAGAAATGATTGGTATGCAAGTTGTAGCTGTAACCTGTGTTTTAAAATTGGCCTTGCAGTTCGTTAGTAATGGCATAAATGTAATAAAAGCTTTTGGGGTCAGTTCCCTGGCAATGGGATGATAGTGGGTCTCATCCTGATGGCCTTACAGCATCTCCGTCCCCATGTTGCTTAGCTCAGCAGGATGATTTTGACTGGGATGTCTCAGTGCTCTTGCAGTACAAATGAAACTGAAATCCTTTTTTGCTTGTTCACCCTCATCAAAGGAGGTCTGCGTGTCTGGTTATTGAACACTTACTCTAATGGATGTATTCCAAATGATGAGAAGCTTTAACAATGGAAATTAGTGTATCCGCTCTTGCAATTAAGAAGTGTTTTTTACAATTAAAGTATTTTTTTTATTTTTAAAAAGGTAGTCTGCAACAGAGGCTGCCTTTCCCAGTGCTACTATAATAAGTGGCTTTTGATTTATTACCTGCAGAGTATGAGTGCCGCGCCCGTTAGGCATGGGACCAGCGAGATTAATTGCCATGTTGACTGAAGTATTTTTTTATAATTGACTTGGTTGTACCTCACTGAAGTCTGCATGCTGTTTGGAGCAAGAACTGAAGTGACACTGGAACACGCTGTGCCAACTGGGGCTGTTTGCAGGGTGCAGTTAATGAACTGCGTCATGTGTCACATCAATTTGCGTGTTTGGCTTGAGCTCTGCCAAATGCTCGCACTTTTATCAGGGTAATTTCTATTTGGGTTTGTCACTTAATAACATTGCTGGTCTCTTGGAATGTCACTGAGCTTTTCTCGTGTAAGTTACGGTTTACAAATCCAGAGGAATTTTCTGAAGTAATTTTGGCCTTTGACCACACGCTCAAAGTAATCTGTTAGTCTGCGGTGATGTCTTTGTTGGGAATTCCTCTGAGGCAGGTGTCCCATCTCCTATGGGTGGTGTGTGCCACTCGTCCTCTGTTTCCAGCCAAATCTTCCTCCTCTGATGCGGTTCTTGTCGTGCGTCTCCTGCCCAAATGCTTGAGCACCTTACATCTCTGATCCTCTACCTAGCAGTGTACCCAAACTCCTGAAGCTTTAGCAAACCCATGCAAGTATTTTTTCTCTGGTAACTTATTTCAACTGCTAGAAGTTTACAAAACTTATCTGCCATGTTCACTTTTTTCCTTTGTGTTAGGGTTGTCAGGCTCTGGAATGGTCTGCCCAGGGAAGGGGTCGAGTCCCCATCCCTGGAGGTATTTAAAAGACGTGTACATGAGGTGCTTAGGGACAGGGTTTAGTGGTGGGATGGCAGGGTTGGGTTAACAGTTGGACGTGATGATCTTAAAGGTCTTTTCCAACCTAGACAATTCTGTGATTCATGATCTTCAGCAAGGGAGGGGGAATGGAGTGAGGATTTCTGTTGAGTAGCGCTAACCGCGTGTTAGGCAGGGTCTAGCAGGTAGAGACCTGAAGAAGTCAGTAACTTCACTGAAAGACAGGCACTGAAATAGGTTGGGAAGTCTTTGTTTTAGCTGATACTGGAAACCCATCACACTGGCGCTAACTGATGCTTTTTCAGATAGTCTTTCTCCATGGTGGAGCCTGAGTTGACTTTTGCCACTCAAAAATTTTTTTTTCCTGTCTTTGTAAAAAAAAAGAGTACAGAAAACATGTCTCGAGAGGGAGGAGAACAAAATGATCAAGTATGTTTTTGATATGTTACTGTTCTGTTTGGTTCCCAGCTTGCAGTTGCAAACAACAGGATCATTACACTGCAAGAAGAGATGGAGCGGGTTAAAGAAGAAAGCTCTTACATCTTAGAGTCCAATCGTAAGGTTGGTGTCTGCGTGTGTGAACGATTACCGAACCTTGGGGGCAGTCCTAGCCCAAATCCAACCTAGAAGGAGGTGTTTGGAAAAGACTTCATTTCCTTATGTATCTCACACAAGAAGAGATGAGTGACTCCAGGCGGGTCCTCCGCAGAGGTAACAGATGGACCCTGGCCACAGTGACTCCTGCCTGGCCGGAGCTGATCAGCTGTGAGCGTGCGCAGCGCCCAGAGCTAACACAGCACGTTCCTGGCGTGCTGGCCCGAGGTGTTGGAAGGACAAGAGGAAGGATGATTTACTGAGGGGGTGGCAGAAAAATTTGGGTGTAGGAGCTCTGCTTTTTTGGCCTGAAATGCCACCCTTATTGGTAATCAAGGGGCAGGATCTGTGATTTTTTTATTTTTTTTTTTTTTGTTGATTTGCAGAAAGTGTTAGTAACTATGGCAGAGCCTGGGTTTAGTTTTAAAACCCCCAAGATCTTTCTCTGAGGTTTTGTAACCATACTTAGTGTATGGTGAGAGTTCTGGAAAGGGACGCTCTGTCCATTTAAGCCGCGTGCTGCATTCACTGAACGGAGCTCTGAGTTTTGATAGATGCAGAATTTGTTTTCGAAGCGGCGGGACAAGCAAATAATCAGTAAATGTGAGGGTTAATACTATATAATGACAAGCTAATCGGGTGCCTTTGTAAACTTAGGTCACTAAAGACAGAACTGCTGATGGACATGCACTGACTGAGGCACGAAAACAGCTCAAGGAGGAGACTCAGCTGCGGCTGGTAAGGACTGCGTGAGCGTGGAGCTCGCTACAGATGGCTCTTTCACATAATAACTTCATGTCAGGCAATCACTTTGGAAAATGGGTGGCTGAGGAATTTCTTTTTTTTTTTTTTTTTTTTTCCCCCCCGTCTTGCCTGCCTGCTTCAGCCTGATCCAAGACAGTCTTGTCAGAAGCGATGTTAATTTTGCAGCTCTATGGGTTGGCTTGGGGCCCGTTTCTCAAAACGGGCAGGTCACTTGCATTTCTAGGTCTGACGCAAGCCCCTTGCGGATACGGGTATGGCTGCTCTCTGAACTGTTACTCAGTACAGTGCGTTCAGCTGGTGGGGAGAAAAACACCGGAGCAGAACGCTTTTAGGAAAAGTCCACCAGCTTTTCACTAGTCCCCTCGGTCAGAAAGATGGGCCTATACGGTACTTTTTGGCTCTTGGCTAGTAGTGCTGCTCATGTTGCTTTACTATTGGACTGAAAATGTGGATTTGCTGTTCTTAATTGCCTTTGATGGGTCAAATGTGTAACTGCGACGCCGCGGCCGTGCTTCCGGGCAGCGACTGTGTGGGCAGGAGCGCCAGTTCAGGGTGGTTGTCTCACTGGTGGTGAGGAGGGCTGGCTGGTAATGCTGATGGATCTGTGTCTTCCAGGATGTGGAGAAAGAGCTGGAGGCGCAGATCGGGATGCGACAGGAGATGGAGCTAGCCATGAAGATGCTGGAGAAAGACGTGTGCGAGAAGCAAGATGCGCTGGTGGCGCTTAGACAGCAACTGGACGATCTCAGGGCCCTAAAGCACGAACTGTCCTTCAAGCTGCAGGTAGGGAAATAACTAAATCAAACACAGTGAATTCCACATGAAAGCAATAGCTCTTGTTCTATTTCTTTTCCCCCCTATTTGCAGACGACACCAAACTGGGTGGCAGTGTTGATCTGCTTGAGGGGAGGAGGGCTCTGCAGAGGGACCTGGCCAGGCTGGATCGATGGGCCGAGGCCAACTGTATGAGGTTCAACATAGCCAAGAAGGCCAATGGCATCCTGGCCTGTATCAGGAATACTGTGACCAGTAGGAGTAGGGAAGTGATTGTGCCCCTGTACTCGGTGCTGGTGAGGCTGCACCTTGAATACTGTGTTCAGTTTTGGGCCCCTCCCTACAAGAAAGACATTGCCT
>NW_009259530.1:128096-128359 GCF_000687185.1 Egretta garzetta
GGACCTGGGAGTACTGGTTGACAGCTGGCTGAATATGAGACAGCAGAGTGCCCAGGTAGCCAAGAAGGCCAATGGCATCCTGGCCTGTATCAGGAATACTGTGACCAGTAGGAGTAGGGAAGTGATTGTGCCCCTGTACTCGGTGCTGGTGAGGCTGCACCTTGAATACTGTGTTCAGTTTTGGGCCCCTCGCTACAAGAAAGACGTTGCGTTGCTGGAACATGTCCAGAGGAGAGCCACAAAGCTGGTGAGGGGTCTGGAGC
>NW_009259530.1:128402-135689 GCF_000687185.1 Egretta garzetta
GAGCTGGGGTTATTTAGTCTGGAGAAGAGGAGGCTGACGGGAGACCTGATCGCCCTCTACAACTGCCTGACAGGAGGCTGTAGGGAGGGGGGGGGCGGCCTCTTCTCCCTGGTAACAGATGATAGGATGAGAGGGAATGGTTTGAAGCTGCGCCAGGGCAGGTTTAGGCTAGACATTAGGAAAAACTTCTTCATCGAAAGGGTTGTCAGGCTCTGGAATGGGCTGCCCAGGGAGGTGGTAGAGTCCCCATCCCTGGAGGTATTTAAAAGATGGGTAGATGAGGTGCTGAGGGACAGGGTTTAGTGGCAGGGTTAGGTTAAAGGTTGGACTCGATGATCTCAAAGGTCTTTTCCAACCAAAGTGATTCTATGATTCTGTGATTCTATTTATTTAAAAGGTGCGAGGTGTGGAAGGGTTACAGGCTTTGTATAGCATACCTGGGTCTTGCTGCAAGAAAGCTGTAGGATTTGAACAAATGAATGTGGTGGAGGTTAAAGGAAAATGCAGCTTCTTCTGAAGAAAGACTCATGATGATCCAGAAATGTGTGTGTGTGACTGGGGAAAGCATCTTCTGTGGTTTCACAGAATCACAGAATGGCCAGGGTTGGAAGGGACCTTGGGAGATCATCTAGTCCAACCCTCCTGCTAAAGCAGGTTCACCTAGAGCAGGTTGCACAGGGCATCATCCAGGCGGGGTTTGAATTGAAACCCTGCCTGGATGATGTCCTCGTGGTATAAAAACTGAGCCACGGTAGCTTCTGTGCTAGTATTTGAAGGATACGGAGTAATGCCAGTTACCACTGTGTGATGACAAAAGCAGACTTGTAAAACAGAGAGCGACACAAAATGCTCAGAAAGAAATCCTCAAAGAAATTTTAGATCAGGAAGAAGTTGCTTCTGCTCTCCTTGAGCCAGTGGTTCTGTGCAAAACAGTCAAATGATATTAGCAGGCGCTGCGTTAACGTGTATTACACAGGAAGCTTCACTGACGATGGTATTGCCTTTTTGTGGGGTCCAGATGTAGCCCTGCACCTGTATGGCAAGATGTTGGTCCTTGCAATATTGTCCTGGCACTTGCTTTCTGAGCACCTTCTCCTGCCTCTTTGGCTTCTGCCCCTTTCGGTTCATGTGCCACGTGATTTATCGTGGCTTATTTTGGTTTTACTGCTGCTAATAAAGAACCACGATGCTACTTCTTGCAGAGTTCAGACATGGGAGTGAAACAGAAGAGTGAATTAAACAGCCGTTTGGAAGAAAAAACAAATCAGATGGCTGCCACCATCAAACAGCTTGAACAAAGGTAAAAAATGAAACTTTTGCAATTCTAAAATTGTGTGTGTGTTCTAGCGAGAGCGTCCCACTGCCCCTGCATGGACCAGGCGAGAGCCCGCTTAGCAGAGCTAGATGAGGAGAGCTGTAATGCTGAGATGCTGTTAGGACAAATGGTTTGCACGCTCAGGAGGGCTTCCACTAAAAAAGAGGGTGCTGCTAAACCAGTAATTAACTTAATAGCTTTGTTTATCTACATCAGCTGCACTTCTCAATGTCATCCAGTCACTACAAGTCAATCACTCTCTTGGCTAGCACTTGTAAAAAATAGAAATATGAGCTTGGAGAAGTGCTTGGCTGTGAGTGGCAGCACTAGAGCGGGAGCAGGGAGGGCGAGGGTGCAGCAGAGGCCGGGCTCGGAGGTGCCTGGTTGTTCCGCATCGCTCTGGAACTGTTTTGAAAAAAGCGCCCCCAGTTGAACCATTCTCTTTGCACACAGCCTTGTGAACGGTTTTTTATAAAAAAGGTCATTTTGTTTCTAGAAGATTTGTATTTTAAGATGTCTTACAGTATCTGCTCGGCTAATTGATTTGCTCTTTTTCTCTTGCTGTTCTTATTTTTTTCCATTTTCTCATCCTCCTCGTTCTGACTTATACAGTGAAAAGGATTTGGTGAAACAGGCAAAAACCTTAAATAGTGCAGCAAACAAACTGATCCAGAAGCACCATTAGACATTTTTATGTCTGGTCACCTCACAGCTCTGACATCAGAACTCATTTCTGAGGGGAGAACTTGAGAATTGCTAAAAGCAACTGTTAAAATGTTAATTGTCACCTAAAGTTGATTTGGAATTAGCTGAATTTTTAAAAACCAGTGAGTTTTTCTTCAGAGATTTAGAGTCGAGTATAAAAATCCCTAACTTTGCCATTTAAACTGTGTTAAAGTACCAATGAGTTGGCCAATAAACACACCAGAAAAGCATAAGGAACGGGAGGTATGTGGCTCTGTACATCCCGGTGATGCATACCGCATACAGCAGCACAACTCTTCTACGTTTATGGATACTAGGTGCGTTGGTCAAGCCAACGTCAGATTGGCCAGCTCTGGCAAGTCAACTAGTTCTCTGTGTTACCCTTTTTGTGAAGTAGATGAAAAAATGCATCCCTGGAAGTTGTTGAAAGTAGTTGTGTGCATTCCCCAAGCCGTTACCCATTCACTTCTGTTCCGTGGGGTCAGCCCCAAGTCCAAGACAAACGGGCGCGACTCGATAGCTCATCGCCGTGAAGACCGGCCCTCTCGTAACCGAGATCGCTTGCAACGATTTTGCCTTAGTGACTTGGTGGGAGGGCGGGGACTTATCCTTATTCCTTTAAACTTCATGTGTCCAGAATTAGTGGCTAGGTGTCTTAGAGTAACATGATAGAGTGGTCAGTTCAGTGGAAACCTCCTTATCTTTGCATTGCCTTCTACCTCTGCCACGAATCCCTCTAGACATCCGTTGCGGTTCTTCCTGACCGAAAGAAGCTGAGGAGAGGTGTTTGGGTAGGTCTCTCCTCTTCCTAGAAAGGGAAGTTACACGTTTTACAAAAAATAATCTGATCTTTAGTGTTTAAAAGAAACAAACGAACAAAAAAAAAGGAGCAAAACGTGCAGTGATGGGGAGTGGAAATGGTAATTTGGTACTTGACCATTCCTTGTCTGAGTAGTTTAGTGGTTTAAAAGGAAGAGTTGCCGTTTACTATTACACTTCTTTCATTTGCTTCTGAGTTGCTGTTGGTCAATACAGATGGAATTTGCTAATGAAAGAACGGCTAAAGCTCAGAAACAGCTCTGAATAGGAAAAATAATTGCAAGTTGAACACTGCAGTGCAAAAATTGAAGTGTAGCTTGGACTATTACAAACTAATACCCTCTTCCCTGTGGCCGCAGGAGTTCACCATGCTGGCCTGTCACAGGCTTTAGGTTACAAGTGCTCCTAGAGATAAATTTTTTTTTTTCCTTTCGAGATCATTACGTTTGGGGGTTTCTGTGTTGAATAAGGGGTTGGTTTTTTTTTGCTCTGGTGAGATGCCTGTAAAAATTCTTTGGTGCCAGTTCTCCCTTTGTCCTGTGGGATAGTGCTCCTTGGAGCAGTGGGTGGCAAATGTGACTGAAATGCAACTGGGGAAAGAACACCTATTGATTCTCACTAGGTACCTTCCTAAACCTGTGACGCTCAGCCCTAGTCCCCCTCGACGCGAGCGTGTACCACCGCTTAGCTTAATGGGCTCCCGCGCACAAGCCGACTTGGAGACCCGTTCTAAACCTCTAGGCGATGCCCAAGTCGCGCGCTTGAAAGTATAAACTTAACCTTCAGTAACCTTTTACTAGAAACTCATTTTAACTACCTGGAGAGAAATAATATGAAGAAGGTGGAAGCTTTCATCAAGGTATCCAAACAGCTAGTTAGGACAGCTAACCCCCCCGCTCCCCTCCCCGGCGTGCTTCGGTGGGAGCAGGGGATTGGGCTGGGTTCGTTTGCTGTCACACTAACGCTAAAACAAGCCAGAATTAAGGATCTGGCCATTTCTGATGTCAGGCCCGAAGTGGAAATGCTTTGGTGTAGCAATGCCTGGGCGCTTGAGCCAACGTGTCGATCCGTGGAAGGGACCAGGAAAATGCACTAATTCTCAGTATAGTAGCTAACCTATGTTGCAAGTTCCAGTTACATGTGTAAAGCTGAAATGTAACGTACATTAAAATCAAATTTGACTTAAAATTCTGTGTACTTGAGGTTTGCTTTGAATCTGGATAAAAGTGATGTTTTATGTTTTTCATCTAATGGCTGTAAACTGTAGTAATAGAATAAAAACGATTGAAAATCAGAGCTTCTGCCTGGTTCACCTACATCTTGCTTTTCTTTAAAATATTTTCCTCCTTTCCATTGTTTTTGCCATTCCTTTTTTTGGCTTTACCTTTTCACTGGGTTTTTTTATTTGTTGGTTAAACTCGGTCTTCCTCCCCACCATGGCTTTTGTTTTTTATCACAAGTTCATGTGGCTCAAATCCAGATTGCGACAGGCAGAGAAGGACCGTCAGTTGGCCCAGCAGGACAACCGGCTCTTCAAGCAGGAGTTTGGGGACAAAATCAACAGCCTCCAGCTAGAAGTGGAAGAGCTCTCCAGGCAGCGGTGAAGAAATCCTTTTCTTATCTATTTTCGGGGCTGTTCTTACCGGGTCTAGTAGCGAGCGGGCAGGGCGATCGCAAAAGGGAAGTAGGGGTTGGAGGTGGAGAGAGACAAGTGGCCTTTTAGATGCCAGGCAGGCATTAACTCTGGGGAGAGGAGATGCTTTGTGAGCTGGCAAACATTTGAACATGCTCGTCCTTTGAAGTTGTGACGTGATAAATCAGATGGGAAGAAAATGGAGAAGAGCTACTTGTTCTGGTCAGCAGAAACCACCAGGAAAGCACAAACTTCATGTGGCGGTGGGGTATCAGAAGCAGCTTGCAGAACAGGTCTCCGACGGCAACGTGGATCTCTCCAAAACCTAGTGTTGCGTCCGACTCTCCCCTGTAATAGCATCGTTTGGACTCTAAAGCTGACGCTAAAAGCAAACCAGTTGCAGCTAAGTCTTTGCCTAGAGCTGACACTGAAGAGTTTGGAGGAAGGGAAGGAATGCAGGTGGGCAGTCTGACAAACAGTGCTGTGATGGATTCCCCCCCCCAGTTGAAACTGGTCTCGGTTTTGCTGGGAGGCAACCAAAAAGTTGGAAACCAAACGTAGAGAACTGGGTGAGAGCTGTCTTGTTTTCTCCCCTGTGGTGTCATCAGTTTACCAGTATCAGGAAGACAGAGAAATCCTCTTCCCTTAAACCAGAAGAGCATCTCTCCTTCTGCAGCCATGGCACGGCTTCTGGTTGTTGCAAGGTCACTGGAATGAATTGTGTGGAAGCATTGCCAGAGGCTTTCTTTAATTTTACTTTTTTTTTTGTCCCCTCCTGGCAGAGCTTTTTGTTTCCTTTTTCAAAAAGTTACCGAGGGTGCCCACAACGCCAGCAAATGGCTCTTATCAGAAATCCGCACGAGGTCCTGGGTGTGCAGGGGCGAGCTTAGCAGTGGTCTTGGGTATAAATGGGGATGGCATCTTCCCTGCACGCCCACCTTGCGCTGAGTCCGTTGAACTTCGTGGAGCTGCCGGGGGGGCACGTGTGCAGATTGGTCTGGTTTTGCATCGGTTGGACTCTGACCGCTTCCTTCCTCGCTCAAGTGAAGTCAAGGTGGCAGGATGAAAAGGATGGAGCCTCCTTCACCGGGAGGCTGTTATTTAACGGAGTTTCTAAAGCAGTGGGTTACTGGAGTTGCTGCAGCGGGTGGTGGGTCGTCCTGTTGGAACTGGTTATTCCTTTGGGAGGAAATGGGCCTTTTGGTGTTGGTGGTGCTGGTGGCTTTAAATCAAGTTATAAACAACAATTCCCTCGGTTGGTTTGCTTTTTAAATGCCAGTATGGGCGAGGATTCATTTCTGGACCTAAGTCTCCACCAGCTTGACTCAGGTCAGTGAGGCTATGTAATTAATGAGGCTGGAGTCATAATGAGTTATTTAAAAAGCTGCTGGAGCGGTATGGAGGCTAACGAGGGTAATGATGGATACTGTTGGCTCTAATAGCAGTGATTCTGAATGTTTTATA
The DNA here is from genome assembly GCF_000687185.1 of Egretta garzetta. NCBI lineage: Eukaryota > Metazoa > Chordata > Aves > Pelecaniformes > Ardeidae > Egretta > Egretta garzetta. The sequence goes on from NW_009259530.1 coordinate 134,339, forward strand.
GTGCAAGTCTTGCCCCTGCTGTTACCAGCAGATCCTCCTGTTCCTGGGCTTTGGTTTTGGTGCAGGGCTCATTCCCTGTGTCAGCTACTGTATTTTACTCAGAATGATTTCAGAAAACGGGGTTTGTGGTGCTTTGGTCCCCGACGGTCCGCGTGCTCCAGGCGCTTTCTCACTGTTGCACACAAGCAGGCTGCAGTCGTGGAGGCGTTGAGCTTTCCGGTGGCCCGGAGGAAAGGCTCTGCCATCCGCAGCCGGCTTGAGAGCCGTGCTTCTCGTCGGGCTGCCTCAGGGCCCCCGACGCGCCTGCTCACCTGCCCTCCACCCGCTCATCAGTTGTCCTCCCGAACACGAGCGTGCTGCGCTCAGCCGTGTCGTCGTTCCTGCTCAAGGGCGGTCTTGAAGGAGCACGTGCCGACCCTTGGTTACGGGTTGGGCCAGACCAGGGAGTGGGTTGCGGTCTGTAAAACAGCACACGCGTCCTGTTCTCTGCCGAAATTCAGGAGGACATTTCAGAAGCGTTGCCGCAGCTCTCGGGGAGGAGCAGTCCATCCATTGAGAAACGGGCAAGGGTGTTGGCTTTGGCTTCAGAGCCCGTCCCGCGGTGGCTGGTGTGCTGGAGAATGTCTTTTTGAACAGGGAGCAGTTCTGTAACAGATGAATACCAAAGTATTTTTTTAAGGACTTGCAGACTGATTATTTCCTGCAACGTTCTGCTAGAATTAGATGAAGAACTTTGAGATTTTTTCCATCCTGACGTGCCGTGGCTCTCCACACTGCGAGACCACCTTTTATTCAAAGAGGCAGTTTTCAGCTCTTGAGTTGGGCTTCGGTTGCTTTAGTGTCAGGAGGAGGTTAAATAGTTCCTTAGCTCTCGATGGCGAGTGCTACCAAACCATAGCCTGTATTCACAATTCCACCTCGATCTTGTAGGAACCACCTGGAACTAGAACTGAAGCGGGAAAGAGACAAATGGTCACACAGCCACCAACGCGGCCAAGAAAACAAAAAAGGCGCAAAGAATTGGCTAAAACAGGTAACGTGACTTTTGTTCCTCCCAGCTTGTGTTAGACGTGTAGCTTCATTTTGCTCCTTTGCTTTGCCTGAGCTGTATTAGGCACTAAGTGTGTATTGTTAATGGGCCGCAGCAAAATGAGCTTGGAAATGTTTTTTATGTGCCCTAAACAGGAAGTTTATTGAGTTCACAAAAATACTGCAGGCATTACATAGAATAGAATTACGGAATGGTTTGGGTTGGCAAAGCCCTGTAAGCAGCCCCAGCCCAACCGTTCCCCTACCCCTGCCATCCCACCCCCAAACCCTGGCCCTCAGCACCGCCCCTGCCCGGCTGTTA
>NW_009259530.1:135728-143875 GCF_000687185.1 Egretta garzetta
GCCTCCTCTTCTCCAGACTAAACAACCCCAGTTCCCTCAGCTGTTCCTCGTATGACTTGTGCTCCAGACCCCTCACCAGCTTGGTTGCTCACCTCTGGACATGCTCCAGCAAGGCAAGGTCTTTCTTGGAGTGAGGGACCCAAAACTGAACATAGTATTCAAGGTGTGGCCTCACCGGCACCAAGTACGGGGGCACGGTCCCTGCCCTCCTCCTGCTGGCCACACCACTCCTGATACAAGCCAGGATACCATTGGCCTTCTTGGCCACCTGGGCACCCTGCTGGCTCATATTCAGCCAGCTGTCAACCAGTACCCCCAGGTCTTTTTCTGCCAGGCAGAAAAGCACTTCAGTACAGCACATTGGCCTCCTCCTCCAAGCTGGGTACCAGGCAAAATTTTGACAGCAACTGTGGTTTTCCTTCGCTGGTTTAATAAAACCAAGTGTAATGCAGCAGGAGAGATGCTGTACATGTTGCATCTTAGGCAAAGCAAACTTGCTTGGTTTTATTTTTTGCATGGTAATAAGTTCTCCCCAAAGAGGTAAATAGTACCACTTGGAAGACAAAATTATCTCTTGAGGGCATCACCAAGCACGTCCAGGGTTCTTCTAGTGCCGCGCATTAGTGAATTCAGTGGGTTTTTAAAGCGAAGCACAGTGTTCATCTTGAGAATAAAGCTCATAGTCCCCAAGTGAAAGTCCCTTTTTAGCAGTAAAGTTGCCTTTGAAAGTAAAAATCTGCTCATAAAACGGAACAGGCTCTTCTGCTGGGAATTGGCAGTTGAACGGTTGTTTTGGAGAACAAAACTTGTAGCTCTGAGAACTGCGAAGTAATTGAGGTTGTTTCTGCGATGCCCACGTGTGCTGCTGCGCTTGAGAGTTGCCTCCACTGGGCTCCCCGGGGCTGCTCGAACCATGCAGTTTTTTCTTTTTTTAACCAACGTTACGCATAATTTCGGTGAAGTTATTGACGCGTCGTGAGTCGTTCACCAAAAAGCCGCGCTCGCTGCAGCAGAACAGCTGTCATTCAGTAGCAGGAATCGAGAGCTAAGTGCGATGCAGCTGGGCAGGAGAAATGAAAGCGAGAAACCCCCATGATCCCAAAGTAGGTCGTCTGGTGTTTGAAGCCACCGTTGGTTTGCTCTCAGGAAGGCAGAACAGCTGCTTTCCTTGGCTGCTGAGCAGCAGCCCGCCCCTGGGCGTGCGACCGGGCTACCGCGCGGGGTTGCCCTCCTTGCCTCAGCAGGCGGGCGCTGTAGCACGAGCGGGGCATTCCCGATCGGAACGAGTCGGGGCCCACGTGTGCAAAAGAAGAGATTTCGGTACAGACTTCTCCTTTGCCACGGAACTCGTAGGCGGTGCTCGGTCCGGTGGCAGTTTGCGTTTGCAGAGACCAAAGATGACAACGTGAGAGCAATGCACGCCCGGGTGGTTCTGCCAGCGCTGACCGGGCGGGCGGGCGATGCCAGTCGTGTTTCAGCGTGGTGTTCCATAGATCTGTGGCTCGGGCTGTGACCCAGGTCTTAGCTGGGGAGGATTTGTTTCCTTTCCTGGCTGAGAGGATTCGTCTCGCTGATCAGTCTTTAAAAAGCCCGTTCAGCCCGTCTACCTTTTCAACCTCTGCTGTCAAAATAAAAAAATGGTGACTGCGAAGTTCCTTGGACCTTCTTAGTAAAAGGAGGCCACAGGACGTGTTTAAGAGTCCGTCTCTAAAATGCAAAGTAGAGCCGCTCCTGGGGTGGGTCGGGGTTTGAAGGCTTTCCCGTGTCCCAGTGCACCTCTGCGCCAAGGAGGGGCAGATCACTATCCCCCAAACAGCGATGTAAAATCTCCCTTTGCAGCGTGGCGGGGGTGAAACCGGAGTCTTCACAGAGTCCAACTGATAGGTAAATGTTTCCTTTTGCCAGGATGGGAAGCTCAAAATCCAGGAGGAAGATGCTAAACCGAAACAGCCCCTGAGAGAGGAGAACAGTGTCCCGCCGCATGGGTATGGAAGCAAAGAAATCTCGCTTTTGCCTTCTTTTCCAAGTCCTGCTTCCCCTTCTCTAATTTCTTTGCTGATGGGAAGTTTGGAAGAGTGCAACTGCCCTTTCCGAGAAAGATTTTCCAACCTTATGCCCTTGGTTGAGGTCTCTTTGCTGCTTTATCGTAGCTCTCTAAGGGAAGGAGGAGGTTCTCCTGCTTGCCAGCAGCGTGTCTGGATCTGAAAAGCTCTGTCTCTCTCCCGTTTGCCTTTGAGTTGGTTTCTATATAAATTTGCTGGTTACTCATTTTTCTTACTTCGTGAACCTTCGCAAGCCAAATGCTGCGGGGACCTGGACCTTTGGTCCTCGAGTCCAAAGAAGGTATCCTTGTGGGTGAGGGAAAGGAGGAGGGTTGGTGGATCCGTGGCGTTTGGTGCTAATAACCACGGACAAGAATAGAGATGTGGGAGAAAGAGAACTTGAAATAATATTTCAAGGAGATGCTTGTATAAAAAAGTAGTTCAGGTAGCCTGTTTCTAAACTCAGTATTACTGCGGGGACTTCTCCTTGTAGGGTTTGTCTAGTGTTTGGAAGCTGAGTTTCACGTTTGGATGTAAATGAGAAAAGATGTTTTAAAAGCCACAGGGAACAGCTCTGTAACGAGGGCTTTGCTGGGAGATGGTACCAGCCTCTCTGAAGCACTCGGAGCGCCAGTGAAAAAACGCGGTGCTCCGACACAGTGCGCTGAGTGCCAAGACAAGTTTATCAGAAAAGCATTGTCTTAAAAATAGCATAAGCTTGGTTCAAATCTGCTTTACCAGAGACTAAAAACCTTCCAGGCCTTAGCTGCTTTTGATCCCCGTTTCACCTTGAGTGTTTTAGCAGCATGAGCGTCGGGCTGCCGATTTATCCGGAAGGCCTGGAAGCGCGTTATCGCTGCCCGTTCACAGATGTTGTAGGGGATCAAACATTTTGCATTAATATGTTTAAACCTGGTTTTAAATCATGTTTGCACCACCTAAACAGTCTTATCTACGCTTGTGCTCCCTTCCTCTGCTCTTCTGAAGGTGTTTTGCAAGGTTTTTCTCCTGCTCTTCCCATTTAGCCGGCAGTGCCGCGTGTCTAAACAGCGCGGGTCGCGTACTGCCGCGCTGCTTGGCTGTTTGACGAAGCTTACGAATGCCTCGTACGGGTGGGATTTTAGAAACAGGATGAGGGAATTCTCTGATGGTCCAGATGTTTTTCTTAAATGTAGTGGTGACTGATGTTCTTCTCTGGCAGGTTACCGAGCAGCCCGCAGGAAGAGCAGGTTGGTGATTCATTTTCTTGCGCTGAAAGGCTGAAGGGCGAGGGTTCTTGGGGAGCTCCTGGGTCGCTGCAGCATCTTCCCTGCCCTAATGCCCTGAAGCGTCTCCTTCAGGTTTTTGCCTTGTGAGGATTTGTCTGTAGAGTCCGTAGCAGCGATCGTTCCCTAGCGGGAAAGCGCTGCTTATCGCATTAGAAAAGCTTTTAATTGGCCGTGCTGCACCTGCACGAGTTCAATTTGCCTCCTCAGCACAACCACGTTGTTCTTTAAACCAATGTCCACCCCGTTATTACTCCTTTGGCCCATGCCTTTCCTGGGTTGGCGTGTCAAAAAAGAACAATGGAAGCATAATATAATTCAGTGTTTGTGAAAACGGCCGCGTTGAACCTCCCTGGTCTGGGCTCTGTAGGCCAGCGGGGAGGGCTCTTTCGGTCGGGTGGTTTGGTTTGTGTTTTCCATGTCTGTCAAATTGACCAAAGTGCATTCTTCTTCCCCTGGGTGCCTGGCACAGCACGGCCAGACCCCGAACTGTCGATGGGCTGCTGCAACACTCAGGGTGTGTCCTGTCTGCGGGGAATTTCTGCATCAGTCAGGTCTTTTTCACAGTGAAAAAGATGCTTTAGTTCCCGCCTCGTTGCTGGGCCAGCAGCCTTGATCTCAACCTGAAGATCGAGCTGGCGTGGTCCTTGGTTCCCACAGCCCATCTGCCCTGTGGTGCAGGCGTGGATCATCCTGCAAAGGCACGGTGCTCCCGTGCGGCTGCGCGGGGCGCTGTCAATAGGGAGGGGTTAAAACCACAAGGGTGCGGAGGCTTCCTCCCCGGTGTAGGCGCGGATCAGCCGCGAAGCTCTAAGACACGTGCCACATCGAGAAGGTGTGAATGTCTTGGGTTTTACTTGGGCTTTAGGAGCAGCTGCCAGGACCTGGAAATGCCGCCATCTGCCAGCTCTGCCAGGAAGAAAGCAGCCGAAGCAAAAAAAAGGTAACTCCGAGGCCTTGTAACGTCACCTCCGTCACCCGGTGAATGTGCGTTTCCTCTGATTTTCATCTTTGCATAGCACAGGTTTCCCGCTGGTGACTTGGGGCACAGAAACGAGCCCTTTCCTGAAGCCCAAGTTACCCTTAGAGTAAACTCGATAAACAGCGGTTGCTGGAGGGTTCCCCGCTCTGCTCCGCGTTCAGTGCTTTGTTTTTCCTTCCCCTTAGCAGCTGCTTCCCCTTGAGCCAAGCGTTTTTTTTTCTGGGCTCAATCAGAAGTGAGAATAGGAGGCGTTGACAGGAGGTGTTTGTTACTGCTCCGCTTAAGCCACCTTGCCTTTCTCTCTTTTATTCTTTTTTGTGGCTAAGCCCCTCTTCCTTTCCTCGCTGCTTGACAGTCTGAATCTAGAGGGACCACAAGAGAGTTACCGAAAAGGGTGTTCGGGGGAGTGCTGCCGCCATCCCGGCACTGGCTTCCACGGATGCTGAGGAGCAGTTTGCGGGGAAGCAAGTCAGGGCGCCGATGAAACGCTGTCAGTGCAGCAGGCGTCCTGGGCACCCGGGTGCACGCACTTTAGGGGGAGCTGGAGGGCGGCGCTGGGCTGTGTTTCCCCCCAGTTGATCTGCCAAGACCCGAACCAGCAGGCTGTTGCGGTGCCACAGACGGACGGGAGCAGGGAAGAATCCTCTCGGGTAGTGCAGGGCTCCGACCTCCGCACCTGGGTAAAGGTGAACCAGCACCTTGGTTCCAAATAGGTCTTGGGGAATTCTTTTGGGGGAGAGGGGAGCACAGCGAGGTTACCTGACTTGGGAGAAGCTTTCAGGCTCACCCATGTCTGGCCGAGTGACCAGTTGCTCTTCTGGGCAGTTCTGCCTGGCGCAGGGACGGGTCTGGCAAGGAGCGGTTTTACCGGAGGAAGGAGCTGCTCCTGAGCCATTCCGCTCCGTGGCGAGAGCCAGCCCTCTCCTCCCCAGCCCTGCAGCACCCTGATGCTCAGAACAGGCAGGGAGGGGGGGCCCCAATTGCCCCCCAGTCACCCCGGGAACCTCTCTGTGTGGGATTTCTAGTCCTTCCCATTCCTCTGTGTTTATCTTGACAAAACACGTGAGTTCAAAGCAAATGCCACAGATTTATAGAATCACAGAATGGTTTGGGTGGGAAGGGACCCCCAGAGGTCACCCAGCCCAACCCCCCTGCAGGAGCAGGGACACCTTGAACCACATCAGGTTGCTCACAGCCCCGGCCAACCTGGCCTGGAATGGTCCCAGGGATGGGGCCTCCACCCCCTCTCTGGGCAACCCCTGCCAGGGTTTCACCACCCTCACTGGAAAGAATTTCTTCCTTAGATCCAGTCTAACCCTGCCCTGCTTCAGTTTAAAGCCATCCCCCCTTGTCCTGTCACAGCTGGCCCTGCTAAAAAGCTTGTCCCCCCCTTTCCTCTGGGCCCCCTTGAAGCCCTGACCGGCCGCACTCAGCTCTGCCCGCAGCCTTCTCTTCTCCAGGCTGAACACCCCCAACCCTCCCAGCCTGATGCATTTCCAAACGCCTGCGCACATGGAAACGCTTGCCTCGGGCAGGGCTTGTTCCAGTGCATTTATGTGGCTGTAAAACACACACGTGCCCCTCTTGTGACAAAGCGCTGCAGTGGACTGGGGCAGCTAAAACTTGAGTGGTTTATTACTGGTGACTCTTGCTGGCTTCACTGCAAGCCTTCACCTACTCTCATTCGGCCTCAGGAGCTTTGCACAGGTCCTGAGCACGGGAGCAAACTTCTGGTCCTCAGAGCAGCCAAGTTTTGGGGTGTCTTTAGCCTAGCGGAGGATTTGGGCTGATGGAACGATAATGAGAGAAAACACAAGTTTCTTTGCGTTGCCTATGTCTTGAGCGTCTCCTTAGGTAACCTATTTTTAGGTTAGATATTAGGAAAAACTTCTTCACTGAAAGGGTTGTCAGGCTCTGGAAGGGGCTGCCCAGGGAGGTGGTCGAGTCCCCATCCCTGGAGGTATTTAAAAGAAGGACAGGTGAGGTGCTTAGGGACAGGGTTTAGTGGTGGGATGGCAGGGTTAGGTTAAAGGTTGGACTCGATGATCTTAAAGGTCTTTTCCAACCAAAGCGATTCTATGATTCTATTCTATGATTCTTAATCTTTCTGTCCTCTTCCTGTGTTGCAGAACATCTGCAAGAACTGCGGCGGGGTCTTCTGCGAAGCCTGTTCAGCGAATGAGCTGCCCCTCCCGTCGAGCATTAACCCCCAGCGCGTCTGCAATCCCTGTCACCAGCAGCTCATCCAGCAGTATTCCACCAGTCCCTTGTAGGGGACGGGCTTGCAGGGAGGTGACCAAAACGCGGTTGTGGCTGATGACTGTTTCTGGAGGTGGTCAGGGGGAACGTGAAGAGCAGACGCTTGCCTCTCTTCGTTGGAGGGCGGAGGGGAAGCAGCTTCGTGGTGTTCACGGTCTCCTGTGACTGAAACGGCAGCCTGAGCCTTCCCCGTACGAACCTCTGCCCGCTCTCGGACCGAGCCTCTGCTGGGGAGAGCCGCTCCGGGAACACCACGCCAAGTTACCCCCGAGGCCTGCCCGAGCACGAGAACAGAGGGCCCTCGCCCGAAAAAGAGCTGCGTGTGCGCGTGTGTCTGCGTGTGCGAGGCGGGAACGGTCTCGTCCTCGAGCGTGTGGCGTGCAAGCGTGCTGCTGCGACCGGGAGCGGTTTGGATCCGTGGGTCTGGCTGCACGCCAAATGCCACGTCCCCTTTCCCCGTGGCTTTGACAATCTGGCTCAAGGCTGCTGCGCCGGGCCGGGTAAGAGGCCAGGCAACACTTCAGCCCTCTGGCCGTGGGCTTGCTGTGCCAATCGGTACCCAAAAATCAAAGCTGTGAAAGTTCTCCTGCTGTATTCTGGGCGGCATGGGTCTGGGGGGTGCAGGGGGCCAGAGCTGAGGGCCGGTGCTGGTCTGGCAGGGAGGTGCCCAGGGTTCCTCTCGGAGACCCTCGCTGTGCCCCTGTGACTACAAAATGGCGGTCGCAGCGCGGGCGTGGCTGCGCTCCCTGTGCTGCGCTAACCGGAGGCATCGGGTGCGTTCCCCAGGATCTCGACAGGGAATCCTCACGTGGCACAGGCTGAGGGCCGCTGGGATCCACCTCTCCCCCTTGTGATAAACCGGCTGGGGGCTTTTTTGTGGTGGGGTTGTTTTTGGGGGTTTTTTTGTTAGATGAAAACGCAGGCGAGACGAAGCGGGGATGCTTTTCACCTACTAGAAATGCTCGTTTGAAACACGGTCTACAGCGGTTTCACAGGTCACGCTGCGTTCTTCTTCGCTGCTGTTACCTCAAGGACGGTTGCGTTGCTCCAAGAAGCGGCGGCGGCTTCCTCGTGAAGCACAAAGCACATCAGAGTTGTGTTTGTGTTTTATACTGGAAGCCCTTCAGGCTTTTAAGACCACAGAATGTTTTGGAGTCCGTAGAAAACTGATTTATTTCTCTGTGACAAACGCATTTGGGTTTGTACACATTTTATTTGGGATTAGTGGTTTAATTCCTCAGAGGGGATTTTCTGTTCATTAGAGTGGGTGGGACCGCGTTAGAGAGCGCGGGCGAGTTTGTACCCGGACCCACGTGCTGTTAGCTCCCTCCCGGCCTCGGCGTGTTGGGCCACCCCAGTCCTCCCGCTCCCGAGGGCCCTGCGCAGCCACAGCACTTCGGGGGGCACCAATTTCAAGTTTTTCTGCCCTTTCCCCCCTCGCGGGTATTGAGTGGGTCGGGTTCCTTGCTGCTGCCCCCTGAGGCAGAGGAGCGGTTGTGCAGTGTTACGCTAGGCAAAGCCTGGACGGGCGGGCAGGGCTTTGCAGGGCCGCGACGCCGGAGCGGAGCCGATGCTGAGGTGGCGACGGGTTTGTGTACG
>NW_009259530.1:144524-145774 GCF_000687185.1 Egretta garzetta
GGGCCCCGGGGAGCCGGCGCTCGCTGCCGGCTGTGTGGCGGTGCGTGCCTCTTCCCTGCCGCCTCCGGCTCCGGGCAACGGCTCTGCCTGCGCACCCTGGGTGTTCCGCTTGGCTCCGGGCGCCTTGGCTCCGGTACTGCTGGCACTGCCAGAGGGCGGGCTGACACCCCGACCTGGGGCTGGGGGGGAGCGGAGGGCAGCTTTTCTGAGGTTTATTTTGTTCCACACAACAATAAAAAAACTCCATCACCTCTATCCCGCGTCCCGAGTGGTCTTTCCATCCCGTTCGGCTTGGCGAGGCCAATGCAAGTATTGCAAAACCGGTACCGGGTGGCAGATGCTTCCGCAGCTGGAGAGGAGCGTGGCGGGGGGGTGAGGCACACAGTGCACCCGCTGAGGACCCTCACCCCCTCTGGGTTCTTTATTAATGTTTTGCTTTATTAATGCTTTGTAGGCCGTTCCGCAGCTGGAGCCTGGAACTGCTCCGTCCTGCAGCGTTTGCCATTCCTCCAGTCCAGCTGCTTCTGCTTTTGCAACACACAATCCTTCACAGTATGTCAACACAATTTATTACATGCTTTTACACAAGGCTAAACTACAGTTTATCCAGTTTACCCTTGTTATTGCGCAGCGACACTCGCCCTCGATCTTTACGCTCGCACCCACGGAATGTGTTCGCTTTGGCCTAAAAAGAAAGGAAGAGGAAAAAGGAGACTCACGACCTCGCCGCAGCTTAGTGCTTCCCTTTTCAGCTGCGCCCCTCCATTTTATTCCACATTCTTGTCTCCAAAAACAGAACAGTGGAATGGGGCAATGCCAAAAGATCTCACCAAACCAGGTAAGGGGGCCCAAAGGGCGACACCAGGTGAGGTGCTTTCAGGTGGGGCACCAGGGTGGGGGGGGGTTAATTCCGCCGGGGCCAAGTCCCAGCGCAGGGCCGGGAACTGTTCTGGCTGTTCCGTCGCCAAGGCTGCGGGTGATGTAGGTGCGCAGCTTTAATCTGCCCCAAGAGCTTAACCCTGGCCTAGATTAAAAAGGAGGGGCTGTGGGGGTGCCTGCCCTCCTGCTGCAGCTGCGGGGCCAGGACCTCGGGGCCAGGCGCCCAGCACCCCGCGAGTCAGAGGGAATTCGTGGAAGCGTTGCAAGGGGGCCAGGGCCCTCCGTGAAGGTGACAGACCTGCCTGTCCTGGTGCCAACACCCTGCCTCATGCTGTTGGCCTGGGGAAGCCTTCTCTTGCGAGGGGGGGGGG
>NW_009259530.1:145785-153890 GCF_000687185.1 Egretta garzetta
CCCAACGCAGCCTGCGCTTTTGCTCTTGTAAATGGGCAAGGGGGGAGAGAGAGAGACAAGACAGGTTTTGTGCAACATCAAAAAAAAAAAAAACCCAAACAAAACCTGACCTGTGACAGGACACCTCCCCGAGGTTAACATTGTGAAACACCTTAGACAACAGGCTGACCAGCACACTTTGCTAGGCTACTGGCCTGCTACTGCACCTGTGGCTGGATTAAAAAAAAAAAAAAAAAAACCAACAAAACCCCCCAAAACCCAAAAGCCTGAAGACCATTCCTTGGTCAAACGCCATTGTCTGTAATTACAAGTAACGTGTGTGTCATGCCCCTGCCAAGGGCCCAATTACTGTTAATCCCAGGCCCTGGAAAGCCACATTTTTTCTTCTGTGATAGTGCCTACAACCCCATCAGCAGCTTTAATCGCTCACAGTAGCTGAGTTCTAAGGGGAGGAGCAAAGCAAAGCTGCGCTCTCGCCCGCTCCGGCAGGGCTCGCTGTGGCAGGGCAGGCTGCGCAGCACCCCCTGCTAGCACTGGCTCTCCCCTCGCAGAGGAGCTGCTGCCCCTTGGCCACAAGCCCTTTATCCCATGGAATCTGGATTCGCAGGCCAGAGGGTCCAGGGTCGCCACCTGACCGCAGATTAGCTGTGCTGAGCCCCTTCAGCCACTCTAAATTCTAGCCTTTAAGCTAGGTGAAACCCAAAGGATCAGAAATAGCAAGCCCGAGGCATGCATTGCTAGGAACAGCCTGGGAACAAGAGTGAAGGCTGCACTTACCGAAGCTGAGCCCGTGCCACCGTGGCTAGCAGTTTTCTTTCGCCTTTGGATGTTCGTTCAGAAACAATTCAATGGCGCTGCACTCTGGGGAGCAATGTCAGAGAGGCAGGCTGTGCTGAGGGACGTGTGTGCGTTACGCTGTCCTCCCCCACCCCAAAGCCAATGTCACGTTATGGGGTAAGTTGGGAATTTACACTCAAGCTGACCCTTCTGCACAGGGTGTTAACAGGAGCTGGACAGGCTGTAAGAGCCAAGGCTCCGAGTCCTGGGGTTGTAAGAGCCCCCCCTCTTCACTTACGCAGCTGTGACCCCTCCTTAGCCATTGCAGCGACGGCGTCCTCTCGGCTCTCGAAATGCACGTCCGCTTCTCCTGTGGCATCGCCGTGGGCGTTGTATTCTACCATGATCCTCGTGGGCTTCAGCGGAGCGAAAAACTGGAAAGGAGGAAAGCAAAAGAGTTTGGTGAGAAAGAAACAACAGAACAGTAATGCGGGCTGTTACCGAGAAACTCAAGCAGCAAAAGGCCCCCTTCTCCATCTGGCTGAATCGGAGACGCACCCATGTCTCCCGTCCCACGGTGCCCACCCTGCCCCCGTAAGCTCGGGGCAGAGTAATTCTTGACAGGAACAAAAATCCTCACACCGCACACGCATCAAAGTCATTAGGTGCAGGTACATCCGCTCTGTGACACTATATACTACTAAAATGAATTAAAACTGATTTAAAGAGTCTGAAATTCATTTTTGTACACTCAGCTGCTCTGAAATCTAGCTGAAATTCTAAATGGCTACTCAAGCCCGCGTGATGGATACTGAGCCAGCCCAGCAAGCTTTAGTCCACTGTTATTTACAGAGGCGAGCACATTGCTGCTGTCCCCGTGAGGCCACGGCTCCGCTGGGGAGCCTGTCACTCTCAGCAAGCTCAAGTTTCCAAACGCGTTCGGCCTGAAGCCACGCGGCACTGAGGACTCACACGGACACAGAGAAATTTAAAAACCTGAAGTCACTTCATCTGTAACAATTAATCAAGGGCCTGCGTTGGTTAATGACAGCCAAATTTCAGTCCTACTGTTACTCACATTTATGATGTCTTGGGCACTAGATTGGGTAGGAAAACCCCTCATGTGGACAAAGTGCAGCGGTGAGGAGACTTTCCCAGATTCTAAAACCTGCTCAGAGCTTTCCGTTCCTTCCCTGCACAATTCTGTGGAATAGAGGAAAAAAAAAACCCCATCATTAATGCTTGCAATTATCACCTCCCTCACGTGACAGCTGTGGACACACAGGGTCACGCTCACAGCAGACAACCAGAGCGAAATGAAGAGGCCTCCAAGAACACACGTGCCAGGGAGGGACTCACTGTTTTCTCTTTCAGCATCGGAGCCTCCCGTGTTGCTCAATCCCCTTTCTTCAGAAACGGATTCATATTCTCTTCTCGCTTTGTGGTAGGTCACCATCTGCTTGTCGTAAGGCACGTGCCTTTGCATGTGATGCTTCCTACTTACGTACACTTCGATGTACCTAGGATTCAAAGGGAAAGATTACCTGGCACACCTCGCGCCTTTGCAAAGAACGCAGGGTTTGGAGAAAGCACCTTTGGGACGTTGGCCTGCCTCAGCTCTGCTCACCTACGAGGTGTGACAGCCACGGCACGGCAAGCGAGGGGTTTGAAGAATGAATTCATCTGAATTGCAGAGTTAAGGTTATGGAAGCCCTATTCAACTTGCAGCGACAGCCACGCTCCTGTATAAACCCACGCACTGTGAAACAGCTAAGCGGCTCGGTCCGGACAAAGTCTTTAGTTTACAGCCTTACCTAGAGCTCTTGCAGAAGTCGTATCAATCGCTTACAAGCTACAAGTCTGTTTTGTCTCAGAACTACAGATTTATTTCTTCTGAAACATGTTTTCTATTTCTTTCAGTAGCGTGCATCCCTCTCGAGCAGCCCGGTACGTGAGGCTGTTTGCCCTTCATTGCATCTCTGCAAATTGCATTACTCCCAACTCTACAAACCCCAAATTAAAACCCACCCCCCCCAGCCCCAAAACAGATTACTGAAACAGGCAGACACAGAAGATGCACGGGGTCATATTCAACACTTCAGTGGAGCCATAACACTTCTCATATTGCTACGAAATCCATGGGATAAAACCTAACGGTGTGTGTGAAAGTCGTGGGTGTTACACACCAGTATGTAGTGCAGCACTGAGGGGCTCTAGCAAGAGCCCACTTATATCGCAGAAAAGGAAACAACACCAACCACCACCACCCCTTATTTGCGGGTTTAGTCAACGTATAACATTATAATGCCTTGTATTTCTATCTACCCACCTCAGAACCTCTCTACTCAGAGCTGCCTACCGCTAATCTTTCAGAGAGCTGGCAACGGTACCAGCTGGGCCTCACGCAGATTTAATTAGCAGCATTAAATTGGGCGGTTTCCACAGCAGTGAAGGAAAAATGTGCTTAAGAGTATGGACATCCCAGAGAGGAGGCTTTCCTCCCTTCCTAGGGCGAGCAGCTACAGTAAGGGAAGGAACGCCACGTAGGGGCTGGCAGAGCTTACAGCTCAGCCCCCGTGAGCTCCTGCTCACTACTGTGCACAGCTGAAGGCCATTTCAGGATAAAATTGATAGCCCAGGAAGAAGGAACCAGAGCAAGTTGACAGCAGTTTTGGAAATCTCTCAATTTCTCAGCTGATCTCACAGAAACAGAGGTAGATGAGCGCAGGTGAGACAGATCAGCTCTTGTTCAATCATGATGAAGAAAGAATTAAAGGCAGATTGAGAATTAATTGATCTCTTTTGGAGGGCAGTGTCTCAGTTAATTCAATTATTGGGCACACCTACAGAGCAGACATTTTCTTTTATATGGTGGGGGGACAAACACAAGGAAATAGGAACAGGGAATGAGGAAATAGAAGGAAGGAAGTAGGTGCTGTGGAGGAGAAGCAGTAAGGTTTGGAAGGGTCTTTTGCTACTTTGTATTCAGAAAGAGAAGTTAAGTGGGTTATTAAAGCAAAATCAGAAACCTTAGCAGGTTTGAAACAATCTGGGTTTTTTTTTTTTTTCTTTCCTGAGTGCAGCTCAGGATTCTGGGACAAAGTGGTACGTGCTTCTGCTTGGGAAAGAGAAGCTCTTGTGAGAGAAGTGTGTGGCCTGGGGCTCAGCACTGTTAAAACATGGATTCTTGAGGAAGGAGGGCACCCCAGGTGGATGAAGTCACCGAAGAGGTAGACCATTGTATGGTGTGAGCCAGCAGCCCACATTGGGAATGGGTTCCAGCCAGAGGCGAGCGGTAAGCTGTGCTTTCTACAACGTACTCTCCACCTGGAGATGCTGACTGTGCCTGGTACTGGGCTACAGGGAAGGGTGAGGGTTGCCAAAATTGTAGAACCTGGTGGTAATTTGGCAGGGGCAAATGCCTGTAGGAGGCGCAAGATGCCTGTGTGCCTGTGACTGGGCAGGCAGCATCTAGTGCTCCCAGCTCTGAAAGCCATCTCCCCATTTCTTGTTGGGAGGAGCCTGCCTTCAGGCATACCTAAGAAAAACTGAGTCTTACTCTGAGAGGTCCCAAACTCCCCCAAGCTACGAGTGCTCAAGGTGTCTCTCCAGTGCATGGAAGCCTGAAAAAAGCTTCACCTTTTTTCCAGTTTTGTCAAGGTTCTAAAAAAAAAAAACCTCACCAGAGGAGGCAATGTTTGGGTTACACCGAGTATTTCAGAGGGTGCTATCAAGAAAAAAATCTTTTAAGCCACAAACAGTCTGACGGCACTATAAGAAAGGCTTAGCTATGATTTCTACAGAAATTTGAGCCTAAAGTCTGAGTTCCAGGCTTTGAGGGTAATAAAGGCAGGAGCTTCCTTAATAATAACGTGAGTATGGGATGGCCTAAGATTAGCTGGTTTTCCTGGTAAGAAGCACCCTGTAAGTCACACAGCATCCTTCATACCATGTTTTTCCACCCTTGTGAACCCCCTTGGAGCACCTACCTACTTCCCATATATTCCCTGTGCCGTAACAGGGCTTTAGCTGCCATTTCGGGAGCTGCAAACTGCACAAAAGCTTCTCCTGTTCTTCTTTCTCCCCGGTAAACGAAAGCTATGTCAGTTATTTTCAAACCTATGGAAGAGCAGGGAGAAGACAGCATTTATCTTGTTAGGAACTTGTGCATTAGCTCAAAGAGACATTTCTTTCCTTACTTATAGATTCATAGAATGTTTTGGGTTGGAAGGGACCTTTCGAGGTTACTTCTATGGGTTTTGACAAGCTCACCAGGCAGTTCAATAGTTCTGAAACAACTGCTCATGCTGGCCTACATAACTCTTTGCAACTTCTTTTTTAATGCCAATTTATTTGCTTTAAGTTAATTTTCACAGACGGCTTAATTGCCAATAATAAATTGACTTGAGGCTTCATGTAACTAGGAAAATAACAAGTGAACCCAAGTTCTAGAAAACGAGGAGGTCCAGAGCACAAATGTTCTTGCAATTTTCTCTTGTTAGTATGGCAATTGTCCCCTATCTCTTTAAACCCCAGGTCAAATTGACTGAATCTCCATTTTTGTGCTGTAGAGTACCTACTTGGGAAGCCTGTAATCCAGTCAATAGCTCTAGGCTTTTTTTTTTTGCAGGAAAGCTTTTGTCTACCTCTTTGCACCTTGCTGCTTTCTCCAAGGGTCTCCCCAGGCTCCTGAAGAAATGGAAGTACTTGCTCCACAAAGCTGCCCTCGTCATCTCCTTGTGATAACTCTGCTACTAGATGCCTTCAAACATGAACTACTGGTTATCAATTGAAAAAGTAACTATCAGTGGCCTTTGCTTTTGGCATGATGGCAGTTATTATGAGCCTCAGTACTACAGGACTGTGTGTGCATGCCTACCTGATGTTGGGGGAAGACAAGTCTACAACTTAAACTTTACCTAAGGAAATGCGTATTTATTTTGCGAAACCTAGAAAGGCTTGTTCCGTGAAGAATGCCAACAGCAGCCACCTGGATTGCTCTAGCACTGAGTGAGGGGCATGACTGTGCGCACGCACTTGGGCAGTTGAGAACCCGTGCAGTGGACTTGAACAACCACGAGCAAGCCAGTAATAAAAAGAAAAATTGCTGTTAACAGTTTTAAGTGGCATAGGTGATCTAACTGTTCTGGTTATAAAGCTAGGAATAGCCATGCTGCACTCACTTGAACTGTAACTATCGTACAGGCATTTTTGCCTCCCTTAGCTTTGCCAAATTATGCACTGGTTGCAATCCAACTGCAGGTACTAGGATCTAGGTTCCTCTCTTGCCTTCCCCTGGCCCCAAAAAAGCCTGCTGCAAGTACTGATCCTAGGTTAGACCTGCAGAAAGTCCAAGGTGCAAGAAAACCTAGCAGCCAAAAGGTTGTTCAGAAAGCTTTAGTTGCTTATAGCTGCAGGGGGACGGCAACTCCTTATACCGTTTAAGGTGTTCAAGGCTGCACATGCTTTTGTTTTCCTCGCTTAGAGGAACAACAGCCTATCTAAGCATCACCTAGGAAAGCAAACGCCTCGTAACCGAAGAGCGCAGGCTAGGCTGAGTTACCTGCGAAAAAATCTGCAATATCCTCCTCGGTGGAGCTGAACGGAAGGCCTCTGAGTAGGACGACTCCATCATTGATGGCTTGAGACTCATCCCGCAGACTCTGTAGTAAGCCCTCTACGTCACTATCGTGTACTTCAAAAACTGCAAGGAATACAGGCACAAAACGTGTTTTCCCTTGTGGTACTAGGGAGGTGGCACTCTAGAGGCATCCCCTGCGGCAGCTGTTTACCCCCCACAAAACTTCCTGCTTCTTCCCCCACCTCATACTCAATGGTCCTGCAGTGGTGCCCCTCGTTACACAAGTCACTTGGCTTTTCCTGTCCAGCCCAGGAAGTTCTGGCTTAGTTGTGCCGTGTTGGCTAATTCTGCTGCTCTGTTCCACCTCCTGCACCTCCCCATGCCAGCCCGCTTTATTACTCGAGCAGTTCTGATTGAGTTTTCTTTCAAGGTAATTTTTGTCATTTCAAACCCACCTTTCACGTAGCGTGGGCCCATGTACCTCAGGTGCTTTTCCAGGGCTCTCTGGACATCTGCTTTCGACTCCAGCTCGATCAAGGCATCCCCCCTGCGTCTCCCATCCCTGTTTAAGAGGAAGTGTATGCCGTTCTCACCGTTTCGAATTCTACAGCCTAGAAATCAGGGAACACACAATACAGAAACATGCGCAACTGCATCAAATATGGGGGGGGGTGTCTTTTGATTGCAAATGGAAACTGAATAGTCTGCATGGAGCCATTCCCTGCTGCAGTTTAAAATACTTTCTTGAAACTAAGGGTAAGAAACTGCTATTTCTAACCTTAACTCTGACACACAATGCTTATCACAGATAAGAAACTGATCTGACAGCCATTAGCTCCCACTGCTGTGTAACTGCATAATACGTATTCTCATATTGTTCATAAACTTGCTTCTGTGTTGACCTCAAGGACAAATGCTACAGCCTTTCTGTCTCTACAGCTATACTCTGCCTGCTCTGGGTTCCTTTCCCCTAGGACTTCAAACGGACTTCATTTAGTTTGGCAGGTTACCAAACCACTTGGAAACTTGGATCTGACCATCTAGTCTACTTTGGAAGGATGCATCATAATATTACGGTACGGATGGATCAGCCCCGCAAAGGTATGCATAAGCCTATTAATCAGGATCAGAAAGCAACACTGATGTTTGAAATAATAAGTAAAAACCACTCCAGTCAGTTTAAAAGGGGGGAGGTGGGGGGGGGGGAAGCCAACCAGAAAGGTCTTTAAAGGAACCACTTTGAATGGGATTGCCTTTCCTATGGGGACACCGTGTAAGAAGGGAAAGCCTTACTCAAACATAAAAAGGGTGACTTCCTAGCCACTGTCTAGTGCTTTGGAAGTTGATTGTTTGTTTCCTGTGTGTAAATAATGAATAATTTTGCAGCAATATTAAAACCTCATCTTTCTCTGGCTAACGACCTTTAAATTTTCTTTCTCTTATCGAATGATTATCTATTGGGTTCAGTAACACCACACTGAATGGTTATGCAGGAAAATTAACTGCCTTACTATCAAAAAAGGTAAGCACGTCTTCCTCGGTGCATGAGAAGGGGAATCCTTGTGCCCTGATGAGGAAGACATTGTCATGGTCTGCCTTGGGCGCGTCGGGTTCCTGCTCTGCGAGGTGACCTTCCTGCGACGGTGCATCTGTCACCTGTCACCAAAAAGAACATCCCCAAAATTAACAGTAGCGCAGCTTTCAGCAGCGTTTCGCAGCCACGTTCGGGAAATGCACGGTAACCGGG
>NW_009259530.1:154795-155253 GCF_000687185.1 Egretta garzetta
GGGGGCAAGCCAGGGTGGGATAGAGGCCATGTTCCTCCCAGCAGCCAGCATAGCGCGGTGGTGTGGATTTAGCACCAGAAGGATGTTGATAACGCACCGGTGTGTTTGGTTGTTGCCAGGTAGCGCTCAGACGACTCGAGGGCTTTCTGAGCTTCCCCGGCTCGGCCAGGGGCAGAACAAGCTGGGAGGGGGCACAGCCAGGAGAGCTGCCCCCAACTGACCCGGGAGCCGTTCCAGCCCGGAGAACGTCGTGCTGGGGGGAACATTCCTCGGTCGGTCGCGTGGCTCAGGGAGCGATCGCGGCTCGGGACGGGCTGGGCATCGGTCGGCGGGTGGTGAGCAATCGCGTGGTGCATCATTCATTTTGTATATTCTATATATTCTGTTACCATTCCCATTATTATTATTATTTTCTCTTATTAAACTGTCTTTATCTCAGCCCACGGCTCTAACCTTTT
>NW_009259530.1:156200-159022 GCF_000687185.1 Egretta garzetta
CCGATTCTCTCCCCCATCCCACTGAGGGAGGGGGGAGTGAGCGAGCGGCTGCGTGGTGCTGAGCTGCCAGTTGGGTTCAACCACAACAAACAGGAAGGAAAAAAATCCCCACTGCTGATGTTCTCCCCCTCGCTCCCATCCTAGCTTGACAGTCTTACATGTTAGAGGCAGCACTGGCTGAACGTGTTTGTGAAGAACTTTCAGATGATCCAGAAAATCAGCCAGATGCAGAAGTAACGGCAGGACTAAGGGGGAAAGAGCTGGCACCAGCTTCTTCCAAGTGCACGCATGGGAAAGGGGCATGGTGCTGAACCCAGAAGTAAAGTTTTTAGGATGAAGCAAAATGAGCAGGAAAAGACAAACAAAAAAACCCAAAACCCCACAGTGGAGGCGGCCAGGGGAGGCTCAGGCCGCGGGTGTGTAGGCAGGTATCCCAGCGGTTGCTCAGAAAGAGGACACACTAGGCCTGTGGACCCCAGCACCAGGAGGACGGTGACAACCACCACAGGGAAGATTTTTCCTCTTCTGTCCGGCATTCGAGCCTTGGGATCACCAAATAAGAGTTGCGATCTCAAGCCATTGCAAACTATCACTCAAAACGTGCTCTTGGGTTTTTCAACCAAAGTCTTTCAGCCTGTAGCACTGCCAACCCGTGAATTTCTCGGAAGCCTTGAATGTTTCTTATCACCATTTCAAAAATGTTAACAAGCTGGTTTAGGTCATCTTCTTGTTGCTGGCTTCTGCTCTTATAAACTATTTCTCATAACAACTTTTCATAGGACAGACTATTACCATGATAATAGCACAGTCTCTTGACAATAGCGCTCTCAACTCTTCGGAATTTTCAAGGTAAATCACGTTAGACACATTTTCAAAGGAACGTTGGCCTCAGCACTCAAGTGGTTTGTGTTCCGGGTTTTCAGAGCCTATGTGTCAGGTTTCTCTTCAAAACCTTCTTTAAATAAGTGAGCAAATTTTATAGGAGCAAAACCCTAAGCTGTAGGAATTCATCTTAAACACTTATCTTTATCTACATGGGCTTTCAAGCTTGAAGTTTTAATTGAATAAGCAGATCCCTGATCTTACGGACCAAGGGAATGTTAAGTGCATTCCTCTTCTGTGAGCCAAGCAGGGTGCAAGGAAGAGTCTCTTTAAGAGATGCACACCTTCCACCCATTTTTCCTTCGATGTATTTGCTTCCCCAGTGCAGTAAAACATACCCCGCTGCTGTGAGTCTTGTAGCTTGTCAGTGTGTGCGAATTACCTTTAGAGGGCACCATTTTGTTGGGCATCTGTGGGCACTGAAGTTTTCCAGGAATCTCGGCGATTCCTTAGCAAATGTGAGGACTCCAAGCCTCTGCACCTATGATCAGAAAAAAAAAAAATCATCCTAGGACGGTGATAGAATTTGCATTTATTTAGTCGACAGAACTGGTGTTGAATGAAGCCTACTTATGAGAGGAAATCTGCTACTGCAAATAAAAAGGCTTGGGAGATGCCCCTCCATACTGCTATTGGCCAAGCCGTTAGATTTTTCTACCTTGGAAGATGCCTTTTTCAATAACTAATGTTGAACAGGTTATTGTTAAGAATAATTAATGCCAGCTATTCTTTAGTTTGATCAAAGGGAAAAGAAAAATCTTCCGAGTTGCTGCTAAACCAAATGCTTATCTGACCGTGTAATCTGTCATCAAGGAAAACTGACCTTCTATTCTGTTGTGGTAATTACCAAAATGATTCATTTAGCTTGAAGGTACTGGGGCAGGGGGGCTTCCACCATTTTCAGTGAAAGATGAGCCTGTTACGCAGGGAACATCTCTTGATGCAGGGAGAGAGAGGGAACCTTGAGAACCAAGTTGGATGGCTCACGTCAACACTGGGATGGCACTGCTAAGGGAAAGCCACCAGAACAGGCACAGCCACTGTTGAAAGACTGGTGGGTGGTTATGGAGGTGAGGACTATTTCAGGAGACTGGATGGGGTGGGCTGGAGGGATGGGGGAAGGCAGGAGATCAGATTTGGGGCTAGCAGTGGTAACTGGGGAAGCCAGTGCATACTGGACAGGGACGGTCACAAGGCAGAGGAGCTCAGCCCCTGCAGAATCACAGAATCGCAAGGGTTGGAAGGGACTTCAGGAGATCATCTAGTCCAACCCCCCTGCTAGAGCAGGCTCTCCTAGAGCAATCTACACAGGACTTCATCCAGGCGGGCTTTGAATACCTCCAGAGAAGGAGACTCCACAACCTCCCTGGGCAGCCTGTTCCAGTGCTCTGTCACCCTCAAAGTAAAGAAATTCTTCCGCATATTCAACCGAAACCTCTTATGTTTCAGTTTGCACCCATTGCCCCTAGTCCTGTCGCTGGACACCACTGCAAACAGACTGCTTCCATCCTCGTGACTTCCGCCCTTAAGATATTTGTATGTGTTGATAAGGTCCCCTCTCAGTCTTCTCTTCTCCAGGCTGAACAAGCCCAACTCTCTCAGCCTTTCCTCGTAGGGGAGGTGCTCCAGTCCCTTTATCATCCTAGTTGCCCTCCTCTGGACTCTTTCTAGGAGTTCCTCATCTTTCTTGAACTGGGGAGCCCAGAACTGGACACAGTACTCCAGGTGGGGTCTCACCAGGGCAGAGGAGGGGGGGAGGATAACCCCCCTCGACCTGCTGGCCACACTCCTCTTAATACACCCCAGGATACCATTGGCCTTCTTGGCAACAAGGGCACATTGCTGGCTCATGGTCAGCTTATTGCCCACCAGGACTCCCAGGCCCCTCTCAGCAGAGCTGCTATCGAGCAGGTCACCCCCCAGCCTGTACTGGTGCATGG
>NW_009259530.1:159403-163012 GCF_000687185.1 Egretta garzetta
TCCATCTGGACTCTGCCCCGCCGATCAGAACCCTCTGAGCCCTGCCATTCAGCCAGTTCCCAATCCACCTCACTGTCCACTCATCCAACCCATACTTCTTGAGCTTCCCTATGAGGATGTTATGGGAGACAGGGTCAAAAGCTTTGCTGAAGTTAAGGCAGACAACATCCACCGCTCTCCCCTCATCTACCCAGCCGGTCATGCCATCGTAGAAGGCTATCAGATTGGTCAGGCATGATTTCCCCTTGGTGAATAAGTGTGCAGGAGTGTGTACTGACCTTGGAGCCCACGGACAGACGCTTAGCGATGTGCAAACACAGAGCAGCTATTTGGCCGGCAGCTGTAAGATGGAGGTGTGAGTATGTGAGCCTGTGAGTGCGCATCCGCAACTATCTTGGCATTCAGCGGGAGATCGTGTGCTTAGCCTGAGCGAGCCCACCAACTCCGGAGAAGGGAAAGGAGAGCGTAGTTTGCATGGAGAAATTTTAAGTAGCCTGAACCCCCCTGCAGATGCTGTCCGCACTGTAAAAGACTGCTGAGATTCATGGAACAGGTCCTCCACAAATAATAATAATTCCTGAGACGTTAAGACTAAAGCGTATGAATATCGTAGCAGGGATGACACGTATCTGAGCACTGTAACAGCGCTGAAGGCAACAGGGGGGGCACTTTTATTCTCTGTACAGTCCAGCAATAACAAATCTGCCGAGTTGTACTAAAATTGGGGGGGGCACTTTTATTCTCAGCAATAACAAATCTGCCGAGTTGTACTAAAATGATGGTGACTCTCAGGACAACCGTAAAATAACCTCATAGTTGCTGTAATTTCTTCATGTGTTGCATTTTTTGTAGAGAATCATTACCAAGTATGTATCGCAGGCTCAATCTGATATTTATACTTAAATATAAATATACTTTTGCTACGTTTATAGCATTGCTTTTCTAGGTATTGCTTGTTCACAAAACAAATCTCTTAATGCACAAACAAATATGCAGTAGAAAACTGATGGATGCCATCGGTTTAATCTGGAATGTAGGGCGAATGTTTACAGGGCTTGATATTTGCACACTGTATTATTTTTACATTTCAAAACAAAATTTTCTTTCCTTTTTTTGTATTCCCGATAACATACATATTAAGCACCGTGATCTTAACTTTTTGCAGCTGGAATGTTCTGCGTTTAGCGAGCTGTGCTGCAAAAAGCTGGAAACTTCAGGACCAAAGCACTTTGTCAGCTTGAGGGCCCTTTCAGAGTGATTCTTTAAGCTCTACAACATAATGGATAAACCAAAATGACAGGCGCGAGGCCCCGGGTGCGTTCACTGCACCTTTCCTGGAGCAACGGAGCGGTTCGACTCTTGCGTAAGACTGCAGCACGCTGCCAGTCCCTTGATTCGGCAGAGTCTGGAGCGAGCGCTTGGCGTGACCCTCGGCCACCCCGAGGAGACCAGTATGAATGTGAAACATAAAATGTACACATTACGTAACCATTTCTCCTGACAGCCGCCCAGGCCAAGTATTTCCTACTGCCTGCCGCAGTAACAGACATTTAATTTTAACTTGCCACTAAAATAAAACATTCTGTGGGTAGAAGGAAGCGTATGGGTGGGAATAGAGAACGGAGGTTATTCGTGTCTCAACGTGAATGTGCCAGAAAGATCAGCAATATTTTTTGGCGTTTGATTTATGTAGCCAACTTAATCTGACAGCGTCTGGTAAGAAGTGCCCCGAGATCTAGTTCATGCCCGCTTTTACTAATACAGCCAAAGGGAAAATTGCAAATATCATTAAGTACTTTTTAATTACGCCTTCACTGCCCAGTAAAACGCTGCTTTTAGAAATATCCTAAAACCAGTAGTGTAATTTTAATTTACTTAGAAATGCACTGACCTGGCAATTCTGACTTGGTCTGAAGGACACAGCCAGAAAAGTAGAAAATGCAGTCTCAGCATTTAAAAGCATGAGAGAAGCAGATGACTCTCAGTGTCGCCACGTAAGGCATTATAGCTGAAACCCCTCGTGAGCCACACAGAAACTTAAGGCTGCGCGGGAGTGTAGCATGTTTTCATGTACTGAATTTGCCCGATAATGAACATGAAAGTCATTGGTTTTTCCTCTGGCCTACCTGCAGCAGCATCAGCTTTCTGGGGTTGCCAGGGCTTGCAGAATCTCCGTGGGGCAGGAGGGAATCTCGGCGGGTGGTGCTGCCTGTCCCGTCCCCTCTGCGAAATTCAGCTGGCTTCTTACTGACCTAAACGGAGGCAGATTTTCATGTGAAATTGCACCTTGGGATTGTAATTTCTGCCATAAAGAGGCGGCACTTGGAAGTGGCTAAATCTACAGTGGAATGTGTGGTCCTTGTTTGATATGAATACACTATTTTCTTTTGAAGCATTCTGGATGTTGCCGTCTATCTTTGTTTCCCCTGGAACATACAAAGTGCCCGAGACAGCCCCGAAAATTAAGAGCATTGTTCCTGATTTGGGAACGGGAGGTAGGGATTCCCAGAGCTCAGTCCCCAGACCCCAAAAACACAGCCTGTAGCTGTGATCTGGTGTGGAACAAGCTGCCGGCCATCTTTAGTGCTGCGCTGCACACCCTCAGTTTGCGTTTTGTGGAGCAGCCCTCTTGCCTGGGAAGATGCAGTCGTATTTATTTGAAAACTTATGCTGAAATGACACTCTGACCATGCTGTACGTTAAATTTCCACTCATGGGAGGACACGTGGGTTTTGAACACGCTCACACAGGGTGAGGTGGTTCAGGTAAAGGACTTGCCAAGCGTTTGTAAGAAAAACTGGATTTTTTGGCCCTCAGCAGTTTGCAGCCGCCCCTATCTTCAGCTCTGAGGTGCGTCCTTTCTTCAGCTGGCTGCTGGCCCTAACCAGCCCAGTCAAAAATCGCTCCCAGATCATAGATTTGTGTTAAAATATTAGAAGCCATTTTGACACATTTCTTGTAAAAAGGGTCAGACTGTTGAGCGAGGAGGGCGGAAATGCTGAAGTCAAGATCTCCCTATGACCGCGGGGGTTCTCTGCGGGCTGGGTACCCCAACCCCTTTGTCATTCACCTGAAGACTGAGGACAGCCCGCCTAAGGAAGCATGGATGGCATAAATAATGAAATTATAATGCGTTTTGAGTCCCTGGCGTGACACAGTAAAGCGAACTGCTCTGTTCCCGTACCTTGCGGGCTTCCTCCACAGGAGGCGGTTTGGGGTGGAAGAGGGAGGAACGCTGGCGGGCCGCACTATGGCTCAGGCACTTTTCATGGTTCTGCTGTGATATTTGGGAGGTAACCACAGCGATCTCACTGCCAGGAAGGCTAAAGGCTACCTAAAACCTGTCAGAGGCATCGATGTTATGCCCGAAGAAGCATTGCCCTGTGACGGCGGGGACGCTGCGGCCTGCAGTGGCGCAGGTTTACCCGAGGCGGCCATGCCCCGCTCTCTGTTCCCTTTGGGTCACCCAGGGCCGGGGGAAATGCCTCCGGGAGAGCCCGGCGGGGTGCCGGTTTCGGGAGAGGCCTGAGGGACCGCGGCAGGGAGCCTTCAAGGGGGACACGGGGATATATACCCGAGGGGGGTGCCCCAAGGGGAGAGCTGTGCCCG
>NW_009259530.1:163594-177028 GCF_000687185.1 Egretta garzetta
AGCCACGCGAGGCCAATAACCCCGCGTGAGCTTTTTTAACTGGGGGTCGGGGGGAGACCTTCCCGGCCGGTGCCGCGTTGCCCGCCGAAAGGGCTGGCGCTGGCGAGGCCGGAGCAGCCTTCAGGGGGGAAAACCCCCCATCTGCTGGAGTCTCCCCCCTTTTTTCAATCGCGTTTCTTTACTCGTAAGCGAGGACGGTACGAGCAGAAGTTGCTGCCCGTCGCGTTGTCTGCGGTAGATAAGTTAAAACCGGATGGCGTCGACGCCGGTTTGGTGAGCAGCAGCGCTTAAAAGTTAATTCCAGGTTCAGGGAATGGTTGCGCCGATGAGGGCCGCTGATCCGGTACAGCCCCGGCGAGGGATCGCTGGCGGGGTGCGCGGTGCTAATGAGAAGGCAATTATTTACTGCGGCATAAAAAAAAGCTCCCTAAGGAATTGGTGGCAATTTAGGTGCGTGCAAATCCTTACGTTTTGCAATTTTGCTTCGTAGACGACAACTGGATGAACTTTGGTCCCTCCCCTTGGGAACAAAGACGAGGGACTTCTGACAATTAACGTAAACCGGTTCAGTGACCTATTAATTAAAGTGAAGATGTGCTCTAGGGAAGGCAGGGAAATCCGAGCAGCTGAAAAAGGCGCCCTTGCAGAGCCAAGCTCCATTAGGGCCTTCGCCCCGCTGAGTGTTCTCGCACGTTCAGAGTTACGTGCGAGCAGTTAGTGGGACGGTTGCCAGAATAGCTGACAGTTGTTAAAGGCTTATATTGATAACCAACAGATGTATGTGGAGCCTGCTTTTGGAGAAGATACTTTATCTTGGGAGCTGGAGCGGTCTCCTAAGTTGTGTTCTCATGGAGACAAGTAACACCGACGCTGGCTTCCTTCTAAATCTCTCCGTTGCATTTATGTTTTAACTCTGCCGTACCAAACCAGCTTGCCCGTCGTCGCGCTTGTGCTGCCTTACCCCAAGAGAGGCTTTGAAAGACACCTATCGGCTGCAGGGTGGAAGCTGCAAATGGGAGGTGGGTACAAATGACTGCCCACGGATCCAGGCGAGGTGCTCCTAATGAGAAGCCCAGCTGTCCCCCTCCTTCATAATTCTCAGCTGCTGGCAATGGAGAAGGGGGGGACAGGGTTTCGAGTACAGCGGTGTCCTGGGAATCTGGTTTGCAAATTAGAGAGCCTCCCTCTCCGTGGCATTTGGCTAACTGGTAACGGAAAAGCATGAAACCCTCCACCCTCTGTCACAGCCAGTAATGAGATGCTTGTTTCTTTTTCCAGACCCTTCTGAAACCAAGCTGAGCAAACCTTTACTCCCACCTCTGTTGTTTCAAGGGGTCCTGCTGGATGGGATACAGAAATGGAAGCTGAAGTTGTTGCAGGGCGAAGCTAGAAATGCTGGCAACGCTGTCTCAGCTGTCGTTGGCAGAGTGTTGTAGATGGCACCTAATTTGCTCATCTGCAGTCTAGAAATTGATGTTAATAAAATAACGTTAAAATACGCCTGGTAGGCCTCAGGGAGACCAGGGAAACTTTCTATGTTACTGGCAAGTAGTTAGTGGTTTTGTATTGTTTCTTCTTTTTATTTTTTTGAAGTATCCAGAAAGTTAGCATCACCTTTTGTGAAACTTGAATTTCATGGTAGCTTGATAGAGTTATTCAAAGGTGGTGGTTGGATATCTTTAAACTTTTCAGGTTTAGTGGTACAAACTTGTATTTTGAGCTGTAAAGCCCCTGACATTTTCACAGTACTTTTTGTATAGTTTTTCGTAGTACTTTTTCACCCCCTTTTTTCACTAAGACTTCCCTCGCTACAGAGGTAGCAAAGTTGGTTGATGGTCCGTGTTGTTTTCTGTGCGTCAGTGATGCTGTTGTCTTTTTGTGAACCGCCTCACAATTTCGAACTCGCAATAAAGATGTGGCAGACGAATATTATCCTTGTGCCCTTAGACTAGAAACGTTTTCTAAATCACAGGGAACCTGTCACACAGGTTTAGCGTCAGTAACTTGGCTGTAGTTTGTCAGTTCGACACTCAAGTACGGTATCAAAAGCCGTGTTCTGCTTGCAGACTTGCTTGTTGTCAAATAACAGGGCTATTGTGCTTGGATAACACAGGGTGCTTGGGGCCCCCCTCGCGGGCCCGTTGCACGGTCCTTGTCCGCTGACAAATCCACTGCTATTCTTTGCTGTTGCTAGGGCCAGTGACATATAAAGCTACATGGGGAGGGGGGGTGAAAATCAAGGGAAACCATTGTCTTCTCTCATTATGGGTAACGTTATAAAAAGACTGTCTTGTGAGACGAGCCACTGAATTAATACAGCTCGGTTTTGACAGCAATTGTTATTTTCAGCGCCACTATTCTCTCTTTCTGATCTGTTTCTTCCTTTCTAAAAAGCCTTTATAAACCTCTCCAATGGTTGAATTGGTTGTCCTGAATCTGTGGGGGGGCGGAAAAAAAAAAATTCAAAATGGGAATTGGACTAGAAAGTATCTTCAGTTCCAAAAAAATTCAGCTTGATAAGTTCTCTCCAAAAGGAAATTACAGCTTAGTTGCAGGTACTTTAGCTTGCATCTCCAAGGAAAAAAAATTAAAGATAGTTCTGGTAGGCGTGCCATATGGTAACATGCTCGTGTTATCCTACGCTGGCAAAACTTACATAAAAAAGCAGCTACGTGAAAACCATTTATTTTTAAAAGGAAAAGCTTCAGTTTTATTATTGCAGTTGTGAAATTGTCTTTTCTTAAAAAAAAAAAACCAAACCAAAAAAGCCATCTCTGTATTAGTAAATCCCTCGGACCATTCCAGCGTATAGTTTTTTCAAAATGGGATTCATTGTAAGTAGTTGTAACTGATGAGACTTTGAAAGACTAGGAGCTGCTGGAAATGGCAAGTGAGGGTGAGGACGAGTAGCTGCTGTTCGGGGCGCATATATTTAGGAATCAATGCAAAGTTAACTTGTAAACCAGACTGGGGGAAAGATGTGCTCCTCCTCTGTCTTTACACAGTACGGCAGAGCCTAGCAGCTGCTTGTGATGGTGCATGTGGCTTAACTTTTTTTTTTAAATGTAATTAAAATCATAGTTTGTGTCTATGTGTATGTGCGGAAGGTGCAGTGGGACGTTACTTGTTTTTCCTTGCATCTCTTGCAGAGTAATACCCAAATCAGAGCTGGTGTGTTTGTTCCCAGGCTGACAAGCATTGTGGCCTTCCTGATTTCCCTGTCTGCTCCAGCTCTCGAAGAACATCACAGCTACTTGTTTCCCCGTCCTCAGCTTTCCTAGATGCTGAGTTGCTGCTGCTTCCCAAATGAAAGCAGTTTCTAAAGTAGGCAGTGCTTTTTAGCTAGCTGGAGAGAAACCGAGTGCTTCGTGAGTGCTCCTTCTGTAGTTAAAGGTTGGAGATGTGGTATTTATCTCCTCTGTATCAAGTACTCCCACAGAAGCCTGTTAGGCACTTCTAAACTGGAATTTCGGTTATTGAAAATCAACGTGTAGGCATTTAGAACTGTTAGAAATGGGAAATGATCGACAAGCATACATACAGATGTTTTTCTCCCTGTAGTTTAATACAGGTGTTATTCAGTTTTAGCTTGCGTGGTGTAAAACTTCTGTGCAGGCTGCGTTCCTCGAGCAGAAATCGGGGTAGAGGCTCTCTATGCATGAATGTTACCTTACTGCAAAATCTGTTGTTTAACCGGTGCCGTTAGTGGTGTGGTTGGGGGAGGGCTTGTTGCTTTTTTTTTTTTTTTTTCCTTTGGAAGAGTCCTGGGAATGAAAAGTCTCTTGAGTTTGCTCGTCAGTAAATTGGAGAAAGAACTGCAAAGTTATTGCAAACTTGTTAAAGAATTTTTTTTTTTTTTTAAGTCTCGGTAACAGTAATTTTGAGGAGAGCAAAAGGATTCCTTAGAGGCAGAGTTTATATGGAATCAGCTCTGACAGTGAACTTCACAGAAAGTAAAACTCTTCTCTCTATTTATTTATTTATTTAATAAAAATCTGCCTATAGCTTTCATCGGTAGCGTTAGGTTGGACTCGATTTTAAGGGTCTTATCCATCATAAGTGATTCTGTGATTCATTGAATTATTGTCTGTAGAAATACAGGCTTTTACCTGCAGTTTGTGTTTGATGTTGTTGAAGCATGTCACCTCACTTGTGGTGTTGACTCTGTTTAATTCCTGTTTTGAAATGCCTGCTGTCAAAGGATTTGCCCCTCGGCTGGCAACCGGTCTCCCTTTCAAGGAAGAAAGCTTCCAGAAACCACAGCAATGAAGAACTTCCCTATACAGAGGAGTTCATGTTGCCCCTTGTGCTGCCTGTGGTACAATTCATTTTACAATTCACCATCTCTCTTGAAAAAGGCCTTTTAAAGAGCTCGTCACTCTGCTTCCCTCCTCATTTATCTTCCCTAAAGACCCCAAACCAGTTTGTGAGGGTGCAGTTTGCTGATGGGGTTAAGCTCGCTGAGACACTTCTCATCCTTTTAATGAGCTGCCTGAAGAAGCTAAACCAGCAGAAAACTGCTAATTCCTTTTTGGTGGGATTAGTTTTTTGCTAATTTAGTTACTTGGTGTCATTGTGTAGTGACTTGAGGGATGGTGTTGGCCAGATAGTGGAAGCAGCAGGAGTGTCTGGACGGGGCAAAAGACAGGGAGGAGGCTTCTTACTTTTTCTGTGCAAACTGGCAATCGAATAAGCAGAGTTGTGTCACCAGCCCTGTCCTGCACTCTTCGTTCGGCTGGGTGCGTGCGTTACTGCCTCTTTAGGTACTTGCGTTCTTGCCGTTCCCCTATCGGGGACTTTGTTCTTGATGAGTTTGATAAAATGCCTGTTTGTCGTGGTGAACTAGCGTATGCTTTCAAAAAGTAGCTGCCCAAATTTGCGTACGATGAAATGGAAATAAATCGTAGCCAGCAGTGCCCGAGTGCTGCTGCCTTGTCAATAAGGCTGGAGGTAGGGGGCTGCGACGCGGGGTTCGCTCCGCCGCCTGGCTTTTCCTTCAGAAAGAACGCGCCTGCCTCGGAGTAACGGAGTTGTTCAGGTCCTGAGATGTCTGAGCTTGGAATGGCATCTGAAAGAAAACTTTTGCTGCTAATACTCTGTTTTGGGTAACACGAAATCGATGAAGTGAGCGACTGGCACTTTTAGATGTTCTCAGATGCTTCCTTCTCAGTATAGAAGCATTAGTTTGAAATTAAAACAAAACATATGAAGAAAGGCGTTTTTCAGTGTGAAAGTTGTGTTTACGATATCGCATTGATGTCCGGTGTTAATTGCTTCCTAATTGTTTACTTTTATGCCACAGTTGTTTTCCCTTGTTTGTCCTCCTCTCTTTGTGTTTGCAATGTAAGTGACCCTCTGCAATTAGCTATTGACATTTGTCAGAGGAGAGTAGTGGTGGAACAAGGATGGCTTTCAGGGGAGGATTTGTGCACGTGTGAAGTGGCTTGGTTCTTAACCTTGTAAAGGTGCCAAAAGCATTTGGTAATTTCCTGTCAGGCCTTTGGGTTTAGGACCTCTTCATGGCAACAAGACAACCACAGTAAGGACAGCCCAGCAGTCACAGTTAGACCTTGCGCTGTACGTGTCCTGAGAGAGAGAGAGAATATTTTTTAATCTTGTTTGGAAAATGATAAAATATTAGAAGCATTTGCCTGCTGAGGGGTGGCTTAAGAGTTGCAAATGTGGCAATACGTTTTCATGCCCAAGGCTGACAGAATGAAGCTGCTTGTTTTTCTTCGAGAAGTAAATAGCTGCATTTAATTATGCCACTTGAGGTCTTCCATAGTAAGCAATAAGAAGGATATTGCTGCCAAAGCTATCAAAAAGGAAGGATATTGCTGCCAAAGCTATCAATAAGCCTTTGACCCACAAATCAACCAAAACCGCAGGATATGCTTTGTGATGCTTTCAGCATTTGTAAACTAAGCCACTTCATATTAGAGTTAAGCTACAATGAACTTGCTGTTTGTTTTTTGTCTTTTTTATTTCTTCCTTAAAGTACACCGAGAAGGAGACTGTGGGTTATATAATCCAGTGCTGTAGAATCTGTTTCAGCTATAACTGAATATAATGTTATTGCTTTTCACACACTTGTAAACATTTTCCTAGCCTGTAAATGTCACGGCGGGGGATTATCGGGATCCAGTGCTTTGCTTTGCCATCTCTGTGTGAGTGTTGCTTTTTTAAACGCTGCATTTCCTTCCCTTTCCCTTCCCTAGCACTTCTGTGGCACTAGTGCGATGTCGGCTGTCCGTATCGTAACTTCACCTGCTGCATGACACGTGAACGTTACTGAAGAGAGGTGATGGACGTTTTTGTACTGGTGTGTACGACCATGCTGTGCTGGAGGAAGGTCAGCATAGGCGAACGGTGCTTGAAAGGGTATGGGAGGAAAAACTGGAAAGGTCCTTTTTGGAGTCTCTGTGAGACAACTAAGGGCAAGAAATTTATTTTTCATTTAGGTTTTCAGGGGCCTCTCGTCCAGAGGAAGATATCTGTTGCAGTTAAATCCTCTGGAAGGAAATACGTGGAATTCTAAAGTTGAGCCGGGTGCTATAAGTTTCCCTCCAGACTTAGAATATAGTCTATTAGGTTATCTAAACCCACGTGTATGCAGCTTTTCTGGATCAGTTCAAAGCAGATCATAAAGAAGTAATCACAAAGTTCATTTTGTAATTTTTCAAATAATTTCCCAGAGCCAGCATGTGGATCTGTTGGATGGTTTCCCAGGGCACCGCTGCATGGGTCAATATTTTGGGGAAGGGGTTTGAAAGAAGGGAGTGAGAGCTGGGAATTGGTCATCTGGAGAGGCACATATCCCTGCAGCTTCATCAGTTGGTTCTTTGATAATTAGTTGGAAATGGCTTCTTAATTCATAGTTAGCTTAGTAGGCGTATGCCTTCCAGGACCTGAAACCCAATTTTGTGCAGTGTAGTAAGATGTGTTGTGCATCTCAGACATGTTCCGTTTAATTCAAGTCTTTGCTTCCCGTTTCAAATCTGTAGCCTGAGTCAGCAGGCGGTAAATTAATGCATATGAGATGGTAATTTTGTCTTAATAAAAAGACAGTCCCTCACAGTGAATTCATGAAGGTAACCATAGATTTTTTTTTTCCTTGCAAATGTATTTTCCAACTTTTCAAAGCAGTACTTGGAAGTGAATTCATTCACTCTTCTATTGCATTTTTGCTGGTTTTCTTCAGGAGAAAGCTAAGGATAAGGTGCAGCTTTTAAGTACGTTTAGGCCTTGCCCATCAAAACATTGACTTTGGTCGCTCTGATATAACTTGCAAATGTACATGGTCTTTTGTCTTTTGTTCAGTCTTTCCCCGTTCATCTTGAAATCCAAATCCAGCTGCGACACTAGCTTCCTGTCCCAACTTTCCTTCTGTGTGGTGGTAGTTTGGTTTTTTTGGTGGTTTTTTTTTTTTTTTTTTTTTTTTTTTTGTTTTTTTTTTGTGAAGCCACTTCTATCTTGTTCACCCTCTCCTCTCTTTCTTCTCCAGTTCACAGCTGTTCCTTGGCAGGAATCCATTGCTTTTGTTATTCTTGCATACCTCCTGTGATCCTACCCATATTTCAGTTGAGTTTTATTTGAAGTTTGTTTTTTTTCTACATACTTGGGGTTTTTTTTTGGTTGTCCATCGTTGCACATCATCTTCAAATTTGGTAGCTTACCTCTAGAGTTAATGGCTTGTGTCCTTGAGATACGAGCACTCCTGACCTACAAAACCTTAATCCCTTCCTCGGTGAAGAAGAACGTCTTGCAGATAAGAGCTCATAATGCCTGGATTTGTTGGTTTTATCACAAGTCAAATTCCTATCTTTATGACAAAGAGAACAAATGAGCTTAAGTAAGCTTGGGTCAATTCCTCTTTTGCTAAAAATTGAGACACCTGATTTTTGATACAGAAATAATTTCAACCCAGGTTAACAATTGGGTGCATTTCCTATGTTGACCTTAATAACATAACTCGTATTTTGTTTTGTGAGCTGGTATTTTAATTGTGTTTTTATCAACTTCAGTAGCACAGCCCTGGTTTTGCTTGAATGGAGTAATTGTTTTGGGGACTTGCTAAGTGTTCTAGATCCAGGAATCAAAACGGCATATTGTCATACTTTGTGGCAACAAAATACTGTGTTTTCTAATACTGAAGTGTAACTTTTACAAAAAAGGGTCCAGTGTATCTAACTTCCTATTACTAAATTTTGTGCTTGATAGCTCTTCTTAAAATTTCTTGCTGCAGAGGAAAAATAAGTATATTTAAATTCACCATAGAACAGTTAAACTAACTGTGGACTCAACCATCAAATGCGCAAGCTTAAGTGATTTAAAAAGCAATGTCCTCCTGTGTATGGAGGAGCTATTGTTCCCCTCAGATGCTGCAGCCAGCTGGATTTTCCTGATACCACACTTTGCAAGATCTAAGCAAATTTTACTGAAGATAGTTACACGCAGCACATACAAGATGGTTTTAAATATGGGGGATGCGTAAGAAATGCTCGGTGATGAGGTAATGCAGAGTATTTTGGGAAAGCTGTTCGATTATTCATTACTGCCTCCTGTCCATTTCTTCTTCCTGTTGTTCTCTGTGTTATTTTTTGCCTCTAATGATTGTTCTGTTATTTCCCGAATTCAAGCCCCCTTTTACCTATTAATGGGAGTGTAAGTGTAATCTTACGAATACTCTTGGAGGTTTTCTGTTGGGAAGGTAGAGAGTGTTTCTCACTTGCTGTGTTCATGTCATCAGCCTATTTTGCATGGGGGTTACGAGAAAATACGGCCTTTTACGAAGTGCTGAAGTGACTCTCCCCCATTCAAATGTAGTTAAGTTTCTCCTTCTTTAACGTTTCCTTTTTCCTAAACACATTAACGGATGGTTCTTTTTATTGAGTTTAAAAGGATTGAAGACTGTCTTAAACTGTTTAGTTAGTCTTTCTTTTTTTTCTACTTTTCTTCCCCCCCCCCAACCGCACTGCTGTGATTTCTGAGGTTGTATGACTAGATTTGCTTTAGTCATTCATAAAGCATTGGTTTTCAAGAGCACTGATCAGCATTTTGGGAAGCGATCCATGTTGTGAGGCATGTTCTCCAAGCACTATATTTGGTGCATAAGTAACGGTCTAATTTGATGCTAGAGCCAAGCTTTTATTGCTGCAATTTATCATCCTCAACGGCTTGTAGATCGCTTTCTGAAAAGCCCTGCTTCCTACTTTGTTAAATGTATTTAAAGGGTATGACTTTTATCAGCAGATAGGTTTTAGGATGCAGAGGGTGTTAGTAATGTCAAGACATAAAAAGAATTTACCTGAATATAAGAAAATCTCTGTAGCAGGAAAAACAATTCGCTACGGAAAGCAGCGTGTACCTTCTGTATGGGACACGTTTGTCCTTGTTTTATCAAAGTGAAAAATTACGGGAAAGAAATCACAGGTGGGGAGATACTGTGAATCACCTGCTTCCTTCATTTGACATGCCGCCCCCTTCCCTCCTGCCCCACGAGCGGGATGATGCTTTATGGGACTGGCAGTGTGCAAGGCCGCCCGAGGCAAGCTGGAGCTCTCCAGGCCACTTCGCGGTATTTCCAGTTACTTGCTGAAACATCTTCAACTCCTTCATGCCTACTTAAATGGTTTAGTAAAC
The DNA here is from genome assembly GCF_000687185.1 of Egretta garzetta. NCBI lineage: Eukaryota > Metazoa > Chordata > Aves > Pelecaniformes > Ardeidae > Egretta > Egretta garzetta. The sequence goes on from NW_009259530.1 coordinate 173,237, forward strand.
CTTCTGTCTCTATTAACGTTTCCAGTATCTTTTCTTTAAACACAATCAGATGTAGTATTGAAAGAAATAACCCAGACTTGTAGCTTTATGTATTTCCTTATATTTCTTTTGCAATTTGCTTAGTTGCATCTGTAATGGTACTTTCCAGTTTTGATTTCTGATTTTATCTGTGGATGCTCATATTCTGTCACTGATTTGTTTCCCTCTCTTGTTGGTATTCACTTTGACTGCCAGGCTAGGACTTGAATGTTACGGCTTCCCTCTTAGAAAGAAAAGAAAAATACTGTGCCATTCCCTTATGTTCTGCGTGACGTTTGAGTTGTCTAATACTGCTTTTCATGTTTCCATGGGTCTGCATAACATGTGCTGTGTCATCCTCACTCCCACATGTGTTACCAAGCATTTTCCCTCTGTGTAATTGTTTACCTTTAGAGCATAACATTCTCTTGGAAACATCAGAGTGATGGGTTTTAAGAATTTCTCCAAGATACGCCAGTGTTCTTCTTCCTGCATTTGCTTTTGGGTCTGTGCCTTCTAAGATACGCAAATGTTCTTCCTGCATTTGCTTTTGGGTCTGTGCCTTCATTATGCGTATAACAAGTGAGAGGGAGACTGTCTTGAGGTGGTTTGGACTGCAGATTTCAGAGGGTTGACTCTTCCTGCAGGTTTCGATGGATATGGAATGCGTAGGTATACTTTTGTTAGCAAATGTTAGATAACTTTTCCTTCACAGGCATTTGACTTGATTGTTTCTGAATTTGCTTGCCACAGGGCAGAACTACATTCTCTGTGGCGGGAGTTCTCCTACGGCAGCCCTCGCTGCAGGGTATGCACGGCAACCTTCCCAGCAACATTTCAGCTTCTTTCAGTAGTCTACAGCTCGATGGAGTCCTCTTTCTTCAAAGGAAAACGCGCCATACGCTCACTTACAGCAGAAATAAGTGTTCAAATGGCTTTTTAGTGCCAAGTTTTATGTATGGGAAGGGTGGGCTTTACAAGAGAACTGTAGTTATGTCTACTGAATAATTTATGAGGTACAATGATGCCATTAACTGAGGTTGGAACCTTCATGGAAACTAAACGTTGAAGCATAACTGGGTGAAATTCTAACTTCTGTTTGAATTCATGCTGTGCCCTCCCTGTCAAGTGAGCTAATGCTAATTGACAGAAATAAGGGTTTCCTGAGAAAAGAGGGGAATATTAGCGAGAAAATAGTGCGGCTGAGTTTGCAGAGAGCTTAATTAGTGACCGAAATAGTAAAGACACTGGACTCCATCTCAGTGGTCCGTAGGAAAAACACAAAGCAGCTGGAGAGGAAGGAGTATTTTATGTTGACCTTCAAAGTTGCTAGTAGCCTGCTCTTTTAAAGTAGTAGTGCGTGCATGTTAGCATATTAGAATCTGCAGAAATAAATGTGGTTTTGATTATGCCCTGCAGTTCCGTGACACGTGCGTATGTGTGTACGTACACAGTAACTGTTAGTATTAAAATAGTTGGAAGAACCCAGATTCGATTGAAAGAACCCAACGAAACAGCCAAGATGAGCCCTCAGCTTTCTGAAAAATCTAACTCCTGTTTGTAGCGAGACAGAAATTTTGTGAGTGAAGACAGCGCTGCGTTTGCCTCAAGGTAGTCAGTGGATACGTGGGAGCGTGCAGGAAAACATTCTGGATAACCTTGATTGCTCTCGTGTCACGGGATTTCAGATGGATGTCAGAGGAGAACATGCGGAGATAGTTGGGCCTCTGCTAAAAGCCTCTGTCTTGCAAATTGGAGTGAAAACTTGCTTCTAGTGATGTTTGGTGATCTTAAATCTCCTGAAAAAGTCTGTGGAGAAACTTGGGAGCAGCATGCAGTGACGTTCATAAACCATGCAGAACGAGCCTTTTGGGAGGCTGCAGGTTTTGTACCACAGCCGTGTTCCAGTTCCTCTGCTGTCTGCATGTCTGCCTGCTTGTCTCTGCAAGTCAAGAGGGCATGCTTGGCTGCACATGTACTTCTTTCTTTTTTCATCTAAGTTTTTCTCTTGTTTACTTCTGTTTTGTGTCTCGGGCCCGTCCCTCTCCTTGCATTGCCCAGCGCTGCTGTTAGTCCTGCAGAGGACAACGCTCAGAGAGGCTGAGTCACTTCCGCGACTGTTGGCTGCTCTGGGAATTAAGTTTAATTGTGTTTGAGTGCTCTGGTAGTATCCAGTGAGGGCAACTGTGACTTGCTTTGTTTATTCTAAGGATTTTCCGGGAGAGGAAAGTGTATTAAATGAACATGTTGTAAAAGAAACAAGGGAATTAATTTGTGTGTGAGGACCCTTGCTTCCTTGCATTAGGAGTTGTAATTACTTGGGAGGAGGGTTGCATCCAAGTGGGTAAACAACAGGAACACCCTTGCCACCTACATGGGTGGGGTTGTAGTAGCTATGGGCGTTGTAGCATAACACCTCCCCCTTGTTTACAGGCACATTCTGGGCTCGCAGACGGAATATGGAGGTGGAGACTTGCTGAGAAGCGTAGGTGCCTGGCTCGGCTAGAAAACGGTCTGTGGCCACCTAACAGCTTTGTGGATTTGGCACCGCGTGTGCCGCCGCAGGGCAAGCGAGGGCATGTGTCAGAGGGAAGAGTCAAACGGCCAGTTTCCGACGGCCAGTCGCCTGCCACTCAGTCATAGCCCAGCCGGCAAAAAGTTTGTCTTCAGCCGTGTTCTGGTGCTCCTAAGAGCCTCTGACTTCTGCTGGACGAATCCTGCATTTGCTTGATTTCACTGACTTGAAAATGTGTATGTATAGAGGAAGAAAAAAAGTATTTTAAGGATGTGGATGCATACATGTTATGACAGCTTTCAACACTGGGTGGTGATGGTTGGGACAGGCAAAAGCAAAACCATTCCTTAAGGCTACCTTAAATAACTTTCTCCTTACTGGATGTGAATCATCTGATAAACTTCTGCTCTTCTAACGTGTAGAGTCTTGTGTATGAAGATAGCTGTATTTTTGCAGAGCTATTGATGACATGATGGCTTTTTCATCTGCCTCCTCTCTTCGATCTATGAAGACTGCTATTTTTCCAAGAAGGGGAAGCCAGATTTTAGTCCCTCCCTTCATGGGTAGAGAATTGAAACTCATAAATAACACTTACTTCTGTCAGTACTTTGGTAGAAGGAGGCCTAAAATCCATTATAATCATAAGGTTCACTATACCCCTTGAGAAGCATGTTCAGGTTGAAGAGCCTACAGAAAATGGAACTTGCTCTATGATATAGAAAGGAGAAAGGGTAGGATGAGGAAGGATGGATAAGTTTCGCTGAAAAGAAGAAAGTGGGATTTGGGGTTTCGTCTGGATTTATATTGATTCTATTTCCAGACATCTGAAGAAGCTCTTCTTTTGGGAATAACCCGTGTTATGTTGCCATCATTGTCAATTCCACGTGCTGAAAGATAAGGATGTGGTTTTAAATTCCCCCACTCTGTGATACTTTCTAATGTTCGGTCGCTTTTTTTTTAGGCATGGTGTTCAATACATAAAAAAAAATGGTGTTTGAGACTTAAGATTTTTTTTCTTCCTTTCTTTTCTGAAAGGAGCCCCCCTTCCTTTTGTGGAAGGCTGTGTTTTGCAGCTGTTGCTTCGGGATTGATTTATTTATTTTTAATTCTGAATTTCTTGTTAAGCTGCTAAACTGAAGGAAAAAAACCCACCGCAGAGATCTGTAGGGAAGCACCTGCAAGGAGAGGAGCTGAGCCTGCGTCCCCTGGAGAGGCCTTTGGCCCGGGCAGGAGCTGCAGCCGCTCTCCCCGAGACACGG
>NW_009259530.1:177043-187637 GCF_000687185.1 Egretta garzetta
GCCCCCCTCGCGGGCGGGGGGGGGGAGAGCCTGTCGCTGGGAGGCGGAAAGCAAGCTCCCTCCCTTGCCACGGGGGTCAGGCCTCTCTGAAAGGACAGCTTAGCGTAGGAAGCGATCCCCTTTTGGAGCGAGCGGGAGCCACTGTGGGAATATGATGGGGATATGGGTTTGCCCAGAAATGTCTGGAAGCCTAATTATTACTTTGTCCGAATCGAGTACTTATTCCTGAAGATGCTCCACACGGCTTTCCTCATGACAGTGCCGCAGAAGGAGCGTGCTGAAATCCGGAAAGAAGTAACTTGGCTCCGACTCGTTGGGTTACAGAGCGTGGCACCCGTCTCTTGTAGCCTTGGCAACTGGCTGTGGCTTGGGCAGGCAATAGGTGAGTTCATCCCACGGAGAATTCCTTACGAAGCGGAAGCCTTTGGTTACCGAGTGCGGTGTTAGCTTTGGAGAGAAGAACTTCTTCGGCACCCTTACTTTCACCGTTTTTAACTTCAATATTTCTGATTTCAGGGACTTACTCTAGGTGCAGTAGACAGTTCAGGTTATTTTATATCTCATAGTAGCTACACTGGGAAACTTCAGCTGTGTGCCATTGATCTAAGTATTTTCAGTTACAGTTTCCTACAACAGAGTGTATAAACAATAAACAACATGTATTCTGTTTCTGTAGGGATGACCACGTGTCTGTGGCAAGTTTTCAAGTCAGTGCAATTGATTGTTCCCTAAAAAAACCCAAAGAAACAAAGCAAAACAAAAACCCTGGGCCTGGAATTGCTTCCTAACCATGCCTTACCTTTTGGGAGAGCGGCTATGTTGTGTAAGGAATTGGCGGAGTCATGTGAAATAACTGAGAGGGGCTTATTTTAATGAGCGGGAATTTGACTGGAAAAAAATTGACTTCTTGGTATTGTAAGAGCTGAAGAAAGTAACGCCTGGCTCGTACACTGTCTCTCTTCAGAACAGAAATGTTGCGATTACTTGGTTTTATAAATAGAAATGCTCAAGTTAAATCTTGTTAGTGAGGATTTTGAACACGTGGAACTTCATTGTACCTGCTGCCCTTCTGATGCTGTCATTGTCACAGGGAAAATGCGTTTAAATGCTGCAACTATGGATTTGAGTTCCAAAAAGTAGCTCGAGCTTTTATTTCAATTTCGATGTTGACATGTTGGCTACTGGAAACTAACCTGATCATGCTCTCATGTGTCTGCTGGTAGCAGGATGTGATCTTGAAGCCCCATATTATTGTTTGAAGGCTTGAAGTGTTTGCTTTTCTGAAATATGGTTCTGGCCTTACAGTGTTGCTGCCTGACGGGGTTTAAAAAGAGGCACAGCAGGAGAGAGGAGATGAGGAGGTACAGAAATAAAACTTGGGGACTTCTCTGATAAATTTACTCATTGGCCTTCGGCAATGAGTCGCTGCCTCAGTTTCCCCGTGTCTAACAAGATGCTAATGATGCCCACTTCAAAGATACTTTGTGAGGATTAATTAATGCTTGCAAAGGCCTTTGAAGATGAAAAAGCAGGAGTTGAAATACGAAAAGTTTCCATGCCCCAGGTAAATGTTCTTTGTACTGTCTCGAGTTCGGCTTTCTCAGAATCTCTCGAGCACTTCCAAATATTTTGAGGGGCTTATTTCAGTTGGACCACGGCGGCGAACGCTTCTGGGAGACACTGAGTGGTAGAGCTATACTTGCAGAGGTTAGTTAACTCGCACATTCCCCCGAGGGAAGAAAGAGAGATGACATCCCACGGCCCCAGCATTACATACCAGTTACAAGAATATAGGTGGCAGGTGTATCCTGAAAACAGTGCCACTGTAGCATTTTCTATTTATTTTTCCCCAGGGCAAGTTTCTGTCCTTTCCGTGTTTGATAAACCAGTCCACTGATGAGCCCTGTATGAAATGTCTTACGGTAACTGCAGCACTGTGTTCTTGAGACTACAGGTAGCCTGGAACAGGTTGGAGGAGCAGTGTTTTCTACGCTTTCCATGGAAGTTGAAAGCTTGTGATATTTTTTTAAAAAAAATCTTAATTGCTTGTAAAACATGTCAGTTTGGTATGTGATGTGCAAATAGGTGTGCAGGGAAAAAAAGGATTTTGGATTCTCACCTCTTTTCCAGGTTGGCATCTCCTTTTCTCCATCGTCCATTTTGCCAGTGGCATTGTAAGCACGTACTTTGTAAGTACTGCATTAGTTCAAGATGCTGTAATGAATTGTTAGGGAATTTATGGGATAGCTTGGTCTGGTTCTGTTCACTCCAGAGGAATGTGAGGAAGACTTTGGAGCACTGTCAATATTTCAGTGGTTTAGGCTGTGGTGCTGCTGCAAATGGATAGGTTGGCAGCTTGGGTAGAGGCAGGATTTGGGCTTCGATCTGCGTCCATCTGTTTGATTGTGAAGCACACGAGATTAAGGGCAAGCTTTTTTTGCTGTCAGTTTGAGCCGTGTTAGACACAGCAGTAGGTAGGAGCTCGAGGTTAGTTCTGTGGTAAGAACAAGCTGTGAAGTCTTAAGTTTTATGCATAGGGAGTCTAAACTTTTCTGTTTAATTCAAGTTTCCCTGGATATGCAGCAGACTTCATAGAACGAGATCAAAAGCTCCATTGAAAGACTTCAGTGCACAAATAGTTGGGAGCAAGGAGCTCTAATCCAGGCTGGCCAAAGTACCGGGGTGCGAAGGTTTAAGCGGCTCCTTTCCTGCAGCGATCGAGAAGCGTATCAAGAGTTTGGGCTGGATATTTAGCTGCTTTGATTGTGAAAGATCTGCCAGTGCTGCGTTTGAAGCTGAAGCGGGCTGTTGAGGCAGCTTGGTAAGTGTGGTGTAAGCAGGACGCCCGCAACTTTTCCTTTCTTCTGGAAACATCATCTTGCTAACCAAAGACAGAACAGCCTGCAGAATCCGCATCATTAAAATCCCTCCCTGTCAGCAGATGACTCGATAAAATTACAGCTTTGGAGGAAATTTTATGTTCTTGCTTATGAGCAAGTTGTGACGTCTTTGCGAGGCTGGGTGGCATGTGGGCTTCTGACGGTGGCTTCTCGTGGCTCGGAGGTGTGGCTTCCTAGCCGGGCTTCCAGATGCATCCCGGCTCGGTGAGTCAGTTGCTTGAAACACATCTCCTGATTTAGTGCTAGGTCGAACTGCATCTGGCACTGCTGTAGCTGTACTTACCTACAAAAATAGAAGGGCATAATTTGCTAGAAATGTTGGATGTAGGAGTGAAGGGAGCAAAAAGTCTGAGGAATTGCAAGAATTTTTTGAGAAGTCGGTAGTTCTTGAAGACAAGAAATTGGTTGTGACAAATAGTGGGGATGATGCACCGTGTTCCCCGTTCCATGACCTTTTTGTGTCCAAGGAAAATGGGATTTTTCACTGTGGCATTTGTGAGGGTTTCTCGGTCCCCTTATGCGATGTTTCGAAACGGAAGGAGAGTTCAGAGACTCGTAACAGGGAAAGGCGGGTGCTGCCTACTAGCTGGGAGCATTTTAAATCTTGGGAGAAATGACTCACAGATATAGCTAATTCTATTACGGAATGTAGGTGAGAATAAAATGTCATACTTGATCAAGACATCTATTATTGTGTGCATTGTTGGCCACCAGACAGAACTCTTCAAAGTTGCTTTTTTTCACTGAAGGCTCAAGCGAGTTGAGGAAATAGAGTCGGAACAAGGCTTTCTAAATCTTTTCACATGTAATAGATTGACATACCAGGAAAAAAAAAAATATTTGGTTTGGTTTTTTAAGATGCCTTCAGCTCAGTGTCGGAATTACAATGTAGGATAGCGGGAATAAGATGCCGCTGTGGTCAGGGTTTAGTGGGGAAACAGGATGACTTAGTAAGGTAACCATTTGAAGGGGTAGTTAACTGATGGTGCTAAGGCATAAATGAATGAGGATGTTTTTTTGTTAAATAATAGGAGAGCTTCTAAAATAATAAGGTGGTTGAAATAATGGTTGCAGCAAGGTTACAACTGGATTTCCCAAGAGCAAACGTGCCCAATAAGGGTTTTGGCTTAGAGAAGCTGTACTGGGTCGTTGAGTCCCTGAACTTTTTTTTTCTTTCAAGGAGTGTATGACAGTGCATGATCTTCAGTGGCTTCACATAGAGTGAACTGCATAAATGCATGGAATTCTGAGAATTTATTGCCAGAATTGCAGATACTTCCATAGCACGGATGACTAGCAGCCTGCATTTATCCAAATTACGTTTCCTTTTGGATGCCTGCCTGCCTTTTGTGCGGGACCATTTCCTGCTGTCTTAGGATGGCTGTGCTGAATTTGAGAAGCGGTGATCAGAAAGGTAGTGGAGGCAAATAGAAAACAGGTAATTTGGAGTAGTTGGTGAGACCAAATCATTGTGTGTCCTGTTGTTACAGATTTTGCCAGCTTATGGGAAGAAACCCCCTGTTTCTGGGAAGGGAAGGGGATAGCAGGGACTGAGTGGTGTGTCATGATTTGCCATGGGAAGGGGATAGCGGGGACTGAGTGGTGTGTCATGATTTGCCATGGGAAGGGGATAGCGGGGACTGAGTGGTGTGTCATGATTTGCCAGCGCGTTGTGCGTTCTCTGCTTCCTTGACCTTAGAAGGTCTCTGCGGGGTGTTCAGCAGATCTGCCGTGACTTGCTTTGTTATCTGGCAAGCTCATGGTGTGGGGTGGATACGGTGTGAATTCCTACGTGGAGTTTTCTCAAACTAGACTCTTTAATTTAGGGAGTTCCTTCACCATGCTTTCCCTGTGCCTTGTTCTGGAACTGTCATCCCTTCCGTTGCTTGACCCTTTTTGCTAAAATGCATACGATTCCTGGGTTTAGTTATTTCGTAACCCTTTTCCAGTTCCTGCTTTGGATGGTTCTATACCTTCTGCTCTTCCTGAGCAAAGATTTTCTGCTGAAGCTCCGAAGTGGGGTGCTGCCTTTGGTGATCTGAATCCTCTTGGGAAGCGATCCTTCTGGCTGGACAGAGCGTTCCTCGTTGCGCTCGGGGAGCTCCACGCACCCAGTAGCAGTCTCTATAATGAGCTCGTGGATCTTGCCTCGGGTGGCCGCACCAGACCAGTTACAGCAGTTGAGTTTCTCGGTGTTCAGCGTTGCGAAAGAGATGCTGATGTACGTTTGGTTTTGAAACATGGTAGAAGGAGGACGTAGGCTCTAGGCACTGGGGATGTATGTAAGCGGAGGGGGTGGTGGTGGTGGTTGAATCTTATTTTCCTTTCTTATTGATGACGAATGAATGACCTGAGCTTCGGAGTGGTGCTAAATCTGTGGAAACCTTTGGTTTGCTTTTCATGGAAGTATTAGGAGTTGGTTTCCCTCGTCATCTAGTTATGATGGAGTGAGAGCAAAATCTTGTGAGCAAGTTAAGAACTCGTGTTTAGCGTGTGCTGCTGCTTTTCTTCTTGAAAGGTTGGACTTGATGATCTCATAGGTCTTTTCCAACCAAAGCGATTCTATGATTCTATGATTCTGCTTATGCTGACATGTGTGGCAAGATAGCGATACCAGTCTCTCTTGCTCTTCAGTTGCCATGAATATTACCTTGCGTCAGCCCTGTCCGTGCAGCCACGCGCCAAACCAATTGCCAGATGTTGTAAGTTGTATTTTATCCCCTGTGTTGGCATGTTGGCATAGTGGCTATAAAGTCACTATGTTCCTGAAGAAAAAAACTTGGGTCTCTTAACTGGTCAGCTGAAAGACTTGGGGGTTTTTTGTGTTGGTGTGTCTTTTTCAGTTGCTTGTTTTCTTTTTTTTTTTTTTTTTTTTGAAAAATAGTATAAAAGTCAACTTTGGCAACAAATGCAGGTGGCTGGAGGGGTGGGAGGTGAAGGGAACTCCCTGAGCCGCAAAAGCTTCTCACTCCCAGTGGGAGGCAATTATTTTATTTAAGATGTGAATCTGCTATCCTTGCTTAGGGTGAAATGCAAATGACGGGGTGCATGTTGGAAGTGTCCTGTAACAGAATGTATGGGAGCCATACATTTCCTCTTTATGTTTCTGGCTCTTAGTCACATTTAGCAGCTGACTGCATTAATACTGTTGTGGTGTCTGTGTGAATGTGCACAGCCTGTTCAACTGCATCGTCCCTTGATCCCTGTTAGTCCCACCAGGTGCTTCTTTGCGAGGGTGGGAAAACAGGATTAACTTTGGAGGCCTGGGGGAGGGAGAGGACGCTGCTGCTTCTTCGTAGCTAGGGAGAGTCGGAGCAGGACCGGGACCATGTAAATCTCTAACCAGCTGGGCTTGTGGGATCTGTTCAATACCCACAGATGCACCTGCAGAGATGTTGTTACCTGCCCAGAACAACTCATAATTTATCTCCAGTTTCAGTATGTTTTCTTCTATTGCTCTTGTTCAGGTCTAAGGTGAGACTCCATGAGCTGTTAGGCAGTCTTGTCATAGGCTTGGTGAATGACATGTTCTCGATTAAGTACTTTGGAAAGAACTTCTGTTGTGTTCTTTGGTGCACGTTGTGTCTCTGCTAGAGCTGTTGGCGTTCAGCGTTGCAGAAACGAGCAATCTTCATTAGTTTTCTGTTGATGGCTGTAGCGTGGCGTGGTGGGGAAAAGAAGATGCAGAATTGAGTTTCTTGGAGTGCTGCTGTGTGACAGTGTAGCTACACCAGCCTTGCTCCCAAGATAAGCTACAACCCTTGCATCTTCAAATATGCAGTTTATCTATTTTAGTGAGCATGGAGCACCCTTAGGCCCCACTAACAGAAATTTCTGTTAAGTCCTGTAGAGAGATGGTGGAAAAATTGATTAAGTCTTTTATATAAAGAAATGCGAACTGGATAATATTTGTAATGAAAATTCTGCAGTCTGGGTTTCACATCTTTCCACTTGTTTTCATTGGAATTCAGAGCTCAGTTTTCCTTTTTTGACAGAAATCTTTTCTCAGCTTTCACACAAAAATACTCACAAATATTGGCTCATTTGATACTTTTCTGCAAATATTTAGTTTTACTCGTCATGTTTCTTTCTGACTGCCATCATTTAGGATTCAAATGTCTAAATGTTTTTTTTCTCAGTCCATGTTTTTCAAATTAAGTTATAGGTAAGAAAATGATTTACATACAAGTTGTAAAAGTTGTCATCCTTATTTCTTGCCTAACTGGTGGACTGAAAGGCCTGTATGGTGCGAAACCAGGGGAAAATGGCATAGAAAGCTTGTGGGAATTGTGGCATTGTGTCAGTCTTCACCTAAAGTGTTTGTCTATTTTTGAGCACCTGTATCTTAAAAACTAAGCTCCTAGACAATACCAGATACTGGAAAAGTTATTTTATGTTGGTAGCTAAGATAATATTCTGAATCAGCTGGGCCTGCAGAGAATACGCTTTCCTAAATAACAGCGGCTTGGTTTTGAGGAATTAATAGTAACTACTTGACCCGTCATACCTGACTTGAGAAGGCCGGGGTCTCAACAGGCTTGTCCCTGCCTTCTTACTATCCTTGTGAAGGTGTGATGACATTTCACGTCTCATGAAGGTGGGTGTTAGAAAAAGAACATGGGTTTTTCTGTTAAATAAATAGTATCTTTAATTACCATGACAAGCTTCATGACTCTTCAGAGTAAAGAAGGTTTCTATTTGGCTGGGCTACTGGTCTTGATACACGGCTGTCCAAATTCTGGGGATGGAAATATTTCTGGTTTTGTCTCGCCCGCGAAAGTCTTGCTGAGAGGGGTAAGGGAGTCTGAGCGTTCCCAGTTGTCCGGCTCGCTTAACAGTAGGGCGAGCAGACGAGAAGGCAGGGTAGTGGAGAGTCATTTAATTGTTTAAAATAACAAGTCAAAGCACCTGTTACTTTTGCACCCCAATTTTTGTTAAATATCCTTTTTGGACGTGAAAATATGGGAGTAGGGGAAGTCTTTAATGTTACTCCTGTGCTTATGTGCGACTTGTCTGCTCTGTTCTTTTTCCCTTTCCACAAGTTCTCTAAATATTTCCTCTCCTTTTCACAGTGGTAGTCGCTCTTCCAAAACCTTCAAACCAAAGAAGAATATTCCAGAGGGGTCTCATCAGTACGAGCTGCTAAAACATGCCGAAGCCACGCTTGGAAGTGGTAATCTCCGGATGGCCGTTATGCTTCCAGAGGGTGAAGACTTAAATGAATGGGTTGCAGTTAACAGTGAGTCAGCTAACCTTTTTTTCATGACGGGGGTGTTGAATATGGGCTGATGCTTGAGGGAGGACAACTGCTTACCCCTTTCTAGTGGGGTAGGCTCTTCTCTCCTGCATGCACCACCCTGCTGCGGCTGGGAGAGGTGAATGTCGTATCGTTTAGAGCTGACAGATGCAGAGCGTCTCACCGACATAAAAACTCCTTCGTCTCCTTGTGCCAAAAGTATGTTCCTGTTAGCAAAATAATTCTTATTCTTTGTGGTTAAAATCTGAGCACTTGATCACAAACAGGTGCTGAAGTAGAAATGTCACTGCTGTTTTTAGACAGTAGTCTGTCAGTGCCATCTTTGTGTTTAATCTAGTTCTTCATTTGGGGTTGTTACCCAATGGTGTAGTCAAGCCTCTACATGCTAAGCATAAAACCTTAATTTGGTTAAGTGTGAGGGCCAGGTCTAAAAGCTGCTTAAAGACTACAGTCGTGTGTGGCCTGGCTTTCCTTTTGCCTGTAACAAACCCAGAGATGTTTGCAATTTTCCTAAAATTAGTTCCTTCCTTTTATTTCTGCCAATCTGTGAGCATTTGCTTTGGGGGGTCTCTGATGTCATTATTTGAACTTCTTCTAAAGCTGTTTGTCCTAACTCTCTCCTTTAATGCTATGTCAGGCGAAACAATGATGCCCAAATTAGTGTTTTCTGATTGCTTGACCATGTTTTCTCCTCCTTCCTCTCCCTGCTGCGTGAATTAGCCACCTGCTTTCTGCTCTTAAAGAATAGATTAACCCAAGTCCTGTCAAGCTCCGTGCCCTGTGCAGAGTTTTGGCTGCCACAAACTGTGTGCCCTGTCTGGGTATTTCTTTGGTTTTTGTGTCTTTAGCTTGGCATGCTTTTGTGATTGTATAGTATGGATTGTGCGCTGTGGAGCAGTATAAATTATACTCAAGATAAATGTCTTCTAATTGCTGATGCGGTTCTGTCTATTTGTTCTTGCTCTCTGACACGCTTGGGAAGCGAAACTGTCGTACTGACTCGAACCTTCCCATCCTTCATTAGCCAAGCAGTGCTCTGGTATATGACTTGCCACTGCTTACAGGGGATGTTGAAATTGCTGACGCCATTGTTTATAAAAAGTTTATTCACACTGTATTGCAAAACTGTCTAGAAAAAAAGCCAGCCCATTTTTATGAGTAAGCATTGCTAAAGATGCTTCGTATATTGCTGGCATCCTTCCCTTTCAGTGGTTCCTTTGCTCCGAGTCTCTTTCCTGTGTGGCAGCAGTGTTTTTCCCTTGCCAGATGACTTAACTGCTAAATCAGCTGGATTTCAAAAGACAGCAGAGCACGTGACAAAAGAGTGGCACCTGCCCTTTGATAACAGCCACATTCTGTAGCGAAATGGTTTTCTTTTGTGCCTCCTGCAGCAAAGTGAGTTTTTAATGTGGTTTTTTTTTTTTTTTGTCTAGAAGTGGTTAACTTCTTACGTGCTCCCTTCATTTACAGCATCCCTCTGCCACACCTAGTACCAGTTCATGGTAGCAGTCAGCCCCTTCTGTTGATTGATATATCTTATAAGGAAATAAAATGTGTTACTTAATGACATTGGTTGTGCCCTTCGCTATAGCGAGAGCACAGGTACAAATGTGCTCTGCTCTTCTCGCTCAATTCTCAGCCTTAACTGATGTCTTACGGTAATGAGTTGATGTACGTGTAGATTTTTCAAATATGTTTTCAAACCAAAAAAGGGTGAGACGTATATAGTCAGTTCGTTTTGAGTCATTTGAAATCTCCTTGATTTGAAAATACTAAAAAATAATTTCAGAAGTACATCTTGCCCATAGCTTTGTAATAGAACACCAGACAGCGTGCCCTTCTTCGAGTAGCAAAGCGCTTGGAAAAAATAATCTTAAGCCTTTGAAACTGAAGAACAATGAGTAAAAAGAGGAAATGAAAATAAGCAGAGGCACTGTATAGCTTTACACACATTGGAAAGGAGGTTCTTGCATTTGTTTTGTCACGCTGCTGGCTTTGGTGGATGGGTGGTGTGTCTCGTGGCCTTCTGAGACGTGCAAGTGTGGGGTTCACAATAATCAGTCATCTTGTCAGAGTCTGTGTGGGTTTTCTGAACACGCTTGCCTTGAAGCGAACATTGGGCTGTGGTTTTTACTGGGAGCAGGGAATGGAAACTTAATTAACAGTTCTTGTGTACGCTTCAGGAACAAGGGCTGCGTGTAATGACTTCTTAATGCCTTTGGTGTTAACTGCCTCCTCCCCCTGCCCAAACAAGCTTTAGGAGTCCTCCTGGTCCTCTCTTATCAACCTTTCCCAATGTTGTTCTGCTGTTTTCCGCTTTTACTGTGTCAGGGGTGGGGAGAAGACTTCTGTTGCGGGAGGTGAGAGCGCTACTAGGTGCATGCCATGCCAGTTTTTATTCTTGTCCCATTTTTGATTCCTGGGAAGTTGCATGACT
>NW_009259530.1:187684-189842 GCF_000687185.1 Egretta garzetta
ATGTTTGAGTAATCTTTGATATTTTTTCTCTGGAAAAATCAGTGAGGGGAGCTGCTGTATTTAACCCTCCTGTCCTTCAGCCATCGGTTACTTGCACAGTACGTGGGATCTGCTAGTGCTTACGTTTAGGATGTCACTACAGCAAACCTGTGTATCTCTGTAATAGAGTTAAGCAAGGGACACAAATTTGGGTAGGCTACCCAGGAATGCGCTGGCTTCTCTTAGGCATGGCGCCGGACTGAGAGGAGTGTATTGATGGTGTTAATTCCGTAGTCTCTTGCAGGCTGGTTGTATGAGACTGTTTGGTGTTGCAAGCGGTTAACTTCTTTAAACTCACTTTTAAAAACTCATTTTTTAAGCTCAGACAAACACGTCTGTTGAACTACTGCGGAGACTGGTCACAGGAAAACCTTTGGTTGGTTCAGCATGAAGAGCTTTGTCACCTGAATATTAAATTGAATAACACATGGCTATTTGGTGACATGATTAGGCAGTCGGTACTACTGATAAGGGGTTTTATTTGAGCATTCCTGAAATCTGTCTTAATAAAGAAACAGTTTGTCACTGGCACATTGAATTGCAGGCGTAACGCAGGGAGCACTGAAGTCAAGTAAGTTTGAAATGGTGCTGAGCCCAGACAGACTGCGTGCAGGTTCTCATCCTGAGGACTAGCCCTGGAGAGATCATTCATGAACGCAGCTTCGAGCTGTCAAGGCTCCTGTTGGCAGAGGGGGCAGGCCCAGCGCTCTCCGCAGTAAAAGTGATGTAGCCCAGACTGGGCACTGGGGCATGAAATCTATGTCCACGTTACATACGGATCCTTGCAGGGAAGGGGTGTGTTGGTGGAATAGTTAAATTTGCAAAGCAGTGTGGTTAAACAGAAGGGGTTGAATTCCACCACACTCGACTCGGGTTTTTATATGATAGCTGAACTTCATCCACGTGTAAAACCGGATCAATAAGGACACCAAAGCTAGTCCCACAAATTTGAAGTTCCTGAGTGCTCCTATTTACTTGGGTTGATCCAGCAACCGTATTTACAGTACGTGTTGCAGGATGAGGGAGACAGGAATATGTAGTAAAACTGTTACTCTGGAACCATGGCATGCACTTAGTTGTAAGAATTTAACCCAGCCTACTTAATTTTATTTGCTAGTGCTTAATATTGGTCACCTTTCAATTTTTACTCATGACATCCATTGTCTGAGACATTTTGAAAAGATAAATTTAGATATTGATACCTTGGTAATGTGCTGTGCTCCCCAACAGGGGAGCCATTCGTTGAGGGGAGATAAAGTGGGTTTTATAACCTGATCATGGGGATCACAGTACTAAGAAGAGAACCTGCGGTTAGGTTATCAAAGAAGAGCCTTGCTTTGAAAGAGTTCTAAGTAATCAAGCACCTATTTAAAGTAGTAAGAACCATGGGAATATCTAGATACGATAACTTTTGCTCTTTTATTTCAGTAATTCATCTGTAGACCATTTTAAAAAAAAAAAAAGTTTTGGCTAAGAGAATGCTTTAGTAAACATGTAACAAAATGTAAGCAATAACCACCCCCAGAACAAAACTCCAAGGGTAGTTTATGATGAGGAAACATTGTGGACTAAATATTGATCTGCGGTAATTAATTGATAATCTGAGGAACAGCAGGTGCTTGGCACTGTAACTATTCCTGTGTTGTGCCTTCTGTACCCACCTCCCATACAGGTAGCGTTTGACCATAACGTAACTGAAAGAGAGTAGATTTAGATTGGATCTAACGAAGAATTTCTTCACTCTGAGGCCAGTGAGGCACTGGCACAGGTTGCCCAGAGAAGCTGCGGATGCCCCAGCCCTGGAAGTGTTCAAGGCCAGGTTGGACGGGACTTTGGGCAACCTGGTCTGGTGGAAAATGTCCCTGCTCATGGATGGGGGTTTGGACTAGCTGAGCTTTCAAGGTCCCTTCCGACCCAAACCATTCTGTGATTCTAGGAAATGTTCTTGGGAAAGATAGTCTTTGGGAATATAAAGCCTGAGGGAAGTCGGTGTCACCTAATGAGTAACAGCTCTCTCTAGTTGGAAAGTTTACACTGAAAAGCTTTGTTTTATTCCAGACTTCCCAGTAGAATTTGGGATTCTAATGAAGTGCGACAAACGTTCAGAAAAGGAAATAAC